>NC_071405.1:58018814-58330759 GCF_017976375.1 Cuculus canorus | reverse complement strand
CAAGCAGTAGGATCAATACATTAACAGCAGGTTCCTTTTACCAAGAAAGCAAATACCTTTAAACAGAGGTTGCTTTTTTAAAAAAACAACACCAGATTTCCAATATCATAATGAAATCTAGTTCTGCCCAAGACATATCATAAAATGTTATAAAGTTATCCTGTTCTCCTCCCTAACTTCAACCAGTGTTCATAGTGCTCTTGCACCTCCTGTCCCAAGACCCAAATTCTGGCTCTAATCATATATTTAATTTTTTATATGTTGCATAATAGAAAAAAAAATCATTTATTAAGTTTCAATAGTTTTTGAACACTGTTGTCTTGCTACTGAATTATACTCCAGCTTCCATTATAAGCAGCAGGGCACGAATTTCTAGAAGCAGGAATCAACAAAGGAAAAAAATTGATTCAGTATATTTAATAGAACAAAAGGCAAGAACTATAATTCAAAGTAAACATACATTAAAATATGCAATTAAATGTGCACAGAGTATATTTTCCTGGCCAGGGCAAAGAGGTACTGACTTAATACAATGTTAACTGAAAGTCAACATGTCCTAGTAGTCACTAAACAGTTAAGAGTTGACTGTACTTTATAAAAAATAATTTAAAAGTTTAAGAATTTTAAAAGTGGCATAAACCATGATGTAAGTCTCCCTTGATTTAAATACTAAACTATGATTAAATCCTCTAATTTAAAACACTTTGAATTTAAAATCCATCCACTACAAGTTGTCAACAGATGTCTTGCAGGAATTCAGAACTTCTAACTTCAGATAGCTCAATGTTTAGTTCATGTGATCTACTGCATTTGTAGACATAAAAAACTAACCATTGTACTATATATGAGTCCCTTTAAAATTTTTTTCTCTCATTTCTAAAATCTTCCCCAAGAAATACGTAGCTATCTGGTTTTAGAGCATTTGATTTCATAAACTTTCAAGTATTCTGCTGTTAGAAAGCAAGCTGTTTTTATTTTATTTTTATGTGAGAAAATGTAGGACACAAATTCCTGAACTGGTATTTACAATTCATCAGTCTGAATAAGACTTTCATTTTTTAGCCTTTACTGAAGAAGCAGAACTTCTGCTGTCTAGGCTACTTAGAATTCAAAGACAGTTTTCTAAACATCTCGGTGTGTATTTTTAGCTGTTTGTTATTAAGCATTTAACAGATTTCTTTTCATAGAACTATCTTTCTTGAGTATTATTAAGTTGTGGCTTTAATTTTCAGCAAAGCCAGTAGAGTAGACAAAAATTCCTTGATGTGGTTGCAGCTGTTTTCTGTTAGAAAAACCCATTTATTTTTCTTTTTTTGGTCATGTTGGCTCTTATTTTTTTCCAAGAAATAGATACAGTGTAGCATGAGAGCATCACAGCATCTTATTAGATCCATTTTAAAACTCTGCGACAAATTATCTTTTAAGATCTCAAGAATACTTACAGTTCTATAATTTGGGTGGGGGGACACCTGAATATACTTAGTAATATAACTAAGGACAGAGAGATTTGTTTCTTCATAAGAAACTTCACCGAAACTGCTAAAACACAAAAAAAACTAACAAAATGCCTCCATTCAATAAGAAGGAAAAAAGGGAATCCACAAACACATTATCTAGATAACCTATGTAGTTTGGTGTCAATTAGTCTCACTAAAAACAAGAAGATCTGGCCCAAGGAGCAGCACACCACAAAAAGTCACCAAAGCAACTACAGACAGAAGCTTAAAAAAGAACAAAATAATAGTTTATGTATTCTAGGAGTTCAGGTCATATTTCCTGATATTCTTTAAGAGTATATTTTAAAGTGAATCTTATTAGTTGTCCCTGTGTCTCAATAGTAACACATACCTCTGAATACTGACTTCTATACAGCTTACAAGGTCCAACACAAAAATACTGAGACAGTGCCTGTAACTCTTTTTATTTAACAAATTAAGAAAATCAGTTATGATGACCTTCAAAGAGGTTCTCTTCTGAGCTGATGCACAGCTGTGTATGATGGTGCCCACATTCAAAGCAATTCCACAGAACATTTCTGAAAGGCTGTTAAGGATCTCCATAATTTTTGCTAACACAACTTCTGCTGACAAAAACTGGGTTCCTTTGAGCACCGACCTGATCTCCACGAAGAGGCAGAAATTGCAGGGAGCCAGGTCTGGCAAATGGGGCGGGTGTTCAAGCACAGTGATGTTGTTATTAGCTAAAAAGTGCCTCACATTGTCGGTTGGCACACACCGACATTTTCCAACTAAGGGTGAGAAAACATCTATATTTGAACACGCGTCCACTCATACTGAGTGAAGCAATTGAGTAGAGCCTTGTCTCACCGTGAAACGTTAGAACATGTCCTATAACTATCTCTTTGTCTCTCCCCTCCCACTCTTGGTTCCCAAGCTACAGGGTTAGTCTGGAGTTTTTTGTGTCAGAGCCCATATATACATATGTTATTTGGTAAACCTGACCACCATAATATATTTTGGAAACGGAAATATTCCCTCTCAATAACAGAAGCATGTTATGAAGAAGTTCTGCTGTACATGGAATAACAAGACAGAGAAACTCACAATATTCTCTAGTGAAGTAGTACATGTAGTATGCAATATCAGTCAGTCACGTTAAGGAAAAATGCATGCAGTTTCTTTTATATATGTGGTTTACTCATAGAGTTTTTGGCTCGACATTAATGATGATAGGATTCCTCTCTCTGCTTCATATTCAAGCCACCTAAATCAAGAGCCTCAGCCAAGTCCTAACGTTCACTGCAGTTCCCCAAGGTCCACTCAGGCAGCAGAGAGACACTAGCACTTCAGATAGTAATTCAACCCAGCTAAATTCTGAAGAAAATAACACTTAAGAGTTTGGTTACAAATTACAGTTTTAAAACGGAAACCTTTCTTGCAACACAATTCAAATTAGACTAAGCAGAAAAGGAATAAATGTGAAGGAGTTCAATATTATAACAGAAAACTGGTAAATCGGACCTGACATTTCAGAAAGTTGTTTCTGAGAAATATGTCGAATTACAGAATTACAAAGACATCTAGCTTTAAATAACAAGACCCATAATGTATTACAGTGGCTTAGTTTTCATCGTCTTATTGTAGTTCATCCCCCAAGCTCAATAAAAGTTTGAACAGTATTGCCATGTACTGGCAAATGCAGACACTCAAACACTAAGAGCTAGGATACCTATCCAAAAATACCAGGTCGAGTACATCTGAAACTGTATTTTTTTCTTGTTTTGATCTTTAAAGTGTTATAGTTTTTAAGAAAGGCTTGGGTTTGTCTCTTTTTTAATAGGAGCAAAGATTCTAGTGCACTTATGACACTGCAAAAATCTAGAGGTTTAACGATACTAAAAATTACACAAATTGTGGGAAAAATAAAGAGAAGTTGGCGATATTTGTAGTTACGTGAATTGCAGATACGGAATCCTACCTCACAATGGCAGGTCTACTAAGTCCCTTGAAAAAAGAAAAAAAACAAAGTTCCTATTCACTGCTTACAAAACATTTCTGGCCCCTTCAATTGACAGTATGAATAATCACACTCACTGAGGAACATCCCATCTAAAACCTATGAAAATGTCATCACCTTATAGAGAAAATCCACTGTATGTGAGTATAGATAAATGAGTAAGGGTAGGGACAGTTTTGCCACATCTCGGTCTCTGCTAATGAGAGGTCAGAGAAAAAAACTGATACGAAATTTTATTTTCTTTTTGTGTTTGGTGGGGCTTGTCACCACAGGGCAAGTGCAAAGTTTCTATAGGGAATGCCATGTCACAGCTATGCTTATCAATGTGGGCATGTATTTTATCGATTGAAAAAAATATTTTCTTTTTTAAAAGAAAGAGAATAATGAAGGAATGGAAGAGTATTTTGAAATTAGATACCTGCATTAGCTCTTCTACTTCCATTCACAATGGAAAATCAAAAGCCTTTAGGAAGGACGTGATGAACAATACTGCCCCAGGGAAAACTTTTTATTTGGAGTTTCAAGCTTGCCTGCACCCGTTCTTGATTTTAAGGGAGGTGGACGTATCATTTCAGTAAGTACAAGAACAGGAATTAAACCTTAAAATATTCATATATACATTACCAGAAAATTTACATTTACTATGTAACAATAAGAAAACCTAAGACTGAGATAAAGCAAGTTATTATTAGAATAATTACTTTATGTTTGACAGCTGTTTATTTAAAAAAAATAAAAGAAATCCAAATGATATTATTCATTTTTTGCCTAACTACAAAGGTCACTCATCAGTAAGTCTAGTTGTTAAAGCAAATCTTAGTTTTGATCATTTATTAAAATCCTTACAGTTTTTCCTCAGACTTGTCTAACGCATATAGTAAATAGGCAACAGTATCATTGAGCACACTCCTGCTGGCATGATAGATTTTCTCTATTACTATAACTAAAATCCATGTGTTTTAAGTCCTTGCCAAACTAGAAACGGTATAAGCATTATAGGACTGGGTAGGAGAGCCAACCTCCTTCATTTTCTTCCAGATAGATGAGGAAAAACTTACTCTGTGCCACAAAATTCATGATACTTTTTAATTCTCTAGGTCTTGGAAATAAAAACCCATTTCAAGTGCATTCTGTTGTTCTTGTTATCATTCATAGATCAGGTCCCAGCACAAAGATATCTAGAAAAGTACACGCATTTGAAATGTTGCAGTTACTTACTGTTATTATCCTGGTCTGTGTAATGAGAAGTATGGGTGTATGTATCTGCATACAGAAAAAAACATAAAAGCTTTATTCACTTTACAGATACAGTAGATTAACTGGAAGTTATGGGCCAATAGGTACATAACACAACGTGTAGTACATTTCCTTCCCTCCACTTACTCATTTTCTGGTAACCCTAAGCCTGGTAAACAGAGAGATGGCTGCATGTTTGTAACTAGAAGCACTCCGTTTGTAACACAAACCCACCAGGCAGGCTCTTGTACTTACTCCTTGTCACCAAAGAGAATGCCACAAGCCAAGTGAAAGATGTATAGAAAACCAGAGAGACCAAGCAGCGTATACTAAGAATAAGAGTATGAGCTTTCCTGCAGCAGGGACAAAAAAATAATTATGCTCATGTAGAAATTTAAAGGCTTTAAAATAAAATATACTTACATTTTAAAAAATACTGTCTTGATGACACAGGAATATTTTGGTGTTTGAATTTTTCACACGTTTTCTGCTGAACATATATATATAATGCAATGCAAAACAGCTGTGTCAACAGTGATTATAGGAAAATTTAGGAAAATTCATACAATTCTAGAAATAAACAAATTATTAAGATTTAAAATGGTGCAACTGTATGTAGCTCACAAAAAATTAATGTTTTGCAATTTGAAATGTGCATTTTCTACAGGAATAGCTAAAATAATTTTTCAACTTAAGGTTGGGACAACTCTGTTTATACCCAGTTACACCATTTCACAAAAAGGAAAAAAAGTCTTAATCTTTCCTCTAACAAAAGACATGAAAGCACCAAAACCTCATGTTTTCAAAACAAAGTTATGTAAATGTACTGTGCATTTGGGATACAGGTGACTCTACTGGAGTCTGTCTTTTGCCCATGAAGTCAAAGTTCACGTCACTCATAAGATCTGAAAGATTAATTTACAAAAAGTCTGTATGCTCACATTACAAGGTCAACGGCTTCAACACAAAGCACTGTGCACCAGAGTTGCTTGGAACTTTCTTTACCACACATTGGAATGTTTTTGCCCAGTTGCTTTGGTAAAGAAAACAGCCGAAGTTCACAGCTGTGTTTCTGATGAATTAAGGATGACACTGTTGCTTTTAGAGGATGCTACACTACCCTCAGTTATGTGGAATCACAGCTACAGAATCAGTAGTCAACGACACAGACAAGTGGTTTGTTTGCATCTTCCAGGCAGTTAGCAGAAAGCTACTCACTCACTATTCTAATTCAGATAAAGAGTTTCTGTTGAAAAACACTGAGAAAAGAACAGATCACATTTTTTTTTAAACAAAACGTAGAAGAGTGGATGATAATCAGAAGTCATAGTTTCTTTAATTGAGGACGCTCGCTGCTTAGGTTATCAAGCTTTTCCATTAAGTTTATCAATGTTTCAAATTTTCAAAGGAGTTTCAGGATGGGCAAATTACTCAAGTTAAATGTACCAAGGATCTGACTGAAACACAATTCATACATCAAGCTAAGACTAGTATAACAGATATTCATGGAAAGATACAAATCTCTGAAAACACACAGTTAGTAGCACTTTCTAGCATTACTACACTGCATAAAATACAATAAAAGCATACTAGAAGACAGGGAACTTCTAAGTAACTGATTCGTTTATGCTAATGATAATAATGAAAACATAGATAAGTATCTAATCTGTTGCTGTCACACACATAAAAATAAATACCAAGACTGGCTACAGTTGCAGTCTGGAAGGATGATGCTGTGTAGTAATATAGCCTCTACAATGCAACTACCTGTGGGTATACCAGCCTGAATGGCATAATTTGAGAGCCATATCTAAATGCTAAAATACATGGGTTTTAATTAAGACAGACACATCATGGTTCTGAGCCACGTAATGATATTCTATCCTTTTCAGAGACATCAGAAATCCATTCCTTCTGGAATTTTAAAAATGAATTGTTGTGGATCTCCCTGGCCTGCCTCACAGGAGACACAACCACCTTGTTCTTGCACTGTGGAATCCATTCACGTGTATTCTCTCCATTATGGTACTAAGTACCACTTGATACAGGAAGTCTTTTAAAGCACCTGATGCATCTTATGCAGTCAATGTTTTACTTTATACATTACTGGAAGTATATTCCTTACATGGGTCCTTCATCTGCAGTTTCACACGAGCTAGTTTAATATTGTCTAGTGAGAGCAATAGGCTGCAAGTCCCCATGCTAAAAAGCCATAAAATGGAGTAGGGAGTGAGTAACCTGAGGAAGGACATTGCATAGGTATTTTTGTATTTTATTCTAAAGTTACCCTTGGGAAAGGGGATTAAGGCACTTCAGTCTCCCTGCTCAGATCTGGATTGGCTAAGCACTAGGTCATAGAATCTTGGACCTTTTCAGGCGTGCTCTCTTTGGTTTGCCTCTCCTAACACAACCGAGCCCAGTGTCAACGACAGCCATGAACAGTACTGCACTGAATCTATTCTATAGCTCACTGAGGATGGATGATTTTTCTCGTAGAAGATCACAGGTGCAGTTTGAAATAGCATGCTTACTAGGAACTAAATTTAGTTCTACCATTGCTTGGCAAACATTTGAACTATCAGATATATGGAGTAAAATTAGAAGAGCTCTTCCTTGTTTGAAAACAGCAAACCCGCTTCAGCATTGGCTCCTCCCTCCATGGGTCCACAGGTCCTGCCAGGAGCCTGCTCCAGCACAGGCTTCCCATGGTGTCACAGCCTCTTTTGGGCATCCACCTCCTCTGACATGAGGTCCTCCACAGACCTTGTGTGGATGTCTGCTCCACCATAAACCTCCGTGAGCTGCAGTGGCACAGCCTGCCTCACCATGGTCTTCATCAGGGCCGCAGAGGAATTTCTGACTCTGGCGCCTTAAACACCTCCTCCCTCTCCTTCTTCACTCACCTCAGTGTCTGCAGAGTTGTTGTTCTCACATATTTTCACTCTCCTCTCCAGGTGTGTGCAGCAACATTTTCCCCTCTTAAATACGTAGCACCAGAGGTGCTACCAGCATTGTTGATTGGCTGAGCCTTGGCCGGCTTTGGGTCTGTCTTGCAGCCGGCTGGCATTGGCTCTATTGGACACGGGGGAAGCTTCTAGCACTTTCTGACAGAAGCCACCCCCTGTAGTTCCCTCGCTACCAAAACCCTGCCATACAAACCTACCATACCAAGGTGGGTGGTAGGGCAGAGAGGGTTTACCCACATTTCTATCTCTCTCATGATGTTCCTGGGGCCTACTTGGTAGAAATTCACTTCTTGGGTTTTTCCAAAAAAAAATAGTCTCACTAATGAAAAGGAATTGGGGATTTCAGCCTCTCTAACCTGCTTGATTCATATCTACATATGTGGAGTTGGGGTGAGGGTGTGCAAGTATACACGCATACACACACACGCATCCTAGTGAATTCATTTAATCATTTACTGGCTTATTCAGAAACCCAGAAATATCAGGATGAGCACAGCAAAAAGCTGCAAATGAAAACAGTACAAAATAATAAAGTATTAAGAATAAGTTAGTAACTGAAGGGGATGCCTATAATACAAATTCCTACTCTGCATTTTTAGGCGGTCAATTAAAAAATCCCAATACTTGACCCTAGGACATGCCGAGAAAATCTGGATCACTGTATGTCCCAAAACCACAAAACAGACCCATATGTTCATGAAACAAACCATATGGAAAAAATCCATCTTTTAAAAATATCCAGGAATAATAGCAAGACCCATCAAAGAATTCTAATAATTTCTGTAAAGAGGAACTTCAGATTTATTTTCCTCGTGGCAGAGGAAAAAAGTTCACGCTGAAAACCTCAAAAGGTTACCTTGAGATGTGAGGGGGGGGAAGAAGTGAAGGATATTTGTTGTATTAAATAAGAACACAAATATAACGAGATAACAATATAACTAAAAGTACAGCTTCCCTTCTCCAAATGAAGCCTCTTCATTTCTGATGAGCAATACTTGGTTGAGAGTTCTACCAGGAGTGAATCTTTTGGGTTTTGGACAGACCCAAGGGCCATGTACTCTACTGCCTAAGTAAAAAGGGACATACTGTAACGAACACGGGAGAAAAAAGACTTGCACTGCTTCAAACATTTACATTTGGTTATAGCTACAGTATAAAACCCTGTCTGTCTGGGACAAGAACAGGTTGAGTGCCAGGGAACTAATGATCCATCTCATTCAATGTCTTGTTCTAACCCAAAAGTGAACTTGATCCTAAATTTAAAACACATCTATGGCTATTCTGAAGCTGTTGCAAATTAAACAAAAGGAGATTAACCTGCTAAACTTAAGTTGCTACTAAAAATCCTATGTACAGTTTGTATCATGTATAAAATAAAGACCAAAGATACTGTACACATAAAAGGGTATGTTTACTATCCAATTTCTAATCCTGGCTTTTCTACGGAATTGTTTCTGTTCAGCCATTTACTGTATCTCAATTTATCTGAAAACAATTGCTATTTAAGGCACAAAATGGTTCAGTCAAAAAGCTTGACTGAACCTGAGTTCCTTAAATAAACGATACTCTCCAATAGCAAAGACAATACTAATATGGGCAAGCTATGCAATATTGTATATGCTCAGAATGAAAATTCAGACCTACAAATCACTTTGAGTAATATTGTGGCTTGATTCTTACAGATGAATTGAGAAATTATTAAATTCAGATTATAGCAAAAAAATTCAGAGTTTGAGAAATGTAAGCACACAAAAAGTCAAACAATTAAGTAAGAAACTGTATTCTGTATTTCTTCCGAAATCAGAAATTAGCAGCACTGGAAGTGATTAAATGTTACATTACTTGAACACTGAAGCATAATATTTTATTGAGAACCATATAATGGTAAGGTAAGTAAACAGTAATTGAAAGAGAAATACGTATCGATGAACAGATCTAGAAACGAGAGGTGACATGCACCATAAAAATGAAGGAATGTTTAATTCAACCCCCCCTCAATTATTACTGCCTTCATAAAATATTTCATATAATTTAGGACCATACGCTTACACCATCATTTTCTGTTCATCTACCTCACACTCACAGAAAAAAAAGTCCATAAGCAAATGGACTACAGCCTATCCATCAGCACACATCTTCTAATCTCCACATATACATTGACAGAGACTGTAATCACATCTGATCTGTTAGCGCAGTTCAATGAATCCTGTATTGCTATTTAATCCTGACTGCTATCTATGCTACAATTGCCAACTATCTACAAAGGCCCTATTGCACAGTACATCTGACATCATAAAAGTACAGAACTGTAGTTAAAACTACAGTATTACTAAACATACTAAAACCATTCCTAAAGATGACTACCAAAGGTAACTTTCTGAATCCAATTAGCTTGCACAATTACAGCACTATCTGAAGAGAACAAGGTTTTGAACACATGAGCAATTGAGATGATAGAAAATACCACGAGGCAACGCCATGGCATATTGATATGCTCTTTGTACCTGCATATTTCAGTATTCTTGTCATACAGCAACAAAGACCTTGAGTAGAGACACAGACAATATTGAGATGTAAGATTATATAATGGGGCTTTCGATAGCATCAAGGAACCCTCAGCCTATGGAGGGTCAAGGGGGAAAAGGTCTTTAAAAATTTCTTTTTCTTTCTAATTTTGGCTTGCTCAAAGGACTGCTCGGGACCAAGGTGTTCAGAACCATTATATAACAGGCTACTGTAGTTTGACCCTCTTGCTCATCAACTGCCTTGATGTATACATACAAGAGAAATTGTTATAAAGTAGTATTAAAAACCTACTTGTATGTCCCTGCTTGAGAGGACTTTTCCTGTAGAACACAAGAACTTTAGGGCTCCTGTATATCCTCTAGCATTTTTATCTAGGGTATTTTCCCCAAAAAAGACAAACATATCTAGACAAAATCCACTTTTACAATTTTCAGATATGCATCTTACCCCAATCTTTCCAAAAGTCAATGATTACTATCATTAGAACACTACCATGATGTAATTTGTAGAAATACGATGTAAAGTATACTGTTTATATGCATGACAACCAAAAGCCTCCTATGCATGCTTTTAAAGAATTTCCTCCTTTCTTGATAAACATTAAGAGCACTGGGCTTGTCTGTTTTTATTCAGCATGAAAGAGTCAATGAGTATGGTATGTCTTACCAGCTGTCCAATAAAATAAAAAAAAATAAAAATAGAGAAATAAAAAAATAATTTGTTTCAAAGAAACTATTAGAAGTAGATATCAAATATTTAGTCAGATTTCTTCCAACTGTACGAAAACATTTTATCAGATATAGAAACACAGAGTGACAGCATAGTTGAGATCGGAATGGACCTCTAGAAATCGCCCAGTCCAAACACCCTGGTTAAAGCAGAGTAGGTTGTTCCTGGCTGTTTCCAGTCAGGTTCTGACTCTCTTCAAGGATGGAGACTCTACAACCTCTTTAGCCACATGATCCAGTGTTCAACCACTCCCATTAGTTTGCAGGGGTTTTATTCTCCTATGTTTAAAAGTATGTCTTGTATTTCAATTTGTACCTATCTCTTTTTATCTGCAGGAAAAGATATGAAAATAATGCTTGTGAAGCATGCTTTGTGAGTTAGTTTCCACCAAGTGCATCCTGATTCTAGTCAAACTACAATGAACATGAAATACTTACGAAAAGAGTGTCTAAAAAAAATTCACACAATGCCAGGAATTTAATACTCCTAACCACACAAGATTTTAAAGCTTTCTTAAAAAAACAAAACAATATGTGCCACCATCAACGAGCATAAGGAAGACTATCTCATATTTCATCTTCTAATACCAAGTTAATTAATTTTCCTTTAACAATCTCCGTAAATCATCATAACAGTTTAACAACACATTGTTCACAAATATGTCCATCCTTTTCTGGGCTTGCTAAAGTTAATATTTGCTTGACTACTCTAAAAACCCAAAATAATTGGCCAGTTGTTGGATTACATAAGATGGCTAGCAAAACAAAGCTTTAAAAAACCCAAACACCTTAAATTGTAAGCACATGAAAGAATGGATGAAATTCACCTGAGTTTTACATTGCAATTTGTTTTCAAGTTTAACATTTACCAAGAACATTTCAGTACAAAACTGCTCTGTGTCAAATACATCAAATGCACATGCAAGTCTGAAGTTGTGTGAGTGGCTGGAGTGCCACCGACTGGGATGGCTGCTCATCAGGCCACATGCAAACTATCTTGAAAACAGCTGTTAGCAGGAAAATGATGCAACAAAAAATTCAACTCGGGCAGCTATTATGGATCTCCAGGACAGTGTTTGCAGTCCATGGTGTGAATCCATGGTAATGACAGTTCCACTATCAGTATTAGGACAGCCACTCTGGTCATACTTCTGGACTCTCTAGAGAGGTGGCACACAGTGATACAATACTCTTCATAGTGCATTAATCCACACAGAAATTGCATACTTTTGCTTTATCTTACTGCCTTCTCAGGACAATGAGTCCTCTCTGCCAGTCTGGCTGATTGCTACTCTGAAATACACTTATTTTTCCTTCAGATGGTTATAGGGGCAGCTGATTTACCAACCACTTACTGAATTTGTGCTAAATATCATGTTTATTCCCACAGTGTACATGCAACTGACTTTAGAGCCACAACCTGTTCCAGTTCACGGTATTTCTTTCTTCAACTACAAAGAACAAGCTGCAGATTGCAAGCTAGGAAAATCTCCAGAGATTTCTAGTAAGAGTCTAGATTTGTAACCTCTGCATAATAGAAATAAATTGATGATTGCTATCCCATCACGAAATCCAAGCAAATCATATAGATCAAAGATTATTTTAAGCCTATAAACCTCAACTGAAAGCTTTCAGTTACCAAACTACAAATTAATACTAATACTCAACCAACTTCTTCAAAGTCATTGTCTCTATTGTCTTCCTTCCTTTCTCCTTTTTAAATGCAAGATTGCCTCCTGATTACTAATTCTATGAGTTTTCTTTGACACTTTGACACTACATGTGCCCTAGTAGACCAATAACACTATTTAATTAATTGGGAAATACTGTTCTGTACCAGGGTTATATTTTTTTCCTAAGTGATTCATTATAAAACAATAAGGTGTCCACATAATTAAACCAATTCCAAGTCTCAAGATAAGTTAATAATTAATATCCCAAGATGCAAAGCATTTTTTAATTTTTATTGAGGTTTCATGACAGCTTAAAGAATCAAATCCATACTTAATGCTTTTGAATGAGTTTTTTGTATGTTTTGCATTTTTTGAAACACACTATGACTCATGTAGTTCTTAATCTGCTCTAAAACTATGAAACTTTCCACCTGAACAGTTATTCTCCTTTCTATAATATTTGTGCTGTTATTTCTAATCATAGCACCTTGATGAACTGAATCCTAACATTTGTAGACCATTTCCATACAGTCTTCATTTTTGAAGATATTGACACATCTGTCAACTTCACGATACCAAAAACTAATAAGCATACTGTTCATTTCAATTTCCAAGTCATAAATGAAAACTCGGAATAAAACTGAACCAAGAAGAAATACCCCCAGAGCCACATTTCACTGACATTTTGACAGTGAATCATTAATATTTCTAGCCTGCTTGTGTAAATAGATTTAAACCCAACTTCAGTCTATTATTTCTAGCTAAATGGCCTCTGTCTGCTACTCTGTCATAGGAAGAAGTCTTTTGTTTTGATACTGTTTTTCTTGACAAATCTTTTTGCTGTTGCACCCTTGTTATTTTTTCCTTATTTTTAAAAAATAAGCACTACTTTTGCTATTTCCAGTCTCTTAGTAACCACTCTTGTAATCATCTTTAGTTTTGACTATTAATATTTCTAAGAGTTCTCCATGCAGTAATTTAAGTTTTATGAGGTCCATCAAACAGAGAATTTGAAAACACTCAGTCTATGTACAGAATCTACACTGTTTTTTTTAGTTGTGGATAGAGATGCCACTCCACTGTTACCAGAAATAGTAAGGTTAGTACCTGTAGACACTTTTTACAAATGTTGTCCTTGGCATGGCAAAGAGATCTTTACTGAGTAGTGGGCTTTGGTCATCCTTTTATTACAAGGAATTGCTAACATACATGTTTCCTTCCTTGACATTTCTTGCTCACTGTAGCTCATGTGAGCCTTAGCCTTTTTGAAACTCTCTCTCTGATTAAACAAAAACCTGATGGTTTTGTTTTATATTCACCTTTACTACCTTATTAATGCGATATTGTTAGCCCTTTTTAAATGCTTAATGTGTTTGAAGTCAACAAGTGAGTCCCAATCCTTCCTTTGCAACTGGATTACCTTCACTTGTGACCTTTCCATTTTCAAATGAGTTTGAAAGTTACAGGGGGTGGGATGGTGGTTGTTTTTTAAAAAGCTCTCCTTTCAATCCTTATTCCCCTGAGATCGTTAGTTCTGTTAGTTCTCAGAGTCTGCTTCTTGACATCCAGTGTTTCTATTTTGTTTTCTTTGCTAAACATTGTGAGCACCGTCATTTCACTGTCACATCAATCAAGTCGTCTTTCACTTACCCATTCCTAGATTGCTTCTCACTATTTAAATCTGCGTCTATAGAAACTTTCTAGCAAGTTGCTTTCTTTTTCCTTATCAAAAAAAAAAGCACTATGACAGTACCTAAAGAAAAAATAAATGACATCAGTGAATCCTTGTTACACTTACTCTATTATACCACTCTCAAAGGATATGTGGGTAACTAAAAATTTCTTTATACCACCAAATTCTAGATTGTTTTGCTAATTGCTCACAAAATGCTGCATCCATTTATTCATCTTCTGTGGTGGTCTGCTCATTTTTACTTTATTTTATTTTTCCTTTAGACTTTACCAGCTCATTCAATAACTCTAAGTGCCTCTAAATTTTCAATATATATGCTTTTTCCTTCTAAGTCTTTGGCATGTCCTTGAAAAGATGGAACCCCATTATTGTAAGTCACAAAGTCACATCAATTCTGTCACATACCTTCAGCGTATATGAAGATTTCCACTTACATGATTTATTCAGCATCATTCTTGCAACAGTATACTTCTCTAACATCCACTTACTTGCTCCTGCACCCAACTACCCCAACAGTTCCCAAGATACATATCCACTCTAGTTTCTAGATGAATCCCCAAGTTGCCATTGCTGTATGCCTGTGGACTTTCATTGCTCATTCTGCCCCTCATTACTTACATAAAGCTCATGAAACATCATCCTGTGACCAAAAATCAAAAGCAGTCTTGTCGACAGCAACCTATATGAATAAGCACAGAGCAGGGGTCATCTGATGACTCTCAACAGCCTTTCAGGAATACTTCACATTAAGAATCCCAGAAAGAAGGAGTTCATCTGCCAGACAAGTACTTTAGGCTGCTCTCAGGATGGAACCATTAACCACCACTACCTTTCGGTACCTTTGCACTGCAGACCCAAGATCCTCACAGTGTTTGCAGAGGTATAAACTCCTCTTTCTCAAATGCCAGGTTTTCATCTTCACTTCCTGCCTGGATAGCAAACGTATTCTTAATCTCAACAGCTGGTTAATTACAGAATACAATCTGCCTTCTGGTGAGATCAGAAACTGCAGTGGCTAATTTCTCCTGTTAATGCCAATGCTAATTTTATAACCAGTTGGAATCTTTGTTCTTTGAATATACTGTGGACATACTCATTAACGTACTGTAACCTCACTAATTGCCCTTTGTCATGTTCAAGATGGCTTAAAGTTTGGCAGTTTATTTTTAACTTCTTTTCAGAACATCAGCCATAACTTGGCTTTTTTTGTGCTAACATTTATGTCATCTATTACTAAAAAGAAAGATGCCAAAATGGTTAGAAAGAATAGATGGCTGAAATGACAGTAAATTATACTGACATATTTTTCCTACAGGAAGTTAAAGATGGATATTACAAACTTGATGATACCACCAGAGGGAACATTCAAATTCAAAGACTTAATAACATTTGGCATAAATACATCACAAAAGAAGCCTACCACCTGTGTGAACTTGCATCCCATGAGCAGAATCAGTTTCAGCTCAGAATTTCTACAAGAAAGATCTGATTAACTCCTAGTTCATGAGTCAGGTGACTTTTTGAATAAATAATGGATCTTTGTCCCACAGAGGGATATGGACATTCTATAGTATGACCAGCCTTATTTGGAATGAGATCTACATTTGGTGTTTTTAACAACTGTGCTAGAGATCCCTTGGCACTTTAAGCATACAGGTTTTAGGTTTACCACCTAAAAAAAACAAATACTATTTAAATTCTTCCCATATTTTTCACTGGAAAAGATATTTGCCCTCATTTCCTGCAACAAAGCTGTTGCTGTGTTCTATTAAAATAACTGTGCTATAACTCTCCTAACTTCTGTGAAGGGTTACATTTAGAGGCTGTTTTGGTGTTTTGTTAAATGCGGTAAGAGACAGTAAAAGTCATTTTAAAGTGCCTAGCACTAAGCCTAAAACCAGAGGTCAGTAAGGGCTTAGAAGAGTTAAAATTAGATACAAAAACACTGATAAACATACAAATGCAGTAATGTGAGGAAAGCCACTCCTGTCCGACTTGGCTCTCATGTGCTAGATGTGCTTTCACCTTCATTACGCCCTAGGCTGACAGCCACTAGCAGCGTAGGCTGACAGCCACTAGCAGCGCAACTAGCAAGTTTTATTTGGGCTTAAATAAGAGAGATTGTAATTAGAGAATACCCAATACAGGTTTCAAATACCTCTACAATCCTTTACTATTTTTTTTAAAAAAAGAACACTTGCAGAGCCTTTCAGCGTTAGTCAGCAACTACTTATTGACAGATGAATGGGCAAGCATTCAAATATGAAGCTTTTTCTTTGCAAAACACAAAGTTAAGTTCTAAAGGGGACTAACACCTTGTAATTACATATTCCCTTAATTTAGGATGTAGAAATCTAGAACAATAGGAATGATTTCTGGGAGAAAGGCAATGATTGCATGTGAACTACTCTCATCTTCCAGTGCACATGCTCAAAACTAGCAATACATTTCCTACATATACAGTTTTGCTGTCAGAAAAAGAAGGAAATTTGTCCCGTGCTGGAGAAGCAAAAATCTATAAAGTGGACAGCAATTGTAGTAGGCAAATCGTAGTAGGCAACGCTCTCAATGTTTAAATAAGACAAAACCAAGACAGAAAATTAAGACTGATAATTTTAAACAAAAGAATACTAGGTAATCATATGCCAAGAATTTAACAATTATTGTATATGAGCCTGATGTTAAAATTACTTTCATATCAAATTAAGCTTCCAAATAAGTAAAGAAATCAACTTTCTTTTCAAATGTTAGTTATTCAATGGATTTTAAGACTACACATTTATTCATATTCAGATGATGGGAACACACGACGCACTGAATACTCCAAAAGGCAAATCCAAGACAACTGTGGCATTAATTTCACGTTGGCATTTAATATATACTTAGAGCCCCACCCTCTTGCTTCTGGTTTTAGCTTTGTCATATTACAGGAGCTCTCAATTTGACCTCATCTTCATCTAGCTAGCAGAGGTGGCCCTCGGTTACTCCTCAGGATATCCAGAACCATCTTTCTTCTTTGCTCTTGCTAAAATGAAAGTTATCATAGAATCACCAGGTTGGAAAGGACCCACTGGATCATCGAGTCCAACCATTCCTAACACTCCCTTAAACCATGTCCCTAAGCACTTCATCAACCCATTCCTTAAACACCTCCAGGGAAGGTGACTCGACCACCTCCCTGGGCAGCCTGTTCCAGTGCCCAATAACTCTTTCCGTGAAGAATTTTTTTCTGATATCCAGCCTGAACCTCCCCTGGCGGAGCTTCAGGCCATTCCCCCTTGTCCTGTCCTCAGTCACTTGTGAGAAGAGCCCAGCTCCCTCCTCTCCACAACCTCCTTTCAGGTAGTTGTAGAGAGTAATAAGGTCTCCCTTCCGCCTCCTCTTCTCCAGCCTAAACAACCCCAGCTCTCTCAGCCGCTCCTCATAAGACTTGTTCTCCAGCCCCCCTCACCAGCTTCGTTGCTCTTCTCTGGACACGCTCCAGAGCCTCAACATCCTTCTTGTGGTGAGGGGCCCAGAACTGAACACAGTACTCAAGGTGCGGTCTCACCACTGCTGAGTACAGAGGGAGAATAACCTCCCTGGACCTGCTGGTGACCCCATTTCTGATACAAGCCAAGATGCCATTGGCCTTCTTGGCCACCTGGGCACACTGCTGGCTCATGTTCAGTCGGCTGTCAACCAACACCCCCAGGTCCTTCTCCTCTGTGCAGCTCTCCAGCCACTCTTCCCCCAGTCTGCTGCACTGCACAGGGTTGTTATGCCCCAAGTGCAGGACCCGGCATTTGGCCTTGTTGAACCTCATCCCATTGGCCTCAGCCCAGCAGTCCAGCCTGTTCAGATCCCTTTGCAGAGCCTCCCTACCCTCCAGCAGATCCACACTTCCACTCAGCTTAGTGTCATCCGCAAACTTGCTGAGGGTGCACTCGATGCCTTCATCCAGGTCATTGATAAAGACATTGACCAGGGCTGGACCCATTACCGAGCCCTGAGGAACCCCACTTGTGACTGTCCTCCAGCTGGAGGTGGAGGTTATGACCAGGTTACTCAAGTTTTTATCCAGTTGGGTCCTGAAAACTTCTAAGGATAGAGATGGAACAATCTCTCTAGGCAATTTGTTCCACTCCCTGACTGATCTCATTACGAAAAAGCTCTTTGTCTCATCCAGTCTGAATCTCTTGTTTCACATTATGTCCATGGTCTCTTGTCCTACCATCATGAAATGCCTGAATTCTCATAGGTATTGGAAGGTTGCTATGAGCAGCCAACTCTTCTCCAGGATAAACAAGACCAGCTACACCAGCCTCTCCTCACACAGCAAGTGCTCCAGCACCCAGATTTCTCTCTGCTGCACTGCAGTGATGTCTTCCCTTAACTGGGGCATCCAGAGCTGTATAGAAAATCTAGATGTGGTCTAACAAATGCTGAGCTAAGGTGCTAATCACTTCCATCACTGTCCCGGCTCTGCTCCCATGAATACAGTCCAGGAGGCTGTCAGTCTTCCTTGCTGCCAAGGCACACTGCTGCCTCCCATGCAGCTCGACACCCCTCTCCTCCAGGACACCTGGGTCCTTTCCAGTGGAGCTGTTTCCAGCCCACAGGTCCCCAGCGTGTACTGTTGCTGGCAGTTCTTTACCAGGTGAAGGACTTTGCTTTTACCCATGCTTAATTTTATAATTAGCCCATTCCTCAAGCTTGCTGAAGTTTCTCCAGATGGCTATCCTGCCCTCAAGTGTATCAACCAGCGTCACCCCAACCCCACCCCCAATTTGGCATAATCTTCTAACTTGACAGGAACACTTCTCACACTATATTTTATAACCACTATGAACAAAAAGGAGTTCACCTATGTAAATAATGCTTCCCAGTTTTTGCTGTTCTCTGGAAATATATTATCTAAGCTAAAAAGCCCATAACTAAGTAAAATCTAGACTAAAGAAAGTGTCCATATCCCCTCCCATCTCCAATTAGTAGCTAAATCATGTTTAATTTTCCAAAGTGATGGAATTTTATGCATTAAGCAAAGCTTTATCTCGAGCTTAAAACAACCCTATTACAACAAAAGAACCTGAAGTTACATGCCTCCTCTGACTGGCTGGATTTCTGCCATTCATGCTTACTATACAACACAATACCATTAATTGATGTCACAGCAGAGGAATTTTCCTCCCCTGGAGTCACATATTCTAGAGAGGCGACCATTCAGGACAAATACCAAATTCAGTACCCAGTTGCAGGTTCATGCCAATAAAGACTGAAGAGAAGCAAGAAAAAAAGCACAGCTATATTAATAATCACAGTAGTACTCCAAAGAAAGACAATATCTCTGTAGTTCATATTCACAATACTTCCTCACAATATAAAGTTAGAAGTGACAATGGACGAAGCCTTTCTCATTGAAGGGAACTTGGGCAGAAATAACAATGTGTGGTGCATTGAGAGAAATAATGCAAGAAACAACAGGGGTTGAAGGATTAAAAACAGTTTGAATTTAGACAACAAAGGAACAGACAAAGATACCAAAAGAATAACTTCATTTTTTTTTAATATTTCTTAAAGCATTATTCAGTGATCCACTGTGCACTATTTAATTCTTATTTCAGCATGAAGAAAAGAATCTCATCAGGGTAGGTATTGTGATGTGGAATTCAACAAACTATTGTTCACAGACATTGTCTATTCATCTCTGCCACCTGGTTTGAATCCAGTCTCATTAGCAGCAGCTAAAAGCTTCTTGAATTTAAAAGCTTTACAGACTACAAGTGGAATAAATGTACACAGCCTCAGCGGAGCTTGAACCAAATAAGGATTTCTGCTGTTTTAAAGAAGCATGGAAAAGGGCACACTTGGATTGACCTGAACTGAGGATGTTAAGTTTCAAGAACTGAAATATTATTCTACTATTCTTGAAAACTTAGTAGCAAACAAACTATATAAAAAAGGGTTGTAATAGATAATGGCTCTAATCTATTAGGCATGAATGCTTTTATACCTTGTTGAAGGATTCAGTAATTATAACTTTTATTTTTAAACAATTTTTTTAACATGCCTTCAGTTATCTCTCTTCCTCCTTCTACCACATCCACAAATATGTTGTCATTTATAATCTCAAATAAATAAAAATATCTCCAGTGTCAATAACAATTAAGAAAATCAGCCAGTTGAATGGCAGCAAGAGATTTTGAGAGAAATATTTATAAAAATCATTGCACAAGGCAAATCTTTTCATAAAACAGATTATGATCTTGTATTTCTGATTTATAGGTAACCTGGATGATGATTTGAAGATCAAAATCTTTGAAACAGAACTCTAACATGCACCACCAGGGGCAAATCCTGTCTGACCAACTTAGTGGCTTTCTATGATGGGGTAACCACAGCAGTGGACATAGGAAAACCAATGGATGTGATCTGTCTGGACTTCTGTAAAGCCTTTGACACAGTCCCCCACAACATCCTTCTCTCTAAATTGGAGAGATATGGATTTGATGGGTGGACGGTAAGGTGGGTAAGAAACTGGCTGTATGGTCATATTCAAAGAAGAGTGGTCAATGGCTCAAAGTCCAGATGGAGATCCGTGATGAGTGGTGTCCCTCAGGGGTCCGTACTGGAACCAGTGCTGTTTAATATCTTTGTCAATTATATTGACAGTGAGATTGAGTGCACCCTCAGCAAGGCTGCAGAAGACACCAAGCTGAGTGTTGCAGTTGCCACACCGGAAGGACAGGATGTCATCCAGAGGGACCTGAACAGGCTGGAGAAGTGGGCCTGTGAGGACCTCATGAGGTTCAAAAAGACCAAATGTAAGGTCCTACACCTGGGTCGGGGCAATCCCTGTTTTCAGTACATGATGGGAGATGATGATTGAGAGCAGCCCTGCAGAGAAGGACTTGGGGGTGCTGGTCAATAAGAAGCTCGACATGAGCCAGCAATGCACGCTCACAGCCCAGAAGGCCAACCGTATCCTGGGCTGCATCCAAAGAAGTATGGCCAGCAGGTCGAGGGAGAGGATTCTGCCCCTCTATTCCTCACTTGTGAGATCTCATCTGGAATACTGTGTCCAGTTCTGGAATCCTCAACATAAGAAGGATATGGAGCTATTGGAACAGGTCCAGACTAGAACTACAAAGATGATCAGAAGGCTGGAGCACCTTCCATACGGGGACAGGCTGAGAGAGTTGGTCTTGTTCAGCCTGGAGAAGGCTCAGAGGAGACTTCACAGTGACCTTCCAGTAACTGAAGGGGGCCTACAGGAAAGCTGGAGAGGGGCTATTCACAAAGGCTTGTAGTGATAGAATGAGAGGGAACGGGTATAAACTGGAGAGGGGCAGATTTAGACTAGACATTAGGAAGAATTTCTTCACTATGAGAGTGCTGAGGCACTGGCACAGGTTGCCCAGGGAAGCTGCGCTGCCCCATCCCTGGAGGTGTTCAAGGCCAGGTTGCATGGGCCCTTGGGTAGCCTGACCTAGTGGGATGTCCCTGACCATGGCAGGGGGGTTGGAACTAGATGATTTTTAAGGTCCCTTCTAACCCAAACTATTCTATGTTTCTATTATTTTTTAAATGGCTTGGAAAAGCTATTCAGACCTGCTCACTTGGTCTGGGCACAGATTGTCAAGCTGTCCCCTACTAGGAAAAATGTACTTCTAAGAAGGTACTGAGTGGGAAACAATTTTGAATTCTGATCCTACTGCCTTCTCTGCAACAAGGAGAGAACAAGAGCTTGAAGGAGATCCATCTATTCATACACTCCCCTCTCTATCTTCTTTACAATGACTAGTTTGTACAGTGACTAGAAATAAGAAATTTCTTGTAGGAGGCATGGAAGAGAAGGATCACACAAGGATCAAGGAAGGAAGCTACATAAACTAAAGTAGACAATAAAAAGCATGAGACAGTGCTAAAGATGGGAAGATATTGTAAGAAATGAAGTTGCAACCACCATAACTGATAACAACTCAAAATTGAGACCATCACTGTTGTAGAGAAAACAGACAAAGAGAGGAAGAGGAAAAGAATATGACATCAGAACAGGCAAACAGAAGTTGATGTATGAAATACTAAAAATCCTAAAACTATTTTCCACGTCATCAAAACAGTTGATTTACCTCAAAATTCTATCAAGAGCCATGAATAAGAAGGCACATCTCTGCTCACTTTATAGATTGTCCCGCTACTTTATCACCTGAAATCATTGGGGGGGGAGGGGAAACACAAGCAGCAACTCTGCAGTAAGAAAAAAAGGCAAGTCACGCTAAAAACAAGAAGTGAACCCCAAACTTTCCAAAAATAGTATGAATGTTAAGTGTTCCCTATAACAGTGTCATCTAAAGCAAATGAAATGCTTTGAGACTCTTGTTACTGGTGTGCTCTACCTAGGATAAGAAATAATATGACCAATGGATAGAGATGTATTTGCATCCCCTTTCATTCTCGCTAATACTACAATGCTTTTAACATGATAACCTTATATTTAATAATCAGAGTCAGTAGTATATAACCATATTTATTATGACTTTATGGCACAGTTTTTCTTGGCTCACTTCAAATTACAAATTTATAGGTATTTCATACATAGAAAGACTTCTGATACGTTCAGTAAGACTGCGTCCTCAGACACAGAAAATTAGTCAAGAGAAAATGTGGTGGGTCATTCAGGGGTTATCGTCTCCCCAGTATCACAGTATTCTCTCCAGAAGTCTTATTCTTCATTTAAGGGTACCTAAACAGTACTCCTCTTCCTTGACTTAGCCGCATAAATTTATTGATCATGACTAACTGACATGGTTTTATATATATATATAAAGACAAAAATAAACTAGTAAAATAAACCTATTTCCCTGAAATAGTCTAAAAAAGCCAAAACCCAAAGTCTACAGAAGCAATCAAAGCAGGATGAACCAAACCACAAAAAGGAGGCCAATAAGTAATTAGTTAAGTACCCATGTTCTGAGATTTCTAAAAACTAATTAGGCAACCAAATTGCAATGACTTCAGCATGAGCTGTGTGTTTTAATTACTCTAAAAAAACCTCCAACCCCAGAAACCATATTTCCTCCTTTGAGACAGTGCATACATCTCATTGCTACTTCTTCACAGTTACGAAGTGTTTGACTTTAGACATATAATTGACTGTTAAATACTGTTCTCCCACACTTTTGCTCCTGGTGTTTGCAAAAACTCCAGATGTTATGAAAAAGATTCCTAAATATATAAATAATGATAGAAGATAGAGGGTTTATGTACTCACATGTTATCAGAAATCTGATGCCATATGCACCACAGTGTATGATAATCCTACAATAGTATTTTGTATTCAGAGTCTACAAGTAATAATACTGTAAATTTGAAAGTTCTCCCACCACAAAAAAAACCCTGCATTTGCTAACTCCGCTTCATAGAGACCAGGGATTTTTCCAACTGCTAGATGTCCTTAAGAAATTAGCACTGTGATTTCTACAACCAGATGGTTGTAGAAAAAAAACAGTGTAATTATTCCTGTGCTTATCAAAAATGAAAACTATTTCTGAAGATTTTGTTCTAAACAAAAAATATATCTTTATGGATTTTTTCTTTTATGTGGGGTACTTCTAGCCAGCAGTCAACAGCTCACCTGTCCTACTTTTTTGTCTCATTTATCATTAATATAAAAAAGAAAACAACAAAAACAACCACCGGACAAGTGCTCAGAAGGTTTTATATAGGACTTCAAATTTGAAATTGTGTATTTGTTAACATAAAAACAGTGTTTAATTAAATATTTTTAATGAGAGTAACAAAAAAAAAAAAACTTGTCACACCTCTTCACTGGCCAATACAAGTATTTTATTAAACAAGAAATTTAAGGGTTATATCTATTATAAAAATAACAAGTTTGCTAAAATTTTCAAATCCAGTGGATGCAGTCGGAGCTTATACTAATTTTACTCAAAATCCACGACTTTGAAAACACAAGCATTAACTACAGTGTAATTGCTATGCTACCACAGCATATCTGCTTAACAGACTGATGGCCAAGGTCTTTCAATATATTATTTCCTTCATCTTACATTTCTATTTCTCCTTTGAAAGAAGATTGAAAACTAGGAAATAATACTAACAAAATGCTATCAATGAAAAAGATGTCAGGGATTTTTCTGGGAAAACAAACTATCACATCCTTAAAATAATGTCTAGTTCATAAAAAAGGTGAGGTATGCACTGCTTATTTATATTACAGTGAGGCAACTGGACCTGCACTTTTGGCTTTTTGTTGTTTTCATAAGCGCCTGGTATTTAAGTCTTAAGAATTATGTACTTAAATTTCTTAAGAATGTGATAAACCTACATCTTTTAACACGCTTCTGAGCATCTCTAGTTTCCACTGTCATCAATATAAGCAAAACACACTCAGCAATGTGTGGTAATTTTATTTGCACCACATACACAGACTTGGTAAAGACATAGGTAGCACTCAAGTAATGAGTAATGAATGCTTATAAACAGCAACAAATACACAAAATCAAAAATGCCAATAACATGAGCAACTGAAAGATTTAAATTTATGACTTCTATTTCTTCCTTCTAGAAATATATTTCTCCAACAAGATTAAGCTACATCTATTGAAATCAGATATACTTCTTATAGCTATGTAATTGAAGAAACAATATTAAATCTTAGCAGTTAATCACCTTCAATATTTTGCATGCCATTGGTATTGAATTTTACATCTGCAGTCAGGAAAAAAAAAAAAAAAGACAACCATCTTGCTATTACTCAGCAGGATACAGATTCCTTTTTGTAAGTGGAATTCCAGACATTCCGTCTGTTTCCCATAAAAGTAGAAAATAGTTGGTCTTAAAGTAGATCAGTAATAGTACATCTAAATAGTGTAGGTAGAAAGCATATCCAGACAAACAATACATCCATAGCGAAAAAGTTTCTTATTCCTTTGTACAAAGTTCATGCACACAAACCATTGCTTAAGCAATGATATGATTGACGTGTCAGAATAATGACATTTCTTGACCACTAAAGAGATAAAACAAACTTTTAAACGTCAGATTTACAAAATGACTGAATATAACAGACAACTATCAAAAGGGAAACAAAGGAATATCTATCCTGTTTTCACTGTCTTTTTCACTGTTTTCACTGGCTGTTTCCACAGCCAGTCACCTCAGGGGTTGTAGCTACCTTGCGATGTCTCATTTGGTCATGCAAAAACTCTTTTCACATGATTAGAGTTATGCATCTAATTTATTATGTATACAGAATGTGCGCTTTTCCTATTGTGAAAGCAAATCTCCATGTTACTACTGTTAAAGGCAGTAACTCCATAGGCAAACATTAAATTTGCATGAGCAAATGACTCTGCACATGGTATGTGCACTGTACACAGTTTAATGATATGACAGCGTTCTGAAAATCTAGCCCTGGTTTCTGTTGTCTGACTGTAGGCAAGACAGAATTCTAAGCAAGCATTCACATCTAAACACACATATATGTGTACAAAGCTCATCTAAAAAATCATCGTTCAAAAATCACACAAAACTCAAACTTCACACACAGAACTGTCATAGTATTTCGATCCAGTTTTTAGTGTAACATGAGTAAGCTTATAATTAAGTTATTGTTATACAGAAAATGTAAAAAACCAAATCATTCCACATGGTATATGCAACCACAAAATTGCACTTCTCTCATAGAAGCATAGCTTTTTTGCTATGTTAAGAAATTCCCGAAATAGTCTAAAACTTTTATGGATTTTTTTTTATTTTCTCCTAGGCATAGGCCATAATGATTAATTATGTTATTTTTCTGTCATTTTCATAATTTACCATAACGCAAATTACAGGCCTGATCCTAAGTACACATAGGACAAAACTAATCCATAAATATTTATTTGAATTTAAATTAGACACATGGACCTACAGTATCAGGCATTAAGTAGTGAATACAGAATAACAAACCTATAAAATATGAAATAAGATTCATTTGTGTACTTGAACAATCTTAAGCATGTGCACATAACTATGACAAACAAACCTACTCATTTTACTGTTTCACAGTAAATGCAACTATATCATGTAAACATCTATGAAACTTAACCTACACCACAGAAGCACTCGAATACACAAATTCCAACCACATATTTTCAACAGAGCTATCACAGTTATTCTGGAGAAAGAAAACAACTAAAACCAAAACGGAGAGAAGTTATGTCTAGAAATATTATTTTATATTATTATGTCTTTTGTATATTATATATATACTCAATAACATGTCTCTGAAGTAAAATCCTTTGAAACTCAAGATGAATTCCTAACACGTAATCAGCTTTGGTATTTAGTTTACTTACACTCACAAAACCCCACTTGTAGCAAGGTTTCCCTTTTTATTAAAGACTGTTGTGCAGATATATGTCAATAAAACAATCATAATTAAAGCATGCCAAAAGCTAGAGATGAACTACTGATATTCCAGGCACCCTTAGCAAAACTATCATCCTGGTTTTATAAACAATCACGAGAGTAACATGCTTATGACTTGTATACGATATTATCTCTCCTAGAGAAAATAAGCCTAGGATATTTCCTACTTCTTTACTACTTATATAAATGTCCCTGATAAATATGTCTGAATAAAAACAGAATTATGGTAACTCAAGAGGAAAATTATTTCTAGCATCTTCTATATAATAACAGCTTTAATAGTTTTGTGACCAATATTCCCTTTTTCCAACAAAACAATAGAACCATAGAATCACTAGGTTGGAAGGGACCCACTGGGTCATTAAGTCCAACCACTCCTAACACTCCCTAAACCATGCCCCTCAGCACCTCGTCCACCCGCCCTTAAATACCCGCAGGGAAAGTATTAACTCTTAAAAACTGAAAAGACACAAAATAGATACTGCACTAAGCGAAATACATAGCATTCATTGTGGCCTGTATTGTACTGTTGTTTCAGCCCAAGTACTATATTTTGAAAGGCTAGTTCTTTTTCCTTACTGCTTTGCACAATTTAGGTTATTATTCACATTCAAATAGTACATATGTCTTTTAACTGATCAGAATATTTTATTTTATTGATAACTTTACTATTTAAATGAAGTCACTCAGAATCAAGTAAGAGCAGAAGTCTGGAGCACAAGTTCTATAAGGAGTGGCTGAGGGAACTGGGGTTGTTCAGTCTGGAGAAGGGAAGGGTGAAGGGAGACCTTATCGCTCTCTACTACTACCTGAAAGGAGGTAGAGAGGTGGATGTTCATCTGTTCTCCCAAGTATCAAGTGATAAGGAAAGAGGAAACAGCCTGAAGTCGCACCAGGGAAGGCTTAGACTGGATATTAGGAACAAGTTCTTCACCAAAAGTGCTGTCAAGCACTGGAACAAGCTGCACAGGGAAGTGGTGGAGTCACCAACCTGGAGGTATTTAAAAGGCATGCAGATGTGTCACTCGGAAATATGGTTTACTGGTGGAGTTGGCAGTGCTAGGTTTACAGCTGGACTCAATGATCTTAATTGTCTTTTCCAATCTAAATTATTCTAAGATTCCATGAAAACCTTCTTAGTCAAAACCATACTACATGAAAAAAGAACCATCTTTTTAAATCTATTTCTATTTATTTCAAAACTATGCATCTGATACTTTCTATGTTGAACTAAAATACTTGCGATATTTAGATAGATGTTTTAAACAACTTATACATTAGCAACTCACAACAGAAGTCCAAAATACAAGGCCACTGTTTCTATTATCACTGGCTTTCTATTCCAGAATTCATTGTGAAGACTAGTTCAAATACAAAATATCTATAGAAGAAGAAGATAAATGTTTTCAAGAAAATTGATTTGGTTTGGAGTCTTCTTTTTCATACAGATATTCTGCTCTTTCTCTGGCACAACAATAACAAAAACATAACAGAGTAACACTTTTGATTCTCCAGCTTGAACGTTTATGATAAACTCTGTTCCAAAACCTATAAAGGGAAACATGTAAATATTTCAGATTACCTGTAAATTATTATGCACGCATGTTTATATCTAAATAGTTTCAAAAGCAGCAGTAATTCTATATAACTAATTTACAAGGCTTCAAGAAAGCACAAGAAGCCCCTTTTACTTCAAGAGATATTCAAGATGTTCTTATTTTAAAATCTAAGCCACAGGTAATATATTCCATTCGATTCAGTCAAGATTTAGACAGGCAATAAATGCTGACGGAAATTACCACATAAATGACATTCCATGAAACTAGATGGGGCTGAGAATGAAAGAGTTATTTTATCCAAGTAATAATACTCATCCTGTACTCAAAATACAAAATAACATTTATCTGCTCAAAATGAAATGACAAATCTCTACTTTCTAGTTCTTCAGAAGCTAGATTTGTAAAAAACAGTCCAACAGACTTTTCAATGTTACCAATTGCAGTCGTGAGCGTAGATAATGACTGGCTTAGGCTTAGAACCTTAAACTGACTTAGACTTTAGCAGGTCCCTTCAATATTTCAAGCACAAACTATGAAACTACATGAGAGGGTTTTTTCATACCTTTTAGGCAACCTGATTACCAAGCACAAACAGCATTCATAATCAGCACATGAATACACATGCAGGACAGTAGCTATGTAAAACTAAATTAATTCCACTTTCTTGCATTGTGCTTGTTTATATAACAAGTTTTTCTATAGTGATCATTCTTGTAATGATTTAAATACTTATACATATCTTATCTGAAAGAGATGTAATGTTTTAATAGAATATGAATTGTTCAGGAAAAGAAATCTTAATTACCTATGGAAAAAATGAATATACAGACTTCTAATTGATCTTATGCAAGGAATCTCCCTCTCTGAACTTACCCGACACCGACTAACTCTCTGCATCTACAGTTAAAACTTTCAAAGTAGATCAATATGCATAAATCACTTTCCTTTCTGTACACAGGGAGATTCCGTGAAGGATCTGACAGTACAGAGAACTTTGGACAGACTTCCCCTTTCTTGACAAAAACAAACTCAAAAGGCTGAGAGAATATCAGCTTTCAGAAGTATTGTCTCAGCACTAGAAGAAATTTAGTTTATTCTTGGTTTAATTATTGTTTAATTATTTGCAGACTGCATTTTTTTGTGCCAATGTAATACTAGCTCGCCAAGTTGAAATATGCGTGTTAACTACTTTAAAGCATTCTACATGAGACAGCTATGCAAGAATGATTCAAACGACATTCCTGCAATTTCAGTCCACATTAGTATTTAAGAGTGATTTTAAGACATTTTTTTCTCTTTTTTTTTTCTTGCAATAACGAATAACCAGAATTGGATGTTTTGCTTCAAAGCAGAAACTTCCTACAATTTTCAGCTGTGGCTGACAACAGACTGTTGTGTAGATGAAGTGAATTCATTGCCAGGGGCATTCATTTCACAAAGTTGTGTTAATGATAAATTAGATGATGTTTTTGTTCAGCTGGACCAACACTAAATTCAAAATTTAGCTTGCTATACCATAAAACCCACAAGAACAGGCATTTTTCAATCTTGCATACTATATTGTTCTTATACTACATTGTTTTACTTGCTTCTACCCTCTTTAAAAACTTTAATAATTAAAGACATTAGCAGCTTCACTGTATTAAAGAATTCAAAGCCATTCCCATCTTCACTTTGTATAGTTTTTTTCCTTTTGTCCAGATCACATTTGGACTCATTTAGAAGAGGAGTGTAGGCTTTTTTAAGGCAACAGTTTTTCTTTTTTAGTGAAAAATGACCTAGTAAGGCCTAAAGATGTACGGAGATAAATTAACGTGTAACTTGGCTGTTTTCTCTAGCTTTCAGCAAACTTAAGTTTACTGTATTTCTGCATGAGATTCTGGTACCCTGCACCAAAAGCATACCTCAACAATCCTAAATTTAACCTAACTTTAAAGTTTACATAGTTAAGTGAATTTGCACATCACCTAGCAGCTTATCGTTTCAAATAAATTATTACTGTGTAAACCACTGAAATGGTTTAAAATGGAGAAGATTAAGAGCAAATTGAATTAGAAAATGTTTTCTGCTCATTGTGTTCTAGAAACAAAAAAGGGAAAATTATAAATCAAATATAAATCAATATTAAAATCACACATTAAAATCTCCTGCCCTCACAGTGAAATACGCTTTCAGTTATTTCCATGCACAATGGAATTTATAAAAGTAAATATTACTCCACATTCAAAACTAACTAAACATAAGATGAATGGCACAGAACCACAGGTGGTAGCATCCTAACTCTACAAATAGGGCTGAGATCTACCATTGCTGTATTTGGTATGGTTAGTCCACTCACACACTATGAAATGCAAAGAGAAGCACTAAAAATAATAATAAGCAGAATACAAACAGAAAGTCTAAGACACAGTAGAGAAGGAAAAGCTAAAGCAGTAAATAGCATTTTACAAATAATCCAGTGTCTGGAGTTACTGTAATAGGTTCTGCCAATGTCTTGGATGTCTGCATCAAAAACTCAGTGCCCCGGTGTCAGGTGCAGCAAACATTTAACCGGTATTTACAAATAATTTTGGTAAAGGAATGACATGTAAAGTTGTGAATTAATAAAATTTAATAGTGAAGGATGGTGGTGAATGCAGTTTTTCCACAAGCAATATGAAGTTTGCTAATATTCAAACACATTTTTTCCCATAAAATATTATTTCCCATGGGTTTTGGTTGGTTTCTTCCCTCCTCCATGGGATTACAGGGAGGTCAACTGTGAAACTACAAGGTAGATTTCAGCCTAATCATTTCCTACCCGGCAAAAATCCAGATAAGTATAATATAATTAGTAGCTTGGAGTTGGTTTATTGTATTTATTTGTTTGTGAAGCAAGCTCAATGGGGCATCAAACTAACTGTGACACATCTCTAATGGTTAACCAAGGTCTTCACTTCCCACATTCTCAGCATCAATTCATTGTTTTCAGCCACTTTTAGTTGTGTTCTCAGACAGTATCTGTCAAGCACAGAAAATACTTTCATGAAGGTCTTACCAAACCAGACATTCCAAGCATGGCTGCTAAACTAAGGATTTACTGAAAGGTCTGAGTAGCAAACGAAAGTAGTAACTTCAGTATTAAATTTCCAAATTGCTCTACCCAGGCAGATCTCTACGATAACTCATACTCCTCTGTGAATTCTCTAAAGATTTTGTGGGATTACAGTATGTCTTGATTTATTTAATCTCTAAGAAAACGCACATACAAAAGAGCCCTAATGAAGGCAATTATATATCAAGAATTAATAACAATGTATGGAGCAGATACATATCCTGAAAATAATTATTTAAATGTTTTATCTATTTTTTCCTCTTGTACTCAGAAAGGACTTAGAAACAAGAGAAAAAGATAGCATTCTCCAAAACAGAAAAAGTCATTTAAAGTCATGTACTATCTGTCAGTCAACTGTTGAGCAACACATATCAATAGAAAGAAAGAAAATTAAAAAATCCCAACCAAACAACACACAAAGCACAAAAGCGCAAAAAAAAAGGAGTTCAAGTAGGAATAATAAAATTAGCTGAGCTGGAATTGTTTCTGGCACTGGCGTTTATTTCTAACATAGTTAAATATAATTCTGACACCTAAAGACTAAAAATCCTATTATTTAAGTTCTCTGTACTGGTTAAACTGCCAGTTCCATGTCAAGAATGTTAAAGGAAATCCTTATGCCCTACTTGAAGAAAATTACCAAAACAGGGAAAACCGGTTTTATTCCAGGAGTACCTTGAAAACTGAGAAGGTACGAGATCTTTTTTTTATTATGTTTTGAATATAATAAAGACACCTTTTATAACTGTAATAAATAATATCTTGTAACTTATCCCACAGAGGTGAAAAAGTAAGAATAAGAATCAAAATCTCTAATTTAACTTCTGATCTTCTAATAAGATGAAAAGTAATCTCTGAAGCAGCAGTTGTGCAGATGCACGTTTTACCTACACAGAAAACATTCTAGTTAAGAAAAATATAATTAGCGGCAGCCTAACACTGACGGCATGAGTTTCTGCTCTAGTTCTTTCCATGACACCAAATTTAGAAGAAGAATTTAAATCAAAATATTAGTATTACATCATCTGCTTTTTCACCAGCTCACTGAGATCCTGGCCATGTTACTTTGTGTCCACTACATCATTTGTAACATCTCCAGTTCTCTAAAATGCTTTGACTTCTGCAATACAATACCAGGGGGTGGAAAAAAAATAATAATTATGTAACACCATTTTAATTTCATTTTTCCATCACAATTTTCCTGATTTTAAAAAGCATCACTCGCTCACATCAACTTCACTTTCTTTGCCCCACTTTTGACACATGCAATTACTTATCACATGGAGGAAAATGTCTGGTTTATCATTATCATCTGAGGAATTTGCATATGGGCTCTTGATTTAAAAATTTCCAAGGCCTCCTAAATGAGCAGAAATAACTGAATTAGGAAAAAAAACACAAAGCAAAAGAAAACAAATCCATCACTCATTTCAGCTCACTTTCCTTGACTTTCCATAGCAGTTTAATCCCATAAAAATCCAAAGTAAAGCCTGTCAATTATAAAAGAAAAGTGCAAAGCTCCCGATTTAAGGACTAGTTACAACTCATTAAAGTAAGGACACATATAATTTGAAGCATTAGAATGTATGCTGAAATACAATTAGTGCCTATGAATCAAATCTGGATGGATTAAACTAATTCCTGGAATGCTATTATGGAGAGTACCTTGTGGAGAAAGAATGATCCTTCTGTTTGCACAGCAACTAAACAGCTTCAATTTACTTTTAAAATTGACTTGAATGGAGATAAAGGCCCAGCATTTCCAAATGTGGCCTTCTAAATATAATCAGCCTGAATTATGCCTGTTTCACACTGCAGTACTTGCAACCTGGTTACAGGCAGCAGGGATAAGGCTGCACTCAGCTTATTTCACTGCTTAATTTATATGGTAATTACCACACCACAGCCAGAATGGAGAGCATCTGCCAAAACTGAAGGCCTCAGAATAATAAAACTGACATGTGCTGTGATATTGTTGAAGTGCTGACTAAGAAACTTCTTTTATCTCCTCTTGAAGCTATAAAATGGTATTCGTGTTATTACTAGCAGGGAATTTTAACAGCCCTGCATTGACAGCAATTATGTAACACATGCACAAAACAATAGAGTTTCACATCACTTAATAAATCCTTGAGCTCTCTTAGCTCCAGATCTATCGCTGGCTGGATTTTATGGTCTGGTAGTTCTATCTGACCTTCAGAACACTGAAGTATACAAATCACAAAAGCACTAGAAAATTATTAGAAACAACTGGCTTTTTTCCCCTATTAGATCTATTTAATGAAGAGGGCATGATGCATAATCACAGAGGTTAATTAAAAGATTTGCTCACTCACTTTTCACTGGAGCTAAATGCTGTTGTGAATCCCAGCAATAAAACAAGCAAGATCCAGATAATACTTTTCCTACCAAGAACATCTTCTTATCAAATAGCACTCGCATTAAAAAAAAAAAAGCAATTCCTGTAGCATGTAACAACAGAACAAATTAAATCTGATTTGCCTTCTGTTAATTTTTATGAGAATAAAGGCATAATTTACATAAGGAATCTAAATTTGCAGCTGATTTCCCTGCTGGTATTATCAATACAGTTTCCAATGCTATGCTTTATTTTTTTGGCTTTAATACATTGCACCTGAAGCTCTTAGCTTCATGAACAAAGCTTCATAAACTAGAAACTGTCTATTATAAACATTTTACAAAAAAAATTGCAGATAAGGAAGTATGGGTAATTGAAAAACAGGAAATACGAAGAAAAGTCAAAAGGCCATTTCTGTATCGGAACTTATACTAAAGATTAATTCATGAGGCACAAATCCTCCCTCTTCCTCCTCCAATCAAAATTATTTGATCGGTGAATCCATTCAAAACTAAACACTGTTGCACCTTCAGAAGATAAGCAGTCACTGAAAGTCACATTGTTATAAGACAGAGAATAAACCAGCTATCAAAGTTATTCAGATAATAATTTACAACACTAAGAATTCGGTTCCCTTACTATTTACCACTTATTTCTCTCCACACTTTATATCTATACTCCCAACCTATTTACAGGTTACACTCTATGTTAGTCATTCCTGAAGAGTTTGATTAACATATGCATAACTATTATTTCTAACCATTGCCCACAGATTGGTCTATATTCCCTACAAGACTTAATTTTGCAATTTCCTGAATTTGCATAATTCAAGTTTATTACCATTACATAAGTTCAAGTTAAAGACATGCCTTCCTGAGAATGTACCCTGAAGCCATTATCACACTGAACTTGAAATCACTTTTACAAATGTAAGACACAACATCTTCTTTTGCATAAAATAACAAAAAGCTCACTGTCCTTTGCTGCTTTATTACATTAAAATTCTTACTATCGCTTCGAAGTCACTTTCTTCATTACTGCTTTCTAGCTTTGTCCCTAAAAATACCAGTAATAGAAATATTTGTCAGGATTTACATTGGAATTTATTTCTCCAATCAATTATCTTAAATGAAAAAAACAGTACAAGATACTGCATATGAGTGACAACTCCAAGCAATAAACAACTCTACTTTCTCAATCACACAGGCATATCTGTTAAATATATGATAAATAAAAGAAAAAAAAAACTTTTAAAATGTAGTATCTTTACATGCAAACGATCTTATCCCAATATATGATTCTTTGGATTTTTAGAACAGAAAGAGCACTAACTGCAAAAACCTGCATTGGCAAGAGCACCTTCAATCAGAAAATTCTATAAAATTGAGAAAGTAATACACATGACTTGAACAAAAAGAGCAAAGTCCTATAGACTGCTTCTCACAAACCAGGAGCTTCCAGCACTCTCTTAATAAGTTCTGTAACACTTAAGCCAATAGTAAAGGACAGGCACTAAATGTTTGTTTTCTGCAGAATGAAGACTCCCTGCTGAGAGACACCACTTTTCCTTGAGATTTCTTTGAAGCAAAGCTTTGATTTACAGAAAGAAAAGGAGCTAGGAAGAAAAAAGGGCTGCTACAACCACATGTTCATGTTTGTATAAGCAGTTATCCAGTTTTAACCTTTCTTCCATTAACATCCTAGAAAGTGAAGCCATCCAGAATATTTAGTTAAATACTCTTCTTCACAAAAAATATTGTTTAGTGCACAATACATAACAGATATATACCACAGAATAATGACACTACTTTGCAATAAAGCATTACAGAAGATGAATTCACTCAAAAGAAAAATATACACTCTAAGCAAAGACTATCAACAGTCCAAGCAGAAAAGACTATATGATCAAAATATGAATAACAACTAGATCCCATCAGAAAGAGCCCCCCCATGTGTCAGAAAATTAAGATAACCACATGAAGAATAAGGAGGTACTCTAAAAAAAGGGGCAGTCACAGAGGGCATACAAAGGGAGATTCTTAATATGGAGTTATTTAATTTTGCATTTGGGAAAAAGAACTGATCACCTTATTTGTTTTACTCTTTAAATTACAAATAAATTTTAAAAAAGAACATATGAAGATAGTGTGCAAGTAGTCTTGAAGGAATAATTTAAAAGTGTGGGACTTCTTCTATGGAAGGAATTCAAATAAACCTATTATCTCCTAAATAAAATTGGTAGAGTAGAAAAATAAAAATGGGTCATACTAAGAAGTAGAAAAAAACATTTCTTACAAAGTGCAGTTAGCGCCTTCAGTCTTCCAAGGACAACTTATCACAGTGGGTTAAAGACTGGAATCACAGAATCATAGAACCGTGTAGACTGGAAAAGGCTCTTAAGACCATCAAGTCCAGCTCTTGGCCTAGCACTGCCAACTCCACCACTAAATCACATCCCTAAGCACCACATCCACATGTCTTTTAAATATCTCCAGGGATGGTGACTCAGCCACTTCCCTGAGCAGCCTGCTCCAATGCTTGACAAGCCTTTTAGTGAAGTAATATTTCCTAACATCCAACCTAAATCTTCCCCTGTACACATAAAAGACCATTTCCTCCCATCCTATCACTTGCTACTTTGGTGAAAAGACCAACATCCATATCACTACAACCTCCTTTCAGGTAGCTATCAAGAGCAATAAGGTCTGCCCTCAGCCCCCTTTCTGCAGATTGAACAACCCCAGTTCCTTCAGCCGCTCCTCATAAAACTTGTGCTCCAGCCCCTTCACCAGCTTTGTTGCCCTCCTCTGAACATGCTCCAGAGGACCTCAATCTGCTCCTTGTAGCGAAGGGCCCAAAATACAAGACAGTATATGACATGTAGCCTCACCAGTGCTGAGTACTGACTCTCTTGTCAGCCAGGCTGGTTGTTTTCTCTGCTTATCTTTTGGCACGTGGGGACAGCTTGTTCCTGCAACTTTAAGATTTCCTTCTTGAAGAATGTGCATCGTTCCTGAACTCCCTCACCCTTCAGGACTGCCTCCCAAGGGACTCCGGCAACCAGGCTCCTAAACAGGCCAAATTCTGCCCTCCAGAAGTCCAAGGTGGCAGTTTGGCTGACCTCTCTCGTCACTTCTCAAAGAATTAAAAACTCTATCACTTCATGATCACTATGCCCAAGTTGGCCTCCAGAGACGATGACTCAACCACTATCCTGGGCAGCGTGTTCTAACGCTTGACCACTCTTTTGGTGAAGAAAACTTTCCTATGAGCCAGTCCAAACCTCCCTGGCACAACCTGAGGCCATTTCTTCTTGTCCTATCTCTTGTTACTTGGGAAAAGAGACCAACACCCACCCTGCTACAATCTCCTTTAAGGTAGTTATAGAGAGCAATAAGGTCTCCCCTCAGCCTCTTCTTTTCCAGACTAAACAATTCCATTTCCTTCAGCCAATCCTCATAAGACTTGTGGTCCAGGCCCTTCACCAGCTTTGTTGTCCTCTTCTGGACACAGTTCAGTAACTCGATGTCTTTCTTGTACTAAGGGGCCCAAAACTGAACACAGTATTTGAGTTGTGGCCTTACCAGGGCCAAGTTCAGGGGCATGATCACGTCTCTACATCAGTCACAAGTCCTTCTCTGTTCATAAACAACAAGTCCAATGGTGTGCCTTCCCTAGTTGACTCACTTGCCAGTTGAAAGTAGAAACACAGCCTTCCCCTGCAACACTAACAGAGAAACAGAGGCTTTTCTCATAATGCACAGGGGGCAAGCAGGCCAACAAAACAAGACTTCTTTCCTAAAGAGATTAAAGAACAGTGCTAACTAACTGGCAGCAAGGAACGAAGAACGCCTAAATTTGCCAACAGAAATGTGTAACAAGTAAACATCTTCTCTTTGCCTCAAAACTACATGCAAACTTCAACAATGAAAATTTTATCCTGTGGACACCTGTATTAACCAGAGAAATTGTTCATCGTTATTTTAATACTACCTATAGCTAGAAACAATAGTCATTGCATTGAACTGTGGTGCTAGATGTTGTACAAACACAGAAAGAAAATCCCAAACAAACTTGTAAGTATATCCATAGAAAAGCTACATATACACAGGTAGTAAAGTACCAGGAAACCACTGAAACTCCACTGCTCAATATGCTCGACTGTCTTAAACCAGAAATGTAACCCTCATCAAAGGATTGTATTCATCATCACTTCATGCATTCATCATGATGTACTCATCATCACTTCCTCTGAAAGTGTTTTGAAAAGGCTTTAGGCAGAATGGATGAAGAGCAGCAATATGTTTGAAAATATAACAACTGGGGGACGAAGAGCACTGCTCTGCTTTGAAGCCATGTACTTATCTCAACCATGAACTAAAGAGGACAGGTTGAGAGAAAGGGAAGTTAAAAGGAGTGAAAAAGAGCCTTGCAAGTGGATACATGCAACCTGCGTTAGATGTCATGGTGGGAGAGGTCAGGGAGCAGATAGAAGGATAGCATAGAAGAAAAAGTATGAAGCAAGTGCAAGAACAGTGTTATACCCTATTTTTTTGAGGTCAAAGAATACAGAGGATGTGACAAATGTAATGTAAGAGCATAGAAGCAAATCAGTTTTCATTAATTCTGTCATCATCTAAGACAAAACACATTTCCAATAAGAATTTGTTTGACACCGTTGAGTGCCATTTATAACAACAATCAACAAAGTAGTGCAGTTACAGGCCAGTTTAAGTCATGTCACAGACAAAACTGAAGGAGATTGAACAATGACTACAAATAGCAGTAAATTTATTTAGAGCTGGGCGAGTAGTCAAAAGATAGTTTGTTATTTTGAGATGGCAGATACCATAACATACAGGATAAAAAAGATGACAAATCTCAGCTCTATGAGAAATTAGATCATATGCAAGACATTGAGAAAGAGAATGGGAACAAATGTAGTAGTTGGGGGGAGAAGGGGAGGAATAGACAAAAGGCTTCATTTCTTAAAACTTATCTGAGAGAAGTACAAGAAGGGAGATGCATCGCAGTTTTCTCCTACACATCCTGGGACAAACAGTTAACAAAGTCATTGTCTTAACTGGAAACTACATTTTGGGAGAAGAAGTATCAGAACATTGATTTGACAGAGAATTTTATTATTCTCACCTAGAAACCCATTACGTTTAAAACAGCTCTCATTGCAGGAATCAAATTCCAGAAATCATTTCTCAAACACAGTATCAACATATAACTAATATTTATCATGCAAGTTGGCACTGTTACTTACCACCACATGGATGTAGTTTATTTATGTAGATGCTAGAGCCAGTTAAATCTATTACCTTCATTTTCCATATAAACTAGAAGTATCATTATGATTTTAACAGATATTCCAATATAATTTAGTATTAAAAACTTGAAATTTATACAAAAGTATTTAATTAAGTCTTATTGCAACTAAGAGTTTTCAAGTTATTTATGATAAATACTTCTAGCACCTGCTTCACTCTTGTCCACAGTACTGTCAGCAAAAAAAAGAATAAACAGGAAACTTACTTTAATCATACCAGTGAAATATTCAAATTTAATCAATCTACTATTAATCTTATTGCTTCTCTTCATGTTAAATGAAGAAATAAAGGTTTTCACACTAGTATTTCCCCCAGGTGGAAAGGCCACCACATCTCATCATGAAATAATTTTGTACAATCACATAATGAGAATGAATTTTTGTAAAATTTGAATAAATAAGATCTGTTTGAACCTGGCAACAACCTGGCAAGAAACTTTAGGATCTGGTAGATACTTTCAGAAGAAATAATGTAGAAGATGGTACATCTCAACCATATTTAGATAAGTTATTCTATTTCCCTTTTTTTGGTGCAATGAAATATGCGTTATGAAAATGTTTTTTTAAACAAGTTCAGCTTTTATGCCAAACATATGCTTATTCAGAAACCAGAACACATGATATTAAGTGAATCAAAATAAAGACGTTTGCTATTTACATGCTAATGCACAGCATATTGGAAGAACCCAATTGGAAGAAGGACTAACAATGCATAAAGCAGGCAAAAAATATGGCTATGTTCCTGTGGTCAAAAGCATTAGCAATTAATTTCAGTAAACAATCATTGAAAAACATATTACAGGATTGTCTGGTGGACAAATTACTCTTCAAATATGCAGCAGAACTTTATCTTAGTCACTCCTTCCCATTAAAGGAGGTGAAAGGAATCATGGTAGAAGTCAGAAACAAATTATTCTCCTTTTCTGAAGGGTGTCTAATACAGGCACAGGATCAGGTGTATTGAATTCAATCAGTTTCAGGGGAAAAAAATGGAATAAAATTAAGTATAACAATCCACCTCATCATCCTGATGCAGGGTAAACCATTAAATGGTTCATAAGACCTTCTCAAGCACTAAACAATAATTCTTTTTATCCTGAGGTTACCTTTACATCCTGCAGACACAAATTATTCTGTATCAAGAAGATAAGATTCATGGCTTTTGGAGCAAGCTCCTGCAGGTAATCAAAGCTCTTGACAGCACTGATACATTCACTTATTTTTGTTCTGCACTATCCACACCATTTGCTCACTTTCCTGCGAAGTTCAGCTACTCAGCTAACTGAATATGTGTACTTCCATATTATTCAATTAAAAAAAAAAAAGACCTCAATAATTAATAATCATATGTTGTATTTGGCCAATGAATTGCATAAACTTGTGAAAAAATAATCCCAGAGATGTATAGACATTTGATGATAAATTTAAGACTATGCAAACCAGATTTAGCTCATGTTTTAAAGGTATTTACTGCAAGTAGATTTTTTTTTTAAAGTAGGTATCAACATATCAGTGGTGCTAAGAGGTAATGCTATTTATACATAAGTATGTATACACACATCTATATACATACATATTCAATATGTGTTTGAAATATTTTTTAATTTATATATTTAAATAACATCCCCAAACATACACCTGTGGCTACATTTTGGCAGGAAAAAACCAGCTGCCAGTGGAAAACATTTCAAATAGCACACATATAGCCAGCAAAGGTGAAACTATCTTACTTAACAGCTTGCTTGGATACACATTTAAACCTACTGTCTGCCATGAAGAAATTCAACACATCATCAATTATGCTACTGTATTATCACAAATGGCCAAGTAGTAGGATAGAAAAATAACTATATTTATTATTCTTCCTATATAAAATTCTTTCCATTAATGCTCAGCAACACTCATTCGGCAGCTGAACATTTTTTTAAGCAGCAGTTAACAATGCAATTCACAAAACAAAGATAAGCTCAATGGTTTCCAGGAAACTGAAAGATGAAAGAATGTGGAGAGAGTCAGCCATGGTTTCAAATGAAGAACAAGTGAACTAAGGTCAAACTAAAACCTAAAAGAAATTCAGCAAGGGCCCAAAAACCACAGTACAGATACATTTCATTTGGATTGAAATTTCACAATGCATTTCAACAATGCATACAATACATTCTTTGGTATATTAATTCACTGGGGACAATTTTTTTTCAAAATAAAGGAGGAACTCAGATTTCAAAGTCTTAGTTTCATTACTTCAAGCATAAATAATACTTAACAGACTTTGCAGTTTTTGTATCGATTGTAAAGTATGTTGAAGTCTTATCTTCCAGCTTTTTTTCATGTGCCGAGTCCCAGACTTAGCTGAAGCAAAGAAGACTCGTAGCCTACGTGAGGTAAAGTGTAGTGGAGGAATCCATAAATGTCATCATTTCTGAAGCCAGCACCTACTAAATAGCCTAGAAATGTATTCCTCCCCCTTGAAGAGAATGTGAGGAAACCTACCATTATACAAATCCATTTGAATAATTCATTTTTGCAGTAGTGGAATAAATACAGCATTCTATCATACACAAAAAAAATATTAATAAAGTTACCTTTATACCCACTGCAAGTTACTCCCTAACACACAAATCTAAATTCTGCTCAGTTAAATTAGCCATAATTTCCATTTAGGAAACAAACAAACAAAAGAAACAACAATAAAAGGTAAAGATTTTATCTGAGGGATTTTTTTTTAATACATTTTAAAAAGTCATCTCTTGGACGTTAAATTTGTAAAATACCATATTTTTTAATTATAAAGCCCAGTAAAACCATGCATTCATAAATAACATTTATAACTGCTGACGAGTCACCTCCTCTACTCAGAGCAGAGAATTCATTCCCAATTTTAGGCAGTGAATTACAGTGGTTGAGGAAAGAGTAAAGAAGAAATTTAAACGCAATGCAAATTTTAAATAGATAATTTAATTTGCTAAGCTAGAAAAATAAATGAACATTAAAAGCTGCACATCTGGAATCTTGCCAAAAGTGAGAGACAGTCTCTCACAACCTGTATTGTATACCACAGAAATGATATTTACAGCAGTAATAATATGGTCTAGAAGCATGCCTAGGCATTCCTCTTCTGAGCTACAGTGAAGAGTGCCACCTATTGAATAACAAAGAGTATTTCCAGAAACAATTAAATTATTCTGGAAGCATGTCACTGACATACTTCCCCCCGGTTCTCAGGCTAAGCATTCAGTTTAGCTTTTCATCACACAGCTTCCTGGTAGAAAGCAGTTTTGCTGCTAACATTGTTAAATGATTGATGGTTGGCAAAATACTACTCTGGTGTAGAGAAAAGGCACCTAATCCACACTGCATAAGAATGACTTATTTTTTTAGACATTCCTGCATCAAATAAGGAAAAAAATTAGCTGGCATATATGTTGCAACAGAAGGAGGTACCATGCTATTTTGTCCAATCTTCTCTAGTAATAACTGTATTTTCCAGAAACAGAAGATTAGAAGGTATCAAGGACACAAAACTATACTTTCTATACATTTTACTTCACTCTTAGAAGGAAAAGAAGTACTTTCATTCATAGTTGAATATTTATTTACTCTGGCAACCAAAGTATCTCAGATAGGACCTAATACATAAATAGCTCATATCCATATAATATATTCTGAGTCATGCTACGGAGTAGCACCAGATAAGAAGACACAGTAAGTCTTCCCAAAGAAGGCTTCCCAGGTGTTGCATAGCATGCAGCAAAGCTAGCCTTGCCATGAGTTACACATTGGTAAAATATTCTATGTTTATAAACACTTTAAACAAACATTACAGTCTATCAATTTAATGTTCTAAATATAGGCAATCTAGTCAAGGAAAAATGTGTGGTATGTTGCAAGAGTCTGCGTGTAGTGTGATACCAAACAATACAGTCATAATCCAACCAAGACTTGGAACAGACCCACTTATATACAAAATATTTGAATTAGTCAGCAGCCCACTGCATTTCCCAGGCCTCCTGTAGACTATCACACAGTTCCCAGACGCACTTCCTCAGATTGTGTTTGCCTCATGCACAAGGTCAGTATTGACAAAGAGTGATATAAAGGTCAATGACTAGGAAAAGATGACAATACGCAGACGTAATTTATCAGTTTACCCATTAATCTATTCAATATACTTAAGCTCCACAGAATTTCTCTATTTATTTGCTTCCCATCTTTTAACTGTCTAATATAATAGAGCAATGGATTAAAATTAAGTTCTACTATTGTTTTGGTACTGTGAACAGATAAGAGCTAAATAAGCTGCCTTAGAGTAGCTACAAACACACACAAGTGAACAGCCTCTAAAGCAACCACCGGCTCCTCGTCCGAAGCTTTTGTTCCCATTGATTGTAAGTACAGAAGCTCCATCTTCTCTGTAACATGGCCTTTGCTATTGGAAAGCTACCGTTAGGTCTGCCTGAGACATCTCTTCTCCATGTTAAACAGACCAAGTCTCCTCAGCCTCACAGGTCAATGACTTTAACCCCAAACCTTCTCGGTGGCCCTCTGGTGAATCAGCTCAGGTGCGTCAACACCTTTCTTTCCTGGGAAGCCCACAACTGAATGTGATACTCATAGACACAGCCTGAGTACCAGGTACAGGTTTTGCTTATGTTGATATGTTTCTTGTGTTAGCCAAGTACACGGCTAACCTTCATCACTCCCGGGCATGCTTCTGGCTCACGTGTAGTCTATCGCCTACAACGATGCCAGGTCCTTTTCAGCAGGGCTGCTCCATGACCAGTCAGACTCCACCTTGCAATGGTAGAGGAAGTTACTCCTCTCTAATGCCAATCTCTGCATTTGTCCTTGACAGATTTCACAGAGTTCCTGTCAGCTCGCTCCTCCAGTCTGACTTCCAGGGACTGCCCTCCCATCTACAGAGCAGATCTAGTCATTTCATCAAAGATGGCACTTAGGTTGGTCAAACATGACTTACACTTAGTAAATCCATGCTCTTTATTCACAATCGCCACCTTCATTTGCACACCTCTTATTTTTATTGCCTATACTGATGCCTCTTGCTAATGTATCCAAATACTTGGGGCTTCCTAGTAAAAATCCAGCTTCATTGGGTCACCCATGCCAGCTGTCATTGCACCTCAGTCTCTTATACACAACTGTATCAGTTTGTCTTCCCCACATAGCACATTCTGCGGAGAAACAAAAGCTTTCTCATCTCAAAATAGAAAAGTAGCACTAAATTAAGTTGCTAAAATCTTAAAAACATGTGCACATAACCAGGTTTTAACTGCTACTGCCAGCTTCATCATGCAATAATGCTCTTCTGAGTCTTCAGCAGTTTCATTTCTGACTTCCCCAGAGCACGGCAAACTTTCAAAGTTTTGTACAGTTATTAAAAAAAAAAGAAAAGGCAAAAAGGGAAAGAGATTTTCCTCCTGTGATCTTACGAAGGTTTATGAGATTAGCCAAATGACAACATTGGCTTTCAGGCCAAACAAATGACAATTGTATCATCTTAGGACTCTTCTTTTAAATTCATCTTTTTTGAATGTTTTATACGTTTTCTCCCTAATTCTCTTCTGTATAAGCCACTTTGTAGGTCTCCCAGCACAGAGCAAGCAGAATGTTTACAATGTATATTTAAAAAAGAGTAAAAAGATTTATGAAGTCCTTGAGGTTCCCCTGTCACCAGTTTTTAGTTAAAATGTCCTTATTGTAACTTGAGAGTAATGTAATTAATTAAAAATATTGAAAGAGAAAAGAATAGTAATACATTATTTGAGAGAGACACACAAGTTTTGGGTTGTCAGTCTCAGTTCTATGACTTAGAAATAACTTAGTATGCAGAAATTATGTTTAGCAATAGGATTCTCTTGGATTTTAAACTGTCTTTTCCATACCCATTTTTACTCAAAGTAGTAAGAAGGATGAGATGTACTGTACTTATTCTAAAATAGTAATGATTTTTTACTGTCATTTTACTTACATGCTCCTGTTTTAAAGGCCCTTGCACCTATTAAATTCATGTATTAAATGAGAATTAAATTAAAAAATACATTAAATTAATTCAATAAAAGTATATAACTTAGCATATAATAACTTAGCATATACAATGTTCCCACCAGACCTGGTCCTTCAAAGAACACTGAATTACATGAGCCATTAAAAAAATGCTTTTAGGATATATTTATATGTGGTTGTTTATGCTATCCCCCTCTGGGGAGGAAGATAAAGTAATAATTTATCTCACTCTGAAAGACACTATGTTAATGGGAAACATGCATAATGACTGAAAAACATTTCCCAGATTAAGAAAAATTATTTGAGACTTTCACTTGTATATAACTTTGGGGATTCCTTCAGGAATGTACACAAGGTTTGTAGAATTCAGTTTTATGGAATGATAAACTCCAAAGTTTTCAAACTCAGGGCAGAAAAATACAACAAAAATTGGAGACTTACAAAATTTTCCTCTAGGCATTTCAGCTGATGATCTATTTCTTTCAGACGATTTTGTTGATCACATTGTTCCTTATTGTCCCGCAGAACTTTTTCACCTGGAACTGCTTCTAGGCTTCTGTTTGCATAAGCCAGAGCTTCCTGACAAAAGGAAGAATAGGCAGAAGTTAAACATATGACTTCATATTGCTTCAAAGCTGGACGAGTGCTCTTTTGACTTCTATTATGAAAATACTGTTATACTTGGAGTAATGCGTCGATTTCAAATTTCACGAATGTATAATTTTCATAACGCACATTTTCAAATACAATAGCTAAACATCAGGCGGACTTATTTCAGTAAAAGAATACTTCCCCTTCAAATTTTAAGAGGAACTTCTAAGTCTAGAGAGCTAACATTTTGATGCTTAAAATCTCTAGAACAACAAAAATCCACTGAATGATGAGTTCAAAGCCTGCTACTACTAACCATATCGGGATCAGAATTAAGCCAGGAAGAACTAAGCTGAAATGACTGTAGGTTTTGTTTACTGGATATCAATGAGAAATAACCCTCTCTAAGTTGGAGTTAGATGTACAACCATTATTAAAGGTGTGGGTTACACATTCTCACATCCTTCAGTAGCTTTGGATGGGATTCTGAAGTTTGTATCTGTCCTGAATACACTCAAGGTTCAACATTACATGTAATTTGGATCATTAAAAATGACAAGTATTGGCAAAACAGTGAAGTTATGTTGTAATTGGAAAACAACAGAGCTTTCTCTTGCAAACTAATGGAACTACGGAACTCAAGGAGTCCAAATCATGGGCGGGGGGAAATACAATCAAAAAAAACCCTGTTAGTTAATTCAACCCAGTGGAACCATTTAATGGAAACATACCCTATTCATTCTTATTTTCAGAAGCAGCTCAAGCAGTCTTAATAAAGAAACAGAAGGAAAGGAATTTCAAGTACCATTTCTAATTGGAAAGAAAAACAACCTTTGCAATTTAACATTGAACAGAAAATTTCTCAATTACAATATGTGAAAAACAAAGAACATCTCTAAACAACTTCTAAACATCAAACAAATCTATGAGTTTTGACATTTATACCAAACTATTAAGTGCCTGAAAATAAACATTTTAACCCAGTAAAAATCTTTGAATATATATTTACAGTTGGCAATACTTGGCAGTACCACAATGCCAGTAAATTTTCCCTTAACAGAGAGAGATATAAGTAGTACCATCTGTTAATGACTAGAATCTCTCCAAATTGGACTGAAACTTAATGTGGGCCACCTAAACCCAAATTCTTAATAGTGGGCTCTTAAATACAGAGGTTTTTTAACGATGTATGATGTTCAATGTCAAGAAGTCTGCATGACTGGCATCTATACAGAACATAAAAAACCAAAAGACTTATTTAAACTTATATTTATTAATATATGAAATAAGGATATGACGTTTATATCTGCAATATAAATACAAAGCTGGCAAAGCAGCTTTAAGTATAACAACTTAAAAACTTCCCTCTATAAGAGGAATTGCTTTTACATGGCTTTGTTCTTTCAGTGATTTTAATGCAAGTGAAATTATTCATGGAAGGGCGAGAGGAAGATGATAGCACCATATTTTTTTTCTTTTTATATTAAAAAAAAAAAGTTATAGCTATTTCTGTAATTACAATTCTAAATCCAGTCTTTGATCTGTGCATGTACAGAGACATTGCCATGTCAGCAGCTAGTGCTCAGCATAGATCAGAGCTTCAGTCGTAACTCTTTGTTTTAAAAAGCACTGTTATGGATGCTCCTGTAAGGATATGTAACTAGTGGTAGTGAGAAGTCACTAAATACTGCGTTACACTTCCCAGTATTTTATTTTGGAGTTGGTATGCACAGACTACTGGTTGAATATTTTTTATATCAATTCAGCCTTCATCAAAGAACAGAGCTTGAAGTGCAAACAGCATGTCTGAAAATATTATTGCTGCAGTACCAACTTTCTTTTCCACACACATATTTGAAGCAAAGGTTTATGTAGATCTCTGCCTTAGCCTTTCAAATAGTTTCAGGCATACATGTTTCATTGTACAGACAGCTCAGCTGCTGCAAGAGCTTACAAGCCCCTTCTTCAAACTTCAGGAAAACTACATATCACACTCAGTATGATTTTAAGCCTGGTTGCTTCTCTAGTAAGATAATATTGTTCTATCAAAAGAAATTCTTAACCAGGGTAAACGTGACAATTCTATTCTCTGCAAACTTTCCTTGAATATCAATTTCTGCCACAATACTGAGCCAGTTCTTACCAGTGTGCTGGATAAAATTTGAACTAAGAACCAGAAAGCAGAAGTAAAAAGCACTTGTTTCAACATTTCTCCAACACCAACATCCACAACTGATATAACTGTATTTAGATGAGATGGTAAAAAAATTGTTAGTATTTACTCTCTTCTCTGATCAGCATGGTTTTGCACATTTCAATTACATTCCCTCTTACTCAATTTTTCCCCATCTCTGTGTAAGTCACTCCTTGCACAGAAGCCATCCTATGCTTCTGAGCATTCTGGTAACCAGTTTTGCATTTTTTCTGTACTGGTTACGAGATCTGGGGACCATGGATGCACAATAGTCAAGCTATATGGTGCACTACAGACTTGTACAGCAGCAGTGATATCTTCCGTTTCATCCTGTATTCCTTTTATAACTGTTCCAAATAACCTATTTGATATCTGCTGCTTTCACAGAATCATTTTTACAGTCCTATTTCTCTCATCTCTGAATAGTAACTGATCAGAACTCACACCATATGAGCAAAGTTAAGACTTTTCCCCACTTAATAATTTTTTAATATTTTTCTCAACATGTCATTAAATAAATGCAGGAAGTATTACATCACAGCCAACATTTTATTGCCAATGTTTCAAACGTTTCAAAACATTTTATGTTTCAGTTATATCACACATGTAGGTAGTCAAGTACCTTTGAGTTTAAGAAATACCTAAAAGTCTTAGAGATGAGGTAGGAAATATAACATGAGTGAAGATAAAAGCACTTGGCAACAGCCAAAGCTGTAACAATTATAATGCAAAATAGGTACATCCAGCATTTGAAATGCCCAAAATTATTTGTTGCACACCCTTTTCTCCAAAATTCCATAAATAAATAAAACCAAAATCCCATGTAATGAAAGATGTTGGCGTCACATAATCTTGAGTCACAAAACCAGCTGATCAGCTTATTAATCTGCTGCTAACCATGCCCTGAAATAGAGATACCGGTCAAAACCAGCTATTCTAGTGAAGTGCAGGCATGCAATATAGGCCATGAGAGAATTAATTAATTGAAACATTAGTGCATCTTCAGATATTTTTTATCATTTTGAGTATTTGTTTAGTTTTAAACTGTTAAGTATATAGTTTATTGCTATAATTGAAAAATGGATTATTTTTCTGATACAAGAAACCCAATCAGGTATAAAAGAACTCATCAAGGTACTACACAACATTACAGTAATTATCTTTATAATACAATTAAGCAGACAGATATTATCTTTTTTTAAAACATCGTCTTCATTTCATTTTACTTTTAAGCTGGTAATTGTACTCTTCACACTCTTACACTTAGTTTTCTTCATCCTACCAACTTTCCTGTCTCTTCCAGGACTACATTCAATTTAACTTGTTTTTTCCCAAAAATACTGAGTAAGACAGAAGCTTTTTAAATATTTCACTAAGTTGGCACAACAACAAAGACACACTGCAGAGAAATACAGTTCTGATGAGAAACATTTCCATGTAAAAGAGAACATTAGTAATGGAAAACCATTCTGAATCCAGCTGGAGTCACTGCACAAAAAGATGAATCTGTGCTCCTCTGTAACAGCTCATCTCTGGTACTGTAGGATAATTAAAGCCAGTCGTTACAGATTTCAGGGTCAGAGCACAGTTCCTATATCCTGACAAAGTATCTATCAGTGGTAGAAAGCAGATCTCCCACTGAGCCAGTGGTGATTAAGAGTTTGCATTTTTAAAGTTATATCTAATGCATTTCTTGGAAGTAAAGAATGTGCAGCTTTATGATAGGCAACTCTAGGCTAATCTTGTTTTAATTACTTCTAAAATTCTAACTGAAAATCCAAGCAGATAATTTATACACTAACAGCTTTTCCCAATGTTCCCCATCACTAATGCATTACACCCTACTGAACAACAGCAGATGAAATCCACATTATGAAAATCAGAAAGAATTTCAGTACCGATTTTTATAAGAAAGATTAATATCACTGAAATCAGCCTCTTCTCCAAAGAAAAGGATGTCCATGTTCCAAATTAGACTTGTGTAGCGTAACAACTAGACTAATTCAAATTAATTCTGTACTTTCAGAGGTGTCTTTTTGCCTTCTCCTAGAACCTTAATTTAAAAAGCTGAACTCGTAAGAAACAAATATTGGAGGGCATTCAAATTTATTTCCATAGCATATGAGCCAACACCTTTATCTAGCAATTCAGTCTTATAGCATTGACATCAGTTATGGGAGAAGTAGTGATACGATCTAAGCTGAAATTCAGTATAAAATAAATCAAGAAAAACTTATCTGAGACTTCAACATTACCAGATTATCACTAAAAGATTTGAATACTACAAATCCCCAGTCCTACCAACACATATTTTGTTTCTCACAATGTAGATTGCACCTACCAAATCAAGGTCCAGGAAGAACTTATCATTGACTTGCCTAAAGTCTGGATCACAATGAAAGAACAGCAACCACTAGATACCCTGTGTTCTGCTGAGAGAAGCAGCTTTGAACACAAAGAAAATCAGGAATGAAGGCACCTACACGACTCTGGAGTGAACAGGGAAGGCAGCTGGAAATCAGACTTCTAGAATTAGGTATCTGCACAGTGAGATTTGTTTTGTTGTTTGTTTCATTGTTTTTTTCTTAAATTTGTTTTGTATTTATGCAAATAGTGCCTTAAATCCAGTCTTAAAATAGCTACAGCCTCCTACTCACTTCAACTTAGTTATTGTGTTTAGCTCCTTCTCTAAACTTATAAAACCACCTCTAAATACTCCTATTCTTTGGTAGCTTTCATCAAAATGACTCACATGTTTAAGTTTACCTGAACAAAACAAAAAAATTACAAATGGAATCCTGTAAGTGTTCCCTGGAACTACAATGACTGAAAGCCTTTTAAACGCTACAAAACAAAGTTAAAGGGCAAATGCTTTTCACTAATGAGGGAAGCTTATGGTGACTATCTCTTTTTGATTGTTACTTTTAATATTATTCAAAAAGATAATGCATTACTTTTAAATAGGCATACACAGAAATGCAAGTTTCTATTCAAATCCTTTCAAGTTTTTACCCGAAAAGGAAGCAGCAAGAAGCACTTGGACAAACGCTCCTTAGAATGTTCATTACCATAGGCAGTCGCACTAAATTCAAGTTGCTGTCTCCTACCAGTGAGCGTCAGACCCAGCAGCAACCATTGATAAGCTCAGGCCCATCAGCTTCAGATAATGACTAATCGCATTTGCATAACTGATTACCCACTAGAGGGAGTCGCTGTTTCACACTTTAAATCCCAGGTGGTAAATACAGAACATCAACATGTGACTTCCCTGGAACTGCCAGAGCAACAGAAAACACTATTACAGGTAAAACAATACCTGAAGTTCAGGACGAAGATAATATAAAAAATTACAATAAAGTGCTCTTTAGAAAAAGAAAAAAAAATCCCACAGTTATTTTAGACATTCAGAGATATATCTCACACTGGTAACTGAAAACAGTTTTTCCAACGTACGCTCTTATGGAGCCTCTATCTATAAACTGTAAATTGTACAAAAGTAAAAAATTCTTGTGCAAATTAGTGCAAAATAGGAATTGTGGTATTTCATGTTGCATTTCCTCCATTATATCAGGGCAACAATACTGGGGCATAGGATAAATTGCAGTCTTCTACATACAAAATTCAAACAATCATTTCTCAAGGCTGACATCTCAACAGTTTCCCTGGCAAGGAAAAAGGACAAACACTGTTAAAAACAAGGGAGATAATTTAAATTTATTTTCTACAGTCTTTAAGACTGATTATCAGTAATTGCTTTATCTTTCATATCATAAATGTAGAGGCACTTTTGGAATCCTGAGTTAAGAAGAAATCCAATTCTAATTCCCAAAGATGAATTATTATGGGAGAGGCGTCACTATGCTGACAAAACCAGAGGCCCTCATGCAGTTTAAAACATCCGAGTTACCAACTCCTGCATATGAAATTTCTTGTTGAAAGTGAGGAATCAACAAATGTTAAAAGCAAGACATTTCTTTAATTATATATCACTCAAAATAACAACATACTAATTTTCTGTATGATTTCTTTAGCCAATATTTTCACTATTTAACATATATACTTTGAGAATAAATAGGACATAACTGAAGAAAAAAGCAAAAATACAAATGTATATGCATGCTGTATTTTCACTTAATTCAGATCTCCACATGCACCAAACAAGAAATCTGCAACATAAGCTCTGTTCTGCAATATACCTGATAAATCTGGCTTGGAGATTTTGAGCAAGAGTTGGAAATAGCAGAAAAATCCCCCCCATTAGAGAGTAGCACTTGAAGCTTAATGTTTATCTCATTGAGGTGATGAAATTCAATCGGTTCAGGTGTGTATCCTTCTCCTGGTGCTAGCAAACCAGAGACATCCTCCTGTTGAAAGATACAGAAAATATTTAATGCTCATTCCCAAAGGAAACAGACTATAAAGGCAGTAACATGTCAAGTGCATTTATTTTCAGTATATAGATGAAATATACCAATATTCAAGTACCAAACACACTTGAAAAAAAACCCAACTCCCTTGATTAAGTTCTCTTTAAGCTGTAGTGAAGTGCTTTGGATAGTTAACCCCTTTTCCTTAACGATGCATCTCACTTTATGGCCTCTTAGCCAAGTTTGTCAAACCTTGAAAACAGTCTCATGCCATGCCAAGCCATGCCTATCACAGCTCCCCTCCATGGATGGAAACTCTTCCCTCATGATTTCTGTAGTCATTCAACATAGCAGTTCCAGCTCCCTTTTGAAGGATCACAGAATCACAGAATCGTTTAGGTTGGAAAAGACCTTTAAAAACATTGAGTCAAACCATAAACCCAACACTGCCAAGTTCACCACTATGTCCCTAAGCACCACATCTACGCATCTTATAAATACCCCAGGGATGGTGACTCTATAGATAACTTCCCTGGGCCTGTTTCAATGCTTGATAACTCTTTCGGTGAAATAATATTTCCTAACATCCAGCCTAAATTTCCCATGGTACAAACTGAGACCGTTTCCTCTCATTCTGTTATTTGTTAGAAGAGACCAACACTCACATCACTAATTGCTTGTCACCATCTAATTTGCATATAGATCAATGTTGGACAGTAAGTATCACTTCATGGTGCCACTGGCATGAAAATCAGTTCTAGAAGTGTTGTGCTCCTTTGCAAGATAGTGCAGAGGACAGAGATGAAGAGGAATGTGTCTGGCCAACATAGATCCTAAGCAGAATACAAAAAGAACGTGCTAACAGCTCACATTTTCAATGCTAATACCAAAATGGAAAAGCACAGCCCTCAGAAACTGTTCTCAACGTCACCCTAAATCACTTCTGTAATGCTTTGCATCTCAGCGCTCCCTGTCTGCACACTCAATCTGGAGACATATTATAGCTTAGGTCCAAGGAACTGTACAGAGCTGGCCATATAGCAAACGTGCGACGGGAAGATACTTCTTGCTTCTAAAAAAGATAAATGCAAGTCAACAAGCATAAAATTGAGATGTTCTCAACTACACTGAACACATCTTGACAAATCCCCCACAATGAAATTGCATCTCAAAGTCTGGTAGCAAATGCAGAGATAAATCTGTTCTGGTATGCAATCAGACCTGCCCAGCAGGTCCAAATCATAGAAATAAAGAATGGTTTGGGTCAGAAGAGACTTTAATATCACCCAGTTCCAACCTGCCAGCCATGGGCAGGGACACCTCCCACTGGATTAGGTTGCTCAAAGCCTCACCCCTCCTGGCCTTGAACACCTCCAGGGATGGGGCTTCCATGACTTTTCTGGACCGCCTGTTCCAGTGCCTCACCAGCCTCACAGTAAAAGATGTCTTCCTAATATCTAATCTAAATCTCCCCTCTCTTACCCTAAAACCATTACCTCTCATCCTATCACTGCACTCCCTGATAAAGAGCCCCTCCCCAGCTTTCCTATAGGCCCCCTTCAAGGTACTGGAAGGCTGCTATAAGGCCTGCCAGGAGCCTTCTCTACTCTAAGCTGAACAACTCCAACTCTCTCAGCTTGTCCTCATATGGGAGGCGTTCCAGCCCTCTGATCATCTTCGTGGCTCTTCTGGACTCACTCTAACAGACCCATGCCAAGGACTCCAGAACTGAACACAGTACTCCAGGCAAGGTCTCACAAAAGTGGAGTAAAGCAGGAGAATCACCTCCCTCAACCTGCTGGCCACACTTCTTTTGATGCAGACCAGGACGTGGCTGGCTTTCTGGGCTGCAAGCACGTATTACTGGCTCATGTTGAGCTTCTCATCCATCAGCACCCCCAAATCCTTCTCTTCAGGGCTACTCTCAATCCATTCTCTGCCCAGCCTGTAACCCTGCTTGGAATTGCCCCAACCCAGGTGCAGGACCTTGGACTCAGCCCTGTTGAACTTCATAGTGTTTACACGGGTCCATCTCTCAAGCCTTAAAGGTTCCTCTGGATGGCACCCTTTCCCTCCAATGTGTTGGGAAGCTTGGTGCGCCACACAGCTTGGTGGCATCAGCAAACTTGCCAAGGGTGCACTCAATCCCACTGTCCATGCCTCTGACAAAGATGTTAAACATCATTGATCCCAAAACCAACCATTGCAGAACGCCACTTGTCACTTGTCACTCTTTAAGTGTGGCCATCCAGTCAATTCCTTACCCATCAACTGTTCCATTCACAAAATCCAAGTCTCTTCAATTTAGAGACAAGAATGTCATGCAGGATAGTGTCGAATAAATAAAGTGGACCATAATACACTACTTTCTATTGTCCTCTGAACGAAGTGGAAGCACTAGACTCCCATGCGGTTCAAAGAAGGAAATATAATCAGCAGCTATGTCTAAAAGGACAACCACTTTCCATTCAATAAGAGAGAAAGTCTGAACACAATCAGGCTTAGAATGAAACTGCAGGACCTGATGCTATGGCAGAAACCAACTGGAGCCAAATCTCAAAACGAGGATATGAGATGTAATGCGACACTTGCAATGTGACACTTGCAATGTATTGCCAAAGAACAAAAGAAGGCATCTGTAGGAAAGCAAAGGAACTGCTTTGAGGGAAGTAGCTGTGGCACTTCTAAAGCCCCAGTATGTCACTACAGAAACACTGGGAGAGACAGAGAGAGTACAATTTTTTCCTGATCACGATTTGTATGTTTTTTTATTCTCTTGATAGCAATAACACCTGACTAATCAATAAGAATACAAGCTCCTAGCAAAGACAGTTGCATATTATAAGTGAGCTTGGCCCACTTAACCCAAACAAATGAACTCATATTCACAAACACATGTTTGTTCTCCACAGCAATCTGGCACTCTTGTCTCACACTCAGGAAAGCAGGTCTGCACAACCACCATTCACTGGGAATTACACAAGCAGATTACATCTCTGTCCTGACCACAAAGAAAATCAGGTAGGACCTTGGAAGGGCAGGACGGATATGTGGGAGAGGACAAGGGAATGTTGCTTCTTTCTTTTCTTTTTTCTAACAGAAGAGGCCAGCACCTTGCCCTAAAACTTCAACATCTGTCTTAAAAGTGATTCATGTCCACCACTCCTTTACAGGTTTCAGATTAGTCCTCTGGCTGTTCAAGCAGTAGCATCCACACGAGACGAGGAAATATCAGCTTCCAATTACAATACCACTGCTATGAGGTCATCCCTGATTCACCCCTAATACCCTAAAACACACTGGTTACAAAAAGGATAACCCAAACACCTGTCATAAATTTCCTCCACACTCTACTAAACAAAAAACATCAACAAAAAAGAAGTAATCCATTTTGTGAAACAAAATCAGTTCTTCTAACACTTTCTCATACAAGTATGATGACATAACCAGTAAGCCTGACCCGGTCATGACCTAACTCCAGAAGAGCCACTCAGAAATATCTCTAGAAGCTCGCCAGCTTAGTGGAAGTATTTGTGCAGGTGAGACAGTGACCATCCTAACATAAGCATGCCATGTGGTACTACACTTGTGCCATGCTAACTACCCCCTAATCAGACACTGAAGAGCACAATGCAAACACACAGAAATAACTCTACAGGAGTCAGTTAAACTGCAACTGGGTCATTAGCTACAGCTCAGCATCTGTATCCCATGCTCTCATACCCTAAGCTCCAAGTATTCAAATCGCTCCAGCAGCTACTTTACTCCAGGGTTAAATGGACTCACACATTCTCTTTTGTAACTTCAAGATGGCTTTGCCTGGATAATAAGCTTCTGTCCTGCCAATGTTTCTTGTCTGTTAACTCAGAACGATACTTTTATAACAGCTTATTACTGCGGAACATCTGAAACAAATTATACCCCTGCAGCTTTGACAATGAGATTAACACCAATATGTACTTCTAAAATATTTTAAATGCTCTTAAAACATCTACTTGCTTTAAAAAACAAGAAGTGCTGTTTGGACATGTAACATATTTAGTAGTATGAGTCAAATGAAGTTATCTAATCCACATTACACTACATAGAGGAATTCACATCACGTAGCCAGCTCTGCCTTGATTGATAAACTCAAAAACGCTACTTTAGTCCATGTGCTTGCACCAGCTTTTTAATAAAAAGTCAGAATGAAGTAGGATGAAAGTGGCCATCAGCTGGACAGTTACCTGGGCCAGCTTCAAGCAGTCTAGATTACTCATTAGCCGGTAATTTCCCTATGATTTTTGTTATAAAGCAGCCACAGGAAATGCCTCACCCATAATATAATTCAAATGTGGGAGAGGAAGAATCCACCTCCAGACTAGACAGGTTTAAGTAACTAACTATTATCCTTTCTTCTATTCTATTTTGGCAGTAGATCTAGGAGCTGTCTCCTTTCAAGAGATATCTACTACAGACTAGACTAATCCACAAATGACCATTCTCATTCTTTTTCATCGTACCAAGACTCACAGTAACACACATCCTGTGTACTGATCTATTCATTATCTGATATAAACAGTAAAATTCCTATAGATCATGCTCACATGATAGTGACATGTGCCAAACACAAAATCTGAATAAAAAGTATACTTTTCCATAGCCTTGATGCTTTGAGAACTGGTGGGGAGGAAAAAAAAAAGGTATAAAGGTATGCATCGCTAGTCAGAATTTGCATTAGCTACCCTGCATTAGCTACCCTGCATAAAAGCCTCTAAATTTTGTGAAGCTTAAAGAAAAACTCAATAACTATGTATGGTTAGAGAAGACTTTTGCAATCAGTAAAATAATTAATTCTGTAAAAAAAAGCCACTATTCTGTAGGTCAGAAAGCTATGATGTTTTCTAGCTGTTTAAAATATCTTCACACCTTTAAATGCTGACATTTATCAGTCAAAGGACCATGTCCTCAAATTGAAATATTTCCTTGACCAGGAAAGAAGACCAGAAGAAATGCTACTGTTAATCAAACACCAACCTTTCCAGCAAGAGGAAAAAAAACCAAACAAACAAAAAACAAACAAACAAACAAAAACACCCCACAAACTTCTCCTTAGGGTTTCTTCCCATTCAAAGGCTGGATAAAGTACCGTTTTGCCACCCTTATATGGGATTATAATGCCAAACCTGTTGCAAGTATATCTAATAGAATACCTTGAATCTTTTCCCAAATGCACAGACAAAAGATCAATTACATAATGATCCAGTGAGTTTTAGCTTTGTTCTGCAATATGCAACAAACTAAAAGAACAGTAAAAAAACTCTCCTAACCAGTAGACCAACATTAGGCTAAAGAGCCTTCCACTGTATTTTTCTAAAGCAAAACCATGTCAACTAGGTCAAACATCTCTGTTCAATATCATTTGCTGATTAATATTTCACACAGACAAGTAAGTCAATCTGCAAGGTCAGTGTTTGTGTCTTAAAAAAATATGTAAAAAGAGGGAGCTAATGTCAGGTCAAGAGGAAGACTGGTGCAATTTTACATAAGTTAAAAGTTTTTTCATCTCATTAACATAAGCACTGAGTGTGGCTGATAGTTTCAAACCTGTGCATACCGATGATCAGCAAAGATTATTTTCTGTCCTCCTACTTTCGTTTAGTAACTGTGAAAGAAGAGTCACTTAAAATACTGCACACTTTTTAGTCATTCAACCCTCAGGTTTTCCTGACAGATGCAGACTCCCTTACTTATAATTTGCCCCTAAAAGCTCTGCAAATGCCAAAACTTAGGGTGTATTTACCAGTTTCCTTACAGAAAGGAGAAAAGTTTCGGACCACCGCTCAAATGAGTTTCAACTTAGAAATCACATTGAAGCTGGGTAATTACAGATTTGTTTAATGTCACAAACTGTAGGTAAGTTAGTTCTGCTTCCACATTCACCAGTTTGGATTCAGATGAAGAAAATCCCAAGCTCATCTCCTTGCCCCATATCCTAAAACAGTAATTTATAAACATGGATTTTAATTACATTTTAGAAAAGAGTAATGAAGAGCAACACCTCTTGGACATACATATAAATTGCATTTGCTTTTGTTTCTTTCTCTCACACCAAAGTTGCTGTTTAACCTACTGAAAAATAATTTACTCCAGATCATTTTTAGCTGTACGGATTAAACAGAAACCAGAACTTGGATATATGTTATTCATTCTACAGAAAGTTCACGTTTCCTCTTAGGAACTATGATTCACTGTACACATACAAACGTGAAAAAGTTCATAACATTCCTGTAGACTTAACATAATGTACATTTTAATGTAAAAGAAATGAGAAAGGTCACCTAATTTTTTTTGCACAAAGCAGGCATTTTCCCAATATTTCTTCTTATTTACTATGATGCCAGTTTCTTGAAGCATTATAACAATTTTACATAGTTTGAGCATACTCATTCTGTGAAAACACATATATTTAGCATGTTTAACGCCATATATAGTTGAAAAGTACTGTTAAGTTCCAGTATGATTCATTTTCCAAATCAAATTTTGTCTTCCCATACTAACACCCTTATGATTACCTCTGTAAAACAACAGAGTCCTTGAGAACTCCTTCACTGTAACTTTCCCCTCAAAGCAGTAAGAAATAAAGGTCACCTCCTAGTTAACTGGGAGATCAAAAGACTCGATGTCTTCGCATCGCTAGGAACCATTTTGTGGCACAGACTCTCCTACAAGTAGTGATTGGTGGGAAAATCAAACACAGTTTTCACTCTGCATGAGGAAAGCTATTTCTATCTACTTCAGTTCTTGCCATCCACCGCAGTATGCAGACTGCACGCCCTTTAATGATATTATGTTAAAGCATAAGTGCCTAACGCTTAAGCAGGCTTTGGCTCCTCTGTATACTTTTAAGACCAAGTGAGTTCGAAGCCACACAAAGACATCACGTTATTTTTCTAAATGGATACATAAGCTTCATCAATGTATATTTCCCCAACTGCTACATTCAGAAGTTCATGTCCTCAAAAACTTCTCGGAGTTTCTTTGAAGCAGTTGCTGGTCCTTCTAACAGAGACCACGGCACTAGTCACTTAGATTGATAGGCGTCAACCTCACCTTTTTACAGAGAAAACAGGTTATCATCTTCTCCCAGTGTGCTTCTGAGGCTCCTTCCATCCGTTTTTAACTTTTCTTTTAAGCTCTGCTGTTTTTCCGAGTCCAAGCATGTCCAAGTGTTAGTAAAATATACAAAGCAGCCAATGAAAATTCATTCTTGGAGACAAAGCCAAACGGATTTGCCCAGCTTTTTTCTCACCTCTCAGTAGGTTTCTTCATGGTAGGACCAAAATCAAATCAATTTTAGATTTACTGTAAAAATAAGCCAAAGACAACAGGACAGTACAAATTAAAGACGCCATACCTCAAGACCTTGCAATTCAATTCCATCCTCTGTATCTTTCAATAGTTCGGTTAGCCTTTGTCTTTCTTCCTCAAGCAGAGCAATCTGGCTTCCCGAATCTTTTGCTAGCTGAATTATTTACAAAAAGAAAAAAAGAAAACCAGAACTCCATTAGTTCAAACAGCACCGAAACAAAATTTTTAAACTCTGAAATTAACGTCCCAATCTTGTTTATTGCCATAATACAAATTATCACTCTGGAAAAAAACATCTCCATAATAAATTGATAATCTCGTAAGAGTCTGACATAGCTGGAGGGGCAGATATTTTTCATTAGATGAACACTCATTATAGCTGCTAGGTCTTCACAGAAAAAAAAAAAAAAAAGCATGAAAATCAAGGCATCTCTGTTCTGACTGAAAGAAGTCTTGTGTAAGTAAGGGTCCCATGCAGGCTATGGATAAATAAAGAACAGGTATGAATATTATTCATGTATAAGAACATCTTCCTTTAACTTAAAGTAAACACATTTAAAGAAAGTCTTAGTAAATACTTGCCTTCAAAACAAGCTGAGTGCAGGTACAAGCAGCACAATTCAATATCCAGTGCTCTTCAGCAAATACACAGAAGCAGTACTATTCCCCATCTAAGCAGAGAACTATCTTATACAATACATGAACAATACTTTTTAACAGCAATATTTTTTCATTTATGGCTAATTAACTTACAATATTCCCAATTAAAAAACCCAACTGTCTCCAGAAGAACTCACATGATATTTTTTATTTAATATTTAACAAAATATTAATGATCTTCTGCTTTAATGCTTACCTCAATATTCCTTTTAATGAAATCCGGATTGTTTCTACTCTTGCTATGCGTTTTTTCTGCTTGATTGAGAAATTCATTTGTTTCTAATTCACTTGGACAATCTGAAGTTTGAAGAAGAAAAGTTGCTAAGTTATAATCATTCCTTTTCTGATTCAAAGAGAACTATAACTACAGCAATCCCCAATTATATCTATAACAAACATGCAAAGTGGATAAACAAAGTTCTTATATATTGTTTTCATTATTTACATAAACTATATTGCTATATTTAAAACACAACTATTGTCAAAAACTAATCTCATTTTTAAGCTTTTATTATATGAAATGATTCAGTGTTGCAAAGGCTAAAATACTTTTGGATTTCTGACCTCAAAAATGTTAAATATGGCCCCTTTAAAAGCCACAACATTCCTTTGATCCCTATCATTGTTTCAGTTTTATCATCAGTACAAAACCAGACAATTTTTTTGAAAACCACAGAACTATTTGGAGACATATCAAGTACATTTTTTTTAAATAAAACAGCTGAAGAACAGACAATATAGTTGGTATTATTATAACACAGCTTATAAAACAAATTTTATTTAAAAATAAAACTCATCATAAAGCTGTCAAGCTATTAAACAGACACATGATATTCTGACATCACCACACATATTTTTTTTCAACAACAGGTTTCTATCTATAATACAAAAATCAGCATATACTGTTTTTCGGAGACTTATCAGTTTTAAAACAGCAGTTCCTTTAGAAACAGCAAATATTTACCACCACAAATCACAAGTCAAAGCAAAAACAACCAACTTCTCAATTTCAACAACTACCTCAAAAGTAAGCATGGTACTTTTTGCTTCTCTGGAAAGTAGATATTTGAAAAAAAAAAGGGTAGGCTATTTGCCTAGATGAAAAAAAACAATTTAACATCTTAGATACTAAAAGATAGGCTATGGAAGCTTACATAGAAGTAACTCTTTCAGAGTGAGTAGATTGAAACTGAATCCCCAAAGATATTAAATAAATTCCATGCATACCTTTGCCCATATTTTCCCCAGATCATGTAAATAATGTGCAACAGTCTTACCAATGAGACTTACTCTCAAATTGCAATTAAATCTTAAAGGACTGAGATAGTTGGATCTGACCAAGAACTCTATCACAGTTCAAATGCATAACTGTTCTCTGAAAACATCCTAAACTACCTTTAACATTACCAGGTAACATCTTGGATCTATCAACTGGATCACATGAGAATTTACCAATCAATATAAACATGATAAGTTGTATCATGAAATGAGTAAAAAACATCAACAAAACATGCAACATATATGAAACATTACTTTTAAGTTACATGTTAACTGTAGAATAAGCATTTTTGCGATGGAGCTATCACACGGAACATCTCAGAACATTCAAGCGGAGAAGGGACAGACATAGATCACTGAGACGAAGAGTTCAGTGAAGATTGCCATGGCTAAGTGAAAGAGAGACTGAAGCTCAACAAATTTTGCTGACAAGTTTTGGCAGATCTGGCACAAATTTCAAAGCGTTGGTACAAACCTTGATGAGACTGCTAAAGCAATATTATAAAACTAATTCATACGTTCTTCTTCACAAGTTGAGCTCCTCTTGTTCAGGGCTGACCTTTGTGACAATTGTTACATAGAAATCCAAAAGCAACCAAAACAATAACATCTTAGCTATTCAGAAACCATATCAAAAGCCTCCAGCAGAAATAGTAAAAGCCACTTAAGCAATTTATTGCTTAGAAGTTGTAAGTGATCTCTACTTCATGCATTCCCAACCTAGTAGAATGTAGAATATCTGAAAACAGTGAAAGCAACAGCAACTCCCAGCCATGCCTGTGCTGGGCGTTGTGGAAGTCATTGCTGTCTTGAATACCGGTAATGAAACCTGTTATTACTATTCAAGGAGACTCCAGCACAACCCAGAAATTGTGAAGGTGGAAACTGAGGGCCAACCTTCATTTTAAGGATGTAGTGAAGACATATGTTAGGAAGACAGAGAAATCAAAAGCACGGCACTGCTCCAATCATTGTGAAGAAACATTTAATAACGTAAAGTTAAGGTCACATACTGGTGGACTAAGACAAGTGATGAAGTTCAGATTTAAAAAATAAACATTTCCCATTCTAAAAAATGCATAGATTCCACTAATATCAGTGGTTCGACCAAGAGGAACACCCATTTATTATGTCCTTGTCGTCTTAGCCGGTGATCAGGAAGAGAAGTCCCCTCTGTTTACATAGAATGGTAGATGACAGAGAATTAAACAATTGCAGCTGATAGCAATGGCAGCTGAAGCCATTTTTCTTATGTCACAACACATGTGAAAAATTACTCAACCACACAAATTTAAATTTCAAATAGGGAAAGAACAGAGGCACAAAAGCACAATTCTTTCCATTTTGAAGTGCTGGACACACTAAACTTCTACCAGGATTTGAAACCCCTATACAGCACACATAAACAAGTGATGTCTAATCAGTACAGATGTTTGATTTTTGCCATAAAGTACTTAACCCATAAAAGCAATGCAGCCTTTACAATAATTAGCATAACAAAATATAAAATGAGTTGTCTGAAGATTTAGGTTTGTCACAATATACATGCAATTTCTCTTGAAAACAAAAAAAAAAAATTAGAGAAAAGTTGTATATAGCACCAGACTTAATTTTACATGGTTTCTTAAATATAAATTAATAAAAATTACAGGATCTAGGTAATTTACAGGATCTAGGTAATTACAGGATCAGGATCTAGGCTTTGCTTGCCTACATTTTTTTTTTACTATATCCTGACATCTACTGGACGGTTTTTAAATATCACTTGAATCAAATTCTGTTCTTCACTTAATAATCCAAACTTTAACATAGAAACAAAAGCCAGCTACCTTGTAATAACAAGTTTTGTTGAAGTGTTTAAATCACATATTTCTACCACTATTATACATATACTTCCAACATTCAAGCTGAGATTTTTGCTCTGCAATAACCATTCAGACTTCAAATCCTTGTTCTCTCCTCAATAAGAAGGAAGACAGGATGCACCACAATTCTATTGCCTTTCAACCAAGAAATCCTTTCAACCAAGGTGTACAGATGAAGCAGAGGATTCAAAATGTGCATATGATTGACACATCTTTGAGAACTCTAGTCCCAAGACAGAGTATTCAAACAAGTTTTTTAAAACACAATATTGAGCGGTTTAGATAAGGTACATTCTTGACATACTCAGTCTGGTTTTGTTCACCCTGCCCCTCACAATAAAGACACTGTGAGCACAATACCTGTGGTTTGTTTCAGTGTCTCCCCCTGTAAAAAGACATTGTAAAATACCCAATATTTTCTTTTTTCAGATCCCTGCGAGCAGGCACATCCTCTGTGCATTCTTGAAGAAAACTACCAATACTTCAGAACATGCTTCAAGTGGTTGCTTTGGAACATCAACAGAATTGTATTCTCCTGACTCAGCAGAGAAAACATTTCTAAAGAGTTTTTAACATTTCCTTTCCTATTCTATCTATAGCTTTACATTATTAGTATTCACTGTAATTTGATCAGAGTATTTTTTGTTATATATCGTATTCCACATTTCTCTATATCATTAACTATTTGTTTATCTTTCCTGTTAGAGAACCCAGTCCTTCCTTAGTCATTTGTCTATTCTTAACACAGCTATAGAATTCAGTGTTTTAAATGCTACTTAAGATGGATATTATTTTTAGTTAAAAAATAAACCCAAACATTTATTCTTATTAGTTTGTTCGTGTTCACTTTGAATATTTTTGTCACATCATGATGAAATCCACGTATTATCTGATCAGACTTGCTGACCTTTCCTTCCTGATAATAATCAATCACGTCTTTAATATAGTTTCACTTTTTCAAACTGCCATCTATCCTAGATTTTCTTCTCTAGAACTCTTAGGAAAAAAGTTTATTAAAAAACTAAGTTCACATTTTATATTTACATGTTTTCATTAGAATCACATCCTATATTACTTGATGATCCCTTTTACTCAAGTTCTCTATCACGTTCAGAATCTTAAATTCTTTTAGAAGTCAATTAAATGTAACTTAGTCACTAACAAATTTAATGTAAATGACTCCTACCCCTTGTCGGACCATGTTCCAAGACCTAGGCTGTGCATACATCTTCCTGTATTGTTTTCCAACACATACCTCAGTAGTTAGTGTCATAAGGTGGCCCCATTCATTTAGTTCTCGTGTTAACGTTTCCTAAAAAGGCTCAGTATTTCCCTCCTTCTGGATTTGCCGTATTATTAGACACTTACCATACTACTGACATCACTTCCTTCTCACTCTCTCCCAATCCCACATGAAAATTTTCTCCAAGATACAGGTGTGACAAGGCCCATACCCTTACAGCTTCTAAGAAAAAATTTTAGGCCTAATATTTTTTAGCTGCCTGTCTTTCCTATAACAAGTACTCCGACTGGCAAACTCTCTTACTGAGATCACCAATACCACACATCAGTAACTTCAGCATTTTGTTGGTTTACCAAAGGAATTTTCAATTTCTTATTGCTCAGATGTTCCAAAATGGTAAAGACGTCCATATTTTTCAGCAGGTTTCCACTCTTCATTTGCCCTATACCTGCTATCATCACTTTATCAGTCATACATCCTTTCTGAAATCAGAGAAAGGATGTTTGCGATCAACTTATTTGCCTTATTTATCCTGGATTTTTATCCTTCTAGAGTAGCCAGCTCTTGGAAAAAATGCAGTTTCTAAAACAAATTTAATGTTAAGGTACAATTTCTACATTTGCGGTAGTCATAGACTTGTTTGGGTTGGAAGGCACTTTAAAGATCATCCACTTCTAACTCCCCTGCCATGGGCAGGGACACCTCCCACTAGACCAGGCTGCCCAAGGCCCCACCCAGCCTGGCCTTGAATGCTTCCAAGGAGAGGGCTTCCACAACCTCCCTGGGCAACTTGTGCCAGTGCCTCATCACCCTCATGGTGAAGAATTTCTTCATAATGAGGAGTCTAAGTTTCCCCCTCTCCAATTTAAAGCCATTACCCCTCATCCTATCACTTCATGCCTTTGTAAAGATTCCCTCCCCAGCTTTCTTGTCGGCCCCCTTCAGGTACTGGAAGGTCACTCTAAGGTCTCCTCAGAGCCATCTCTCCTCCAGGTTGAACAACACCAACTCTCTCAGCCTGTTCTCGTATGGGAGGTGCTCCAGCCCTCTGATCCTCTTTGTAGCCCTCCTCTGGACCCATTCCAACAGCTCCATATCCGTCTTATGTTGAGGACTCCAGAACTGGACACAGTTCTCCAGGTGGGGTCTCACAAGAGTGAAGTAGAGGGACAGAATCTTCTCCCTCGACCTGCTGGCCACAATTCTTTTTATGCAGCCCTTGATGTACTTTTGCACGCAAATATTTTTATTTTAAAGTCTCAGAAGCTTTATTTTTATAGTATCCAACAAAAATAGTAATATCAAGCAAAATACAGGATAATGACATCAGAGTATTTACATATTTTTCTTACTTACCAGTTGTATCCTGCCCTGATGAAATCAAAGCTAAAAAGAGTTTCGTGTTTTCTACCTCCTCATGGCTGCCAGTTGTACCAATTGACTATTCAAAAGAAAGAAAGCATAAATAGACAGAGACATTCATCTATTTACTTCCAAATAAATACTTTAAAGCAAAACATTCTGTAATGTATATATGATCCTCAATCCAAATCCACTGAAATTATGAGATGCACTCAAACCGACTGCAATCATGTTTTTAGCAACTGACATTTGTAGTCATGTACATTATACAATACTTAACCTCAGAGGAAATACTAAATCTCATATTCCAAGGCTTAAAGGCACATTTAACTGCCAGAGACCAGGATAGGAATAATGTAAAGGAATTTTTGCTGTAGCATTCTCATATCTTCTTCAGGGGTGATGTCCTATTTCTTCAATAACAGCCAGTACTGAAATAGATGGACCTAAGAATGGTCACACTAGGGCAGAATAAATGCTTTTAGGTCTGAGTTCACAGACTTCACCTCTTGTCATGCCTTATCATACCTTCAAGTAGTGAGATCAAGCATAAGACCTACCCAACACATATTAACACATATTAAAACCTATTCAAACGTTACTTTTTAAGATCAGTTTCTTCATTATCAGCCAACCGTGAGTTATTTAATAAAAAAAACATATCTGTGAAACATGATAATTCTGTAACAGTACTGTCAGGTATACTATATACAAAATAAGCAGTATACTTCTAACCTGAAGTTCCTCACAGATCTTTGCCCTCATTTCTTTGCCTTGTTTTTTAACTGCTCTCTCCTTAAATTGTTTTTTTGCCAGTATTGTGTCAAGTTTATGCATTTTCTTTAGAGCTGCTTGAATCTGAGGATCCACATCTGTTTCTTCAGAATCTGCCAAGTTGGAAGAGTTTGCTATAGAACAGATTTTAAGTCAATGTTACTTGGAGGATTTCAACCTAAAAAAACTAAAAAGTAGTGCAAGTAATTTGATAACAACCATAGACAAAAGTACAATTATTCTCAAGCATATATATATCATGTTCATTTCTAAATCTGTTTGTAGTAGGTCAAAATATAAAAGTCTTTGTAATAGAATGCTGAATCAAAACCACAGCTTTAGCAGTTGAATACGGGGGAGGAAGAGCCCCTCATTTGGGGCAAGTGAGTAGAATACATGTTGAAATGGTCTTCATTAAAATGAATAATTCTGGAGTTACAAGAGACTCTGTAATATCTCTACTTTTAAACATTATAGAATTTTCAGTCTTGACTTATATCTCAGCCAAACCAGACTCTGATGCTTGTTCTAGAAAAAGAGATGAGTGATATAACAACAGGAGAGCTACAAAAATCTAACCAAGCTCCAGGGAAGCCCCAAGGACAAAAGATTTAAAAAGAGCACTTATTTCAATTGGCTTGAACATAGCAGAGAGATTTCAACTTAATACTACTGAGAGAAGCTTTGAAGTTCAGTTCTATCTAATTTCTGTTCTAAAGAAATTACTATGTTAGATGAGCAGCACTGCTGCACTGAATAGCATCACCACTGGATGCTGCCTTCTTAGATTGATTGAATCTATGTAAAACTCAAATACTACCATATCATTAAAGAAATACCCTTTAATAAAGTAATTTTTAAATAAAGAATTCACCCAATAACTCTTGCATATCACAATGCATATACATTTTCAGTTTGTAATATTTCTTTATAGCTATAGAATATACACAGGACTAGTGTTAAACACAGGAGCGGGAATGAAGAGATTTCTTTTAACCCCAGTTTAGTCATCAAATTTTATCTAAACTTCAAGAAGGCATCCAAACTTTCTGCTTCACATATTTGCCTTTGCTTCTCCACATTTAAATAGTCAGAAGCTCTAGACTTGTTACCATTTATAGAATGTCAAAACAATGCCATCTAAAACACTTCCATAATTGCTTTCATTAAAATGAGATATTGCATATTTATTTTTAAACTGTGGTATTAGCATTAGCATTGTCCATCTGTGAAATACTGTAATTTGCAACCATAATTTCTAATTTTTTTGGACCGGTGGACCATTATTAGGATATAAAATTTCTAGCAAATTACCACAATTTCTTTGATAGAAACACCTTATTGAAAACACTTTCTAACGTGGCTCCATGGAACACATACAGCTGGTTTCTACTGATCTTCAGACCCTCACCTGCAGGTCACAGCTTAGATGCCACAAGACATATGGTGTAATGGTAACAGCAGTGATAACACATTTCCTTCAAAGATGGATTCAAAACTTGATGAGAAGTGAAGGTATGAGTTTTGACTCCTCCTTCTCTTCTAAAATTTTACTTATTTGCATCCTCTTCTCGCCACCAACAGTGTTTTACCGAGACTATACAAAAATGATATTTGGTCTAGCCATACCAGAAGAAAGCTTTAGTCATTCTTGAATCTGACAGCTTACTGGGATTCAGTACACACTTCTGAATAAAAGATGCCGTACTTGCCACTGAAGTTTGCTGATTGGCTCTTACTTCCTTGACACTAGATTCCCCTCTGTCATCACCTTTATTTTCTTCTGGATAGCAGTCTTCTAGACTGTCTCTTTGACGACTACCAGCCAAACCGACAGGTGTATCAACCTATAAAATGCAAAGTAATTACTACAGTAAAAATATAATTCTTTGAGGGGAAGAAAATATAATCAAAATAATCACACGCTATGATAAAGGCTAACAACGTTCTACACAAGACTGACAAGTACTTCTTAAATAAACAATCAATCTTTGTATCTGATATACACCAACGATAAAGATATCACACCAACGAGTTTTTCCTCAGGCTCATCATTCCACAGACTGACAGATTTGGGACTGCTAGACTACAAAATCAGTCTGAAGATTTTGTGCCGTTTATGCTGCAGCAGAGGGTTCAAAGAACCAGTTAAGAGCCTGTGTGTACAACAGCCTGATCCTTTTTCTGACACTGTGGGTGCTCTGCATCAGGCAGCATCCCAGTCTCTTGCTCACACTATAGAGTTTTTTATAGCCTCTGAAGGGCTGAAAAGTTTATCCTTAACTCGCCATCCTCAAGAGACTGCAATTTTCATGCAACAGCCTATAACGTTCAGGTCAGAACTTGGATTCAGAGTTATCTGATGTAACCTTAATACCTGACTGTGAACCTATCAAAAGATTTTAATACTTCTGTGAAGAATCTAGGTATGATCCCATTATACAGGTGAACAGAGGTACAATGCAATTAGCCTACTTTTAAGTCAATCAATCTAAATCCCTAATTCCCAAGTCCCAGTTCCTACATCCTAACAACCCTATCACATATCCCCTTCCAAAATTAAGTTAAACCCCAATATAATTTTTTCTCACAGGATGGATGAATCCCTTCCAACAGATGTTGTGGAATTCCTGGAGCTGACACGTACTACGAAAAGTTTTTAAAACTTGATTCAAAAAAAACATGAGAGCCTTGTTGTCAAAAATTCAACTTATGAGGATTGCTTAAATGTTTTATTTTAATAAACAAAATCAGTTTAAAATCATAAATGGGATGGAAGTGAAATTATACGCGTACTGGGTCATGTGCCAACAGCCTATATCTACACATTACTGACAGAATTTCCAATGTTTTTACTTAAAATAGAATTTATTTAATAATCTGATTAAAGATAAAGAGGAAAGCAACCAAGTTTTCCAGGTTGCAGACCTGAATAGCCCTTTTTGTGGCAAACATAACAGTAACACAGATTCAGAAAAATTAAATTAAACATCATTCCATGCATGCATAATGAACTACTCTTATTAATGAACCTTCACATAATGCCTTGGCACATCTGCAACGCCCAGAACTCTATGTGAAGTGGAAAAAAAAAAAAGCAGAACCTTTTTTTTTTTGGCCTTCTTCTAAGAAAAATTAGGCATAGAGTTTCTAACCTGCTGAAGGAGAAAAGAATTACCTTTGGCAAACACAGTTCTGGTGTTAAGAACTCCATAGATGTACTTAAAGATCTACAATTACGATAAGCTCTTAAGCTAGATGCAGGCCTTGTAATTTTATCGAAGCTCCTTCTTCTAATATCCATTATGGCCTAAATTTAAAAAAAAAAAAAAAAAAAAAGTGACTTTCCAAACCATCAGTTTATTAATAAAGCAACACAAGCCTAGTAATATTTCAGATGCAGATTAAATGAGCTTCAAATCCTTTCTAGCAATTCAGTGTTGCGAGGTCTTTCCAGTATAGACCAGCTTTCCACTCATGTACACATCTTTTAATATACGTACAAATACATATTTATTTCATCAAGGCAACCAAAGTATTCAAATGGGCTTCCTGTCAAAGAAACTTCAGATTGCCTAAATGTCAAAAGTAATCACGTAACAAAGGAAATGTCATGGGTCTTTTTTGCCCATTTAAAAAAAAAAAAAAAAACAAAAATCACAAAGCTAACATCAACAAAAGAATGAGGGTATTTTATAAGCATCTTGAACATATCAAATAAAGCAGTCAAAAGGATTTTATATTTAGCAGCTCCAAACATGGGGAGTTCCCAAATCCAAACAATCAGTCTCAATTCTATTTTGAGTTTAAACAACAGAAATGCATAGTTCTCTGCAAAAAGTCTGTATGAATCCACAGGAATTAGAAACCCGAGTCTGTCATACGCACTGGTAACTCTCAGAAGGGCCAAGTGAATACAACTTTTTATTTCAGTACAAGAAACATGACAAATTGAGCCACGCATATGGGTCTGTGACACTACGGCACAGCACAGAGACGCAGGCAGGGTGAAAAAAGAGTAGTTTCTATTCATTCATTCCCTTCAATGCATGAATCATAGAATCATAGAATGGTTTGGGTTGGAAGGGACCTTAAAGCCCATCCAGTTCCAACCCCCTGCCATGGGCAGGGACACCTCCCACTAGATCAGGCTGTTCAAAGCCTCATCCCACCTGGTCTTGAACACCTCCAGGGATGGGGCAGCCACAGCTTCCCTGGGTAACCTGTGCCAGTGCCTCACCATGCTCATCAGGAAGAATTTTTTCCTAATGTCTAATCTAAGTCTTCCCCCTTCCAATTTAAATCCATTGCCCCCCATCCTATCAGCACATGCCCGTGTAAGAAGCCCCTCACCAGCTTTCTCGATGGCTCCTTCAGGCACTGAACCTCGGCCCTCCCTGCCCAGGGACACCCGCCTGGGGGCTGGCCAAGAGCTTCTTCCATTTTCCAGAATCAAGTGGAAAAACCAAGTGCCAAAGACGCAAAGCAACACAAAGGAAGAAGCCAAGAGCTGAGACCCAAAGGATTCGGGAGCAAAATCCCAAACGCGTGAACAAACAAACAAAAAATAATCTCACAGGAGATGTTCCAATGGGTGAATGGACAGGGAGAGAGAGAAGGAAGGGGGGAGAGAAGGAAGGAGGGAGGGAAGGAAGGAGGGAAAGAATGAGGGAGAGAAGGAGGGAAAGAAGGAGGGAAAGAAGGAGGGAGAGAAGGAGGGAGAGAAGGAGGGAGAGAAGGAAAGAGGGAGGGAGTGGAGGAAGGAAGGGGGATTAGGAGGGAGAGGAGGAGGGAGGGGGAGAGAGAGAGAAAGGAGAGAGAAAGGGATGGAGAGAGAGAGAAAGGGACAGAGAGCAGGAGGGATGGAGAGGAGGGATGGAGCCTCTCCGCGGAGGCGGGGGCGGCGCGGCCGCTGTTTCCTTGGCGACCGACGCGGTCCCCGCGCGGTACCTGCGGGCTCCGCCTTCAGCGGCGGCGGCGCTTTCGCCGGGGCGGGGGGAAGTTGTTCTTAGCCAGTGATAGGGCTGCCAATGGAATCGAGCTCCCACCCGGCCACAGCGTCCGAACGGGCGGATAACCCCACTGAAGCCTGATGGCTCCGTCCTGGTCGATAGAAACGCTGCACGGAGAGCGTCCTTCTCCCTCACCCCCTCTCCCTCCCCCCCCCCCCCCCCCCCCCGCAGAGAGATGGGCTGTGCCGGGGCGGGGCTGCCGTATGCCCGGGTGTCCCTGCCCCTGTCCCTCTGTTCCTGTCCGTGTGTGTCCGTGTGTCCCTGCGTCGTTGCCCCTGTCCGTGTGTCCCTGCCCGTCTGTCCTTGTCCATGTGTCCGTGTGTCCCTGCCCGTCTGTCCGTGTCCGTGTGTCCCTGTCCATCTGTCCGTGTGTCCCTGCCCGTCTGTCCGTGTGTCCGTGTGTCCCTGTCCATCTGTCCATGTCCGTCTTTCCGTGTCCGTGTGTCCGTGCCCCCTTGCCCCCCTGCCCGTGCTGTGTCCCGGCAGGTCCCAGGTTCCCACAGCCGCGGAGGGCAGCGGCGGCTTCGGTGACTCCGGGGCGCCCTTTAAAGTCAGCGTTGAAACCCGTTACCGGCGTGTTGTAAACGAGCGCCGCAGCCGTTTTCGTGGCAATGCAATTCTCGTAGCTATTGCCTTTCCCACTTCATTGAAAGAACAATTTTTGAAGTGTTTGAGCCAATAGAAAAAAAGTTATTGTGTGGAGCCTTTGCTGTTTCATTCGGCACTCGTTTGTCTTTTCTCCTGCGTAAATTGTCGTGTTTACTTGTGAACAAGGATAATCGAATTACTCCTAAATAAATTAGTGAAAACTTAAAGCTAATACCGAGGTCACAATTTTTTATCTGAATGTTCTTGTGAATAACTAATTTTAATTAATAAGGGGAGTGTAACTACCATCTGAATCCCATCCCTTTTCTACATTCAGATACGATCTGAGGATTAACTCCTGTGTTCTGATTAACTCGTAAAAGCTATAAAGACAGTTACTGGCCTCTACAGCTTCCTCTGATAACCACAGATGTTAAAATCTGGTTTTTATTGGCAGTAAAAAAATTGCCAGAAATAGTTTGAAGAAACAAATGCATCTTGTTCAAAATAAGGTTTTGATTGACAAGGGTTTTTTTTTCCAAAATCTTAACTGGTAGACAGCAAATACATGCCCTAAACAGCGGAGGTTTTATTGATGCTTATAGTGGATGGTATTTTACCATAATATTCCTGGAAATGCCAGTAAGAGAACAACTACAGAAAATATGCTAGTGAACCACCTCTATTTTATAAAATCACAGAATGGTTTGGGCCAGAAGGGACCTTAAAGATCATCTGGTTCCAACCCCCCATCCATGGACAGGGACACCTCCCACTGGATCAGGTTGCTCAAAGCCTCATCCAACCTGGCCTTGAACACCTCCAGGGATTGGGCTTCCATGACTTCTCTGGGCAACCTATTTCAGTGCCTCAATAACCCTATAGTGAAGAATTTCTTTCTAACAGCTTTCAGCTTAAAGCCATTACCCCTCATCCTACCACTGTACTCCCTGATAAAGAGCCCCTCCTCTCCTTTCCTGTAGGAAAGCCTTCAAGTAGTGGAAGGCTGCTATAAAGTCTTCTCAGAATCTTCCCTTCTTTACGCTAAACAACTCCCTCAGCCTGTCCTCTAAACTTAGTCCTGCAATTGCTAAGGCAGTGCCATTGTGGTGTTTGGAATACATAGCGCTTTCCAAATGATGCGGGTCATGATTTGAAGCAAGACCAGAAGACTGAATGTTTACATCCACAAATTGAGTCCTTTAGGCCAGTAATGACAATGAGAAAGCATAGAGTGAACAGTATCATTCAGAGCTAGCTAAACTAAAATCTGCCTTGTGCTCTCTTAAGACTTAGATTAACTATGAGTAATGAGGTATGGAAATCAGGTGTGTATAAGTACCCCAATTTCTATTTATTTCTACAGTACAGTGTATACATTTAATGGTTCACAAACTCTGACTTGCTGTCAGCTTCCTGTATCACAGACCATCATGAACTCAGAAGAGCGGATGAAAGGAGAGTGTCCAGCTCTGTGTTTGGTAACCTACTGACATAAATCTCTTAAAGTGGTGCACGAATAGGCTCCCTACTGCTGCTTGTCCACAGAGAAAGCCTTCCCTGAATTTATGAGGTGGTCCCATCCAAGATGGGATGGTGGCTTAGCAGGGATATATCAAACCACAGCTGATCGTATCATCAGTGAGTATTATCAATGTAGGTCTTAATAGAAGACCTACAGTGGAAAATAAGAGGTTCAAAGTGTTCATCTCAAGTCCTGCAAATTGGACCTTAACAGTCTTCCTCTCTAATAAGAGGACTGAACATTATTAAATATTAGAGAATCTCAAATATTTTTTTTACAGGGGCAGGTTTATTTATAATGAAATTTGAACTAGAAAAGGGTGTGATTTTCTTTTTCGCCTTTCTACGAATAGGTCAGTTTTGTTCTATGATAAACTAGATACTGATTTGAATAAAGAGGAAAAAAATACGTTGAATAGGAGAAAACTCTTATGTCTTGAAAGGGTACAGCAAGAAAAACACTTTTAAGATGTACTTTGCATCCCAAAAGTTATGTTTCAACATGGTGAAGGTACATTTAGACAAGCTGTCTTGGTACTGAGAACACAGTCACCATAGGAACAAAATTCACTTATTCTTTTCCTCCTAATCCAGTAAAGAAGAAACAGAAGTGAGGGAGAAAAATGTGGGGAAATTCTTCCATTACTACCACTTATAATCATACTTCTCTGCTGAACAGCATCTTAGTGCACAAATAGGTAGCCAAAACACTTCTATTGTCCCATGCAGGCTGGAGGGCAAATTACCAAGACCTGCTTTAATGCTTGCTAGTTATTAGTCTTCAATATTTTTAATATTCTTTCATGTACTCACCTGAAGTAGCTTTTCTTTACCACAGGCAGTATTTTTAAGGGACCTTGTTAACAGTTCCAGTACACTGATTAGGAAAAGGACAGCTCATTTTCCTTATATTAATTCCCATAGATGTTACAGGAATAATCAGATGCTTTTCTAGCAAAGGACAAATAGATTATTATTATTTGATTGGTATGTGCAAAGTCAAGGGCAAAAAGCCAGGAATTCTGGGCCATATTCCAAGTTTTCCAGAAACCCTTGGTGAGGATGAGTCAAGATCTGCAGTGTGCTCCATCAGCAACGGTGGTACAGCCTAGTAACCTGACAGCTGAAGAGGAAAAGCTGAACTAAAATCCTAAGTCCAGAGTCAATGGTAAAACTTCCATCATGTTTAACAAAGCCAGGTTTTCATTCTTTGGCTTGGGAAAGGTCCTTCCTCGACAAGACTGTCTTCCACGCTGCCACACCTTCTTCTGCTGGCAAATAGTAGAATTTAGGAAGCAGGAGCTCAAAATGGGGTGTGTCTTGCTGAAAAGTCTCAGTGCTGGGGGGGTACAATGAGTTGGAGTCTGCTACTAGACCAAGAAGGGAAGGGCAAGGGAACCAGAAAAATTAGATCCTACAGGTGTCTAAGCATCTTCTTCTGTGGCTTAGGATGTGATCCAGTTAAAAACAAAATAGAGGGTTTTCTTTTACAGAAAATGGAGGCAAAGAAGATAGAATACTGCTTAGGTGAGTACTGTGCACAAAGGTATTTTTGCAGTAAATCACCATTTCAGCGCATTATGTTTAGCCCAGGGGAACCTCAGGATGCAAAAGAACTGCTGTGTAGAGAAACCCTGGTTTGCATTAACAAATGGGTATTCAGAAATCGGATCTGACTTAGTATTTCTTACGCTTTCTTTGAAAAATAGTCGCTTTCTCCTCACAGAGAAGAAACAAGAACTGCTCCTATGCAGGTGCAGAGGGGCTCTCACTGAGATGAAGTCTTCCGCATCCCATCCTTGTATTGTCGCCCCTGAAGAACGCAATCAGAAAAATCAGCCTCTGTCTACTCTTCTCCACCTTCGGCTGGTTTAGCAGCTTGAAAACAGACCTAGAACAAAGATGACTTTGGGGTGGTCCTTGCTGTTCCCCCTCTGTGTTCTCCAGAGGGAAGGAAGAATCAATTTGCTCCTGGAGTGCAAACATCTGCATCTGGAGTTCTGCAATTTTCTACCTGATGTGTTCTGTTTTGTTGTAGGGTTTTTTCCCTAAACTGTCCCTGAATTACAAATTACTGAAGATTGCAGTGGCTGACCCTGAGGTCCCAGTGTGATAGTTACAGTCATCATTATAATTAGTTTAGAAATCCTGCTGATATCCCTACTTTGGCACAGAGACAGTCCCTCCAATTAAAATAAGAAGCAATCTTTTTGGAGAGATAAGAATGTTTAAGTTTGAAAGCAATGACTTCAACCCTATCTTTTTTTTTGGGGGGGGAAGAGGGTGAGTCCTCTATAGCCAAAGAAAGGGAAAACCCCTAAACCCATTATCTCATACTGACTCCTATGTAGGTTACAGAACAATTACACAATAAATTTTATCAAACAAGATTAGAAAGCAGGGATATTGCTTTTTTAATGTTTTCATTCTTTATCTAATTATGCAGGGCAAGGGCAGGTGACATGAGAGGAAGTACCTGCATTTTGTGGGCCATGTAATCACCTCCAGAGCTGGTTATTTTCACAGCAGCTTATGGGACAGCTCCTGTTTAACTGGAACCAGCTGCTAAATCCCAGTCCTGCTGATCTGGAATCACAGACTTTGCTTTCCATTGTTCAAGATATAGCCCACCAATACAAGAATATTCTCCCAGGAAACAGGGAGCAAAATAGAACAAAACTCACTACAGAAATCCAGACAGCCTTTTCTACAAAACATTATCTATAGGTGTACTTTAAAGTATTTTTAAAACAAGAACAAATGCATTCATTAAGTTACTGCAGCTTAATAGCAATTAGAATTGTTGAAGAGCAGAATACTCAGGGAGTTTCTAGAAAACAACTGGTTTTCTCTGGAAGTTTATCCCATTGTGCAAAAGACATTGTTGCCAAGTAGCCAACCACTGCAGACGTATTTAGTGCTGAAGGACTCTGAGGGTTTTTTTTCTCTTTATTTTTCAAGTGGTGTTTCTTTGAATTTAACAACATTTCTTTAGGATATCTAGGAACAGTAAATTGATATTGTCTCCATAGTATTTTCATCCTTTTTAAAAGATTTGTTCCATTGTTCAATATGTGCTCCATTTTCTGTTTTTCAACTTTCCTTCCTCCAAGTTTACTGTCCAGTAGCAAGTTTTAACCTTTAACTTTAACAAGTCTTGATTTTCTTTTCATATGGGATGCTGGGGGACATTTGTAGGAATTGTTTGAACAACAAACCACCAGACAACAGTAATGACTCAAAGTTACCTCTGTCTTGGATGAAGTAAAAAATCAAACTCTACAAGTTAAATAGATCTTAGTTAAATAGATCTATGTATCTGGCATAGAGTCTCCTGAACTACTGTTTTCTGATGACATTTCTAGCAAAGAGGCCATATTATGAATTTTACAGAGATTATTTTTTCTATCAAAAGATATGCTTTTGTGTATTTTTTAATTTCCCTTACACATTCACATGGATAAACTGTTGAAAGAAAGACTAAAATAAAACATTCCCAAATAATTCTTCAGGTATGGAAAACCACCTTAATTAATATCTTGGTGAAAGATGTCAATGTCTTCAGACAGAATCTGCTAAAAATATACAAACAAGTTTTTACGGGTGTCCTCTTTGAAAGAAAAAAGACGTTTTTGTCCCTACAGTGTAAAACCACCACAAACCCTTGGCTTTACTGGTATGATAAAACTAAACTATATGCAATTTGGCTCTTAGAATTTATCACTGGCATTTCATTCAACACAAGAGTAGAAAGGGACGGAACTTAAGATACTTTGTTTTCCTCAAAGGAGTTCAGATCTGAGTTAATATTTACCCACATTCATTATTCAGAGGGACTTTAACCAGTATCTGTATGTAAGTGGGCCATAAATATTAAATTTAATCCAAAATCATAAGGAAACTATAAATCCTTCTTTGCCTTTGAGGTTTTCAGGAATTTTTGAATGGCATCTATTCCTGGTAAAACAAACACCCTATTAAATTATGTTCTACCAACACTTAAAAAAAAGAAGAGTCTGCTATGGTACTTCTCTAAATCAGCCAAAGAAGGAACACCTTCTCCTGGAATATTTCTTCTGTCTGATTTCAAGCGAGCTCTGTCTGCCTTCTCATCTCTGTATCTAAGAAGCAGGGCAGCCGGGGTTCCCTCCACCCATCTGGACCCACTGAAGACTGCTCCTCACTCCCAAGCTGAGTGGGAATAGCACTGAAATCAAAGAGGAAATGGGAAAAAAAAATCATTTACACAGTAATTTATAAACTTTTTTTAATATATTTTTATTAAAACTTTTGCTTTTAATGCCTTGTAAAAATCCACCACCTTGGAGCTACTGAAAGCTGCTGACTTTCTTCAAACACGTCAAAGGAAGAACAGGTACATCTCTAATTTCTGCTTCAGCAGAACTTTTTCTCACTTTTAAAATTAACCAGTTGGATTTAGTAAGTTACTGTGAACTTGGCAAGATTCTTTACCTTTGTCCTTTTCAAAGTATGCTTTACTTCCATAAGCAGGCAGTAACTACGGATAAAGGTTCAGCATGCACCAGAGGGCTGAAGTACAGGAGAACCACAAGGGAGTACACAGATGTTACTAAATTGTGCTTTTAAGGAACTACCCACAGAGACAACAGCGAATGCATTTAAGGAAGAAGGAAAGACTACTTGCAACTGAACAAGGATTAAAACGTCAGGGTTACAACAGCTTCAGGACATCTGACAGACACAAAAGCTACTTCAGGTGAGTACACAAAATTCACATTCAGAATAAACGAGACATGTGATGACACAAGGGTACAACATACAGTACAATGCCTGAACTCTCACAAAAAAGGCTGGTGTGCTGGTACCAGGGGGGCATGACTGATGCACTCATGAATTCAGCACCAGATTTGAGAATCTTATGTTCATACACTGGGTGGTCATCTTTGTGAGATGAGCGGAGTAGAAAGGTTGGTATCTGTATCTGTGAAGGTAGAAGGAAATCTCCCTATCTCTGACAACAGTAGAGCAACAGCATTAAGAAACCTTTTTTGGGTGAGTCCGTTATCAGCTTCTTCACTCAGCATTCTACTATTGCTACATGGTCTACCACCTTTGGCTCATTGTTTTTTTCCAACAAGAAATCTTAGATACCTAGGTCTCCCCAGGTTACTTTCCATTTTGACGTTAAAGCAATATCCTAATGGAAAATCAAGTCTTATTCTCATATCTACTACCATTCTTGACCCATTTCTTTCACTTGCTAGCTTTCCCGTAAGGAAACAGCAAAGTGCAGTAGCAATGAGTCTATTTTACAGTTGACCCCTTCGTTACTTACACAACACATACATTACACTGTTGGGACATTTGTATATGCCCTTTATCACAGGATCAAACTGTTCTTTCTATTTATGCCCTTGGCACATACATACTTGTTTACTGGAGTCAGGATTTGTCCTGTATGGTCTCCAATCCAGTTTTTACTTAAAACTAAAAGGATGTAAGGTTTTTTTGAAATAAAAATGGTCTTTCTCAGGTTTGACACACATGATGATTTGGGTATCCTTGGCTTTGAAGTTTTAAACCAAAAATAGTAGTTCGAGTTTTTAAGAAGTTCTGATGTTTGGCAGAAACTTGGTAACTGATTTGTAAAAAAAGTCCAGCAAGTTGGGTTGTTTCTAACACTGATTTAACTGGGCTTAAGAGAAAATAGTTGTACTTAATAGTCCATCTTACTTGATTAATTAAATGTGCAGTATCTTGCTGTGTCCACGTACAGGACATTAGGATTTACCCATTTTGCATCTGTCTTCTTCTCCCTACAGCCTCTCCTATTAAGTTACTTTGATACCCAGTCTGTTTTAATACAACATGAGGTTTCCTAGAAAACTGATGTATTTCCATACTTCAGCTACACAAAGTGTTTCCAAAGCCATGTAAAATTTCTAGCAGTTAATCAGGCAGATATCACTGCAGGGATTTCACAGATAAAACTAATAATCACCATCATTTGATATACTGTTTTCATGAAAACAAATTAATAAGGAACACTTGTGTATATGATTCCCATTTGTTCGTTTGTTTAAACTACATTGGCACAAAAAAAAATTAGTCTGTAACAAATTTCAGCATAACAAAGATCCATGGGATCACACATACAATAGAATGTGACTTTCCTCTGTCACTAAAGCTCCCGTTCTTACTAAGAATCCACCTTGGGAAAGATACTGACTTTATTGTTTCTGCTGATTTTTCTTTCGGCTTTACTTTTAGGCTGTTTGGTCTGGATTAGCTCTTCAGGGGTATTCCCCAAAGGAGGCAGGAGCCGCTTCTTACTGTTTCGATTTTCTGAGAGCCACTGTGGAGGCAGCTCAAAGGGCCCAAAACCAAACTGTATGGAATATCTGTCATTTACCATATCAGCTTCTGTGGGCACAGCTGGTGCCACCTGAGCTGCAGAGTCTGCAGTCGTCTGTGGTATGAATTTGTGAACCAAAGTCTCTCCTACCTCTGAACTGGTGGTAGGAATTTCTTTCTGATGAAAGTCACTACAGCCAATGGATTTGGTCTCATTCTCCTCATCTTCCATTGGCTTGAAGATTTGTTGTTGCCCAATATGAAACATCTCCAGAAGCTGGCTCCCCGAGCGGGCACTGGGCTCCAGAGTAGCATCTGCAACACCACCCGAGCTGACAATGTTTCTCCTGCTATACCTTCGGTGCAGCTGTACTATTGTCCCCACTAAACACTTCCGTACAGATTTGTTAACAGTTAAAAATAACAAAGGATTGGCCAGCAAAGAGACTTTGGGCAACCAAATGGCAGTGAGGAGCAAGAAGATTGAAATATCTGAAATATTGAGTATGGTGCGGTAAATTACCAAAGTCACATAGGGGACGCTGCAGAAAATAAATATCATAACCATGGAAAGCAGCATGGCATGAAGCTCAGCTTCTCGCTGGGAGGCGTAAGGGATAGAAATTGTATTTTGAGGGGTCCTTAAGGCAGCTATGATGACTTTCTTCTTCTGGCTGGCACTCAGTGCCCTGCGAATAAGAATCATAAACAGAAATACCACAGCCACTGGTACAATCACAGTGGTGACGTTATAGACGACGACGTATATCAGGTGGCCAAGGGAGTAACTCCAAGATTCAGAACAGGTAGACATGGCATAAATATCAGACACATTGGTCAAAGCAAATACTGGAATGCTGGCCACTATTGCATGGGCCCAGATATAGATAACAAGGTCTCGGGATTTTGCATCAGATATTTTTCTTTCCAGAGGGTATAAAACAGAGTAGTACCTGTCAAAAAAAAAATTAAAAAATACAACTGATACAGTGCAAAGGGTGAAGTCTACAATGAGCATGGTACTTATGAGAAACTTCTCAGGAGCCATCTGAACATAATGCCCCAATTTCCTAACTGAGTGCCCACTGACTACCTGCTTATGAGAGAAAAAACGTCCCAAGGGTCTGCCTTTGCAGGTCTGTGCAAACTTCAGGATCACATTATTGGAGGTGAATAATTCTTTCAGTAATTGGGACTACAACACTTCAACTGATGTGAATGAACATTATTTTGAAGATTTCATCATTTACTTACTTGTACATTCGACAGTATTTGTACACAGCACAAAATTTCAGAAAACGTAGATATATTGCACTGTAAGGATATATTCACAGTTAATTTGAAAAGCTGCTTTATTATAGATTTTTGCTATGGATATTTGGAAAAAGCTCTTGGGCACAAACTATGTGTACCCATCTACTGGAAGTGTGATGGGGTTTTATTTTGCACAAGCTCTGGTTGGCGAGGCCCTGAGCAAAGGAGTCAACAAAGACTGAACATTCTGCGTGTACTAAAAAGTACATCTCTTACACGCACTACAAATTTCAGGCACTGATTCATTGTTTGCTTACTACTGTGGACTTTTAAGCTCACAGACTTTTCATGAGAGAACCATCCTTCTACACTAATCATTGTAAGTGGTAGCTGTTTGTGCTTTTCATGAGGAAGAATACAACATTTACTGGTGCAGGGCAAATGATACGCTGTTCCAGTCGCAGCGCTGGTGTGAATTACAGATAGTGATGCTGTATTTATCAAGACATTAGAGACATATCACTTTGTGAGGTATATGGTTTGTTTTTGTAGAGCTAACATATTCTGTGGTGCAACACAACAACAGACTAACAATAATTTTATCCAACATATATGAATTAACTATTTTTGTAATGTAAACTGTATTAAAACAGTACCTATACTTTCCTAAAAATATCCAGTTTACAGCAATTGTAAAGATGATAGAGCTGTGCATTTAGGTGGGATTAGTGACAGCTAATAATAACAAGCAAAATTAATGGAATCCAAAAACTTAGTCCAAAGGGCCACTGTTGTTTTAGACTGATCTTCTACATACAAAACCCCTCTGAATTAATTCTGGTTGTATTGTTATTAAAAACAAATGAACAAACAAACAAACAAAAACCAAAAACAAAACAAAAAAAAAAACACAGAAACCCCCCCCCCCAAATCTACATTTGACATTTGAAATTGATGAACAATCTCCCTCAGGCATTGGTAAAGTCATCTCACGGGCCATGGTTTTTAACTTGCACAGTTAAAAATGTGTATTGTGCCTGTATTCTGAAGTTATCTGGCTTCAAGTTCCATTACTGAACAAAAACTATTAACAAGAAGAAAGAAAGGATAAAAACTTCTCTGAAGAAAAATCTATAGACTCAAAATCCTTAATAAATGCCCAGAGATATCAGAGGAAACAGAAAAATAAAGGTACAGAGAAGAGTATTTATCCCAGTACATCCTGGAAAGAAGGTATGTACTGTGAGCAAAGCACTGGAATAAGATATTTTCATGTAACGGCATAATGCAACAATAAACAGCATTTACAAGACTAATACAAAAGGAAGAAAAAGGCTTCAAAGGGAGAGAGAAAAATCAAGGATCCTGGCCAATTTTATCTCTTACCTGTCAAGAGCAATGGCTGGAAAACTAAGGATGGTCACTGAGCAGAAGACTTTGTGCAGAAACTTGGCAATTCTACAGAAGAGCATTGTATAGATCCACCAGCAGCAGTGTGGGCTGGCACTAAGAGCAATGTCAAAAGGCACACAGACTAGGCTGGCACAGATCCCCGAGCAGGCCAAATTCTTAATGAATCGGTTTGTAACAGATTTAAGTACCGATGTTCTGCAAGTTGACCACAGCACCATGATGTTACCTGTGAGTAGAGACAGTAAGGATAAACAAAGCAAAAACCCAAATCAACCAACCAAGCACACCCCCCCACCAAAACCCAACCACTATGATTTTAACAGATCTGAATGTTCCCTAGTACTGCAAATAAAAATACGTGTTTGGGGTTTGCCAGGAGTCACTGATATGAACCATCACACTGTCCAAATTAAACTGTCTGTGTAATGGCTCGTCACTTTACAAATCAGATGACTCCCCAGCTATCTCCATGCAATGTGTAGTAACAAATGAATTTTAGAGGCCAATACCCAAGTATGATATTCAAACCATGGTTTTAGATGCTTTAAATGCATTAAATGAGCCAACCCGAGTATTCAAATATAGACATTTGCTAAAGTGCTCATAAGTTAATAACTAGCACATCACTGTTTTTTAAAGATAAAAATGAACTGTAAGGAAACATAAACATATAGTTTTAACCTGTTTGTTTGTAAGCACATCACAACAGCTTGCTTGTTTTTCCACTGGCCATTTCAATGGCACAGATGGGCCTGTGTGAAGCCACATCCAGAAGACATTTGTTTTATTTTTATTTTTTTTCTAGAGATCTTATCTACACATAATAACATGTAATTAAACAAACTGAACAGGCAAGAAAAAAAACAAAAAAAAACCAAAAACCCCCACACTTGATGCACATAATTTCACATAAGTAGACACAGAATGCAACGTACTGTTTTGGATATTCAAGACCTATACACTTGTTTCAAAAAGCACAAATGGATGGCAGTGAAGCACAAGTACAGAGAGAAACTAGCATTAGCTGAGACACTTTTTCCCTTTATGATTGTATCCTACTTTATCCAGATCTCAGAAAGAAATATCATATAACAGAGATAATTTTCCCATCACAAATTTCCCTGTGATTCTAACTCACACAGCAACAGCACAAAAATAAATGAAGCAATCTGTCCTTACCGCATGTAGATCTGGGCCCCTTCTATTGCATACTAGGATGTCAGAAAACTTACACTTAGAATATAAGGCTTGATCTCTCCTCTCAAAACCTGTCTTTAGCAAGATGTTTTGAGGTTTTTTTAAATAATAATAATAATTAAAAAGAAAAAAAAAGAGTACTACCAGGAAATAAAAAAGGCTTACTGAAACTGTGCAAAAATGAACATTAACATTGAAGTCTTATCTTGAATTTCATAAAACACCCACAGCTTCGGTTTCTTCCAATTAACAAAATTTAAAGATGATACTATAAGTGAAGGAAACGCAGACACTCACTACATGACCACAGAAGCGCTTATTTGCTCAAAGTGCATTTTATGCACACAGAAGGACTCCAAAGACAGATCATGTATTTCTAATTGAGTTGTCCAATTGAAACTGAAAGTTTCCTAATGTTTCAGTTAAAAGTTAAAAAAAATCATAAAACCAGCACAAAAACATGCAAAGTTTTCTCAAGGGTTTCACAAGTGTTTTTTTCTAAAATTACAAGGCACTGGATTTATTTTCAGAAAGCATTCATCCCTTTCATGAATTGACCTAACAACGAAATGAAAGCAAACATGCTTTATACAACTGCTCCCTAGTAATTATTCATGTTTCTAATGGAGAGAAATCTCAAGTGGAGCACATCTCTCTCGATGATACTATTCCCCAGCTAATCAATTCTAACGTAGTTTATTAAATAACTCTCTTCTCCACAAGACACTACGCATTAGTCATTAAATTATAACAGCTCAGTGCATGAGACTGTAAAACTATGTTCAGATTTTCCTGTTGAAGAAATACTGCATTCAGTCATCCAGTCCACTGTGCACCACGAAAAAAATCATCCTGACTGACAAGTATTAGAGAATTAGTGAAATTCTCAGGAGCAGCCAAATTATGCCGCTGTGCTCTGTGCATAGTTCAGGTGTGAGCTAGGTGTTTAGCACTAGCAGTAATGACATGGTAAAGGCCAATGTCATCCTGATAAAATATGTTTCTCCTTTATTTTATATCTCCAGGAAATATAGTGAGTAGATCATAGAATAGATCACAGAATGGTTTGGGTTGGAAGGGACCTTAAATATCATCCCGTTCCAATTCCCTACCGTAGGCAGGGACATCTCCCGCTAGACCAGGCTACACAAGGCCGCAGCCAACCTGGCCTTGAACACCTCCAGGGAGGAGGCATCCACAGCTTCCCTGGGCAACCTGTGCCAGCACCTCATCACCCTCATTGTGAGGAATTTCTTCCTAATGCCTAGTCTAAATCTTTCCCTCTCCAATTTAAAGCCATTCCCCTCCATCCTATCACTACATGCCCTCATAAAAAAACCCTCCCCAGCTTTCTTGTCAGCCCCCTTCAGGTACTGGAAGGTCACTCTAAGGTCTCTTCAGAGCCTTCTCTCCTCCAGGCTGAACAATCCCAACTCTCTCAGCCTGTTCTCGTGTGGGAGGTGCTCCAGCCCTCTGATCATCTTCATAGGCCTCCTCTGGACCCGTTCCAACAGTTTCATATTCTTCTTATGTTCGGCATTCCATAACTAAACACAATACTCCAAGTGAGATCTCACAAGAGAGGAACAGAGGGGCAGAATCCCCTCCCTCAACCTGCTGGCCACACTTCTTTTGATGCAGCCCAGGATACGGTTGGCCTTCTGGGCTGCGAGCATGCATTGCCGGCTCATGTTGAGCTTCTCATCAGTGAGCACCCCCAAGTCCTTCTCTGCAGGGCTGCTCTTAATCACGTCATCCCCCATCCTGTATTGAAAACGTGGATTGCCCCGACCCAGGTGTAGGACCTTACACTTGGCCTTGTTGAACCTCATGAGGTTCATGCAGGTCCACTTCTCCAGCTTGTCCAGGTCCTCTGGTGTAAGTAGTATCAACAATCAACAAAAGCATAGCTACAAGCGTAATAATACTGCTTGACAAAACAACTCCATTTACTTTTCTACAGCTGGACAGCACGGAAAGTTTAGCTTCCTATCTCCAAGAAAAGTTACTGTTGACTACATAAAAACTGCACATTGTTCGTAATGTATATTGTTGCCACTTACCAGAAGCCCTTTTGAGTTGAAGTGGAATTGATTTATGAGGCTGTCAGGTTTGTTAGTGTTTTCATAGGCTACCTACAAATATATACAATGAGAGAAAATGGCATGTTCAGCTGCTGACTCAGATACCCAAAAGCAGCTGCAGTTCCCCACGCTCCAATTCATTGACACTACCATTCTTTGGCTTGATTTTATCTCTAACCAATAAAAAACCCCAAGTTTTTGTTTGCCAAGGAGATTTTTCCTATGGTTGTCCGCATAAAATGCCAGTGAGATCACATACTTGTTCATGCGGCCAATGTGTATACCAAGTAACAAGTACCAAGAAATATCAGAAAGTCAAGTGTAAGGTTTTTGATAAAACAGTGCACCATTTCAATAGAAGCATGCACTATTAACTTTCAAGTCTACCTCACAGATTTACTATTTAGGTATAGTACTAAAATGTAATTTGGAATGACTCTTCTATATATTCACATTGTGTCATGTGTCTTATGCAAATTACTTTTTGATAGCTGACAAAATAATTACTTCAGTATTTACTACCTGATGTGCTTTAAAGAATGGAACCATCATCTGGTTTTGGCAGGTGCTTTTGACTTGACAATGTATTCCACAGACAGTATTTAATCAGTTGTATTTAAAGCTTCCTAACTAGCTAGGAGATACTAGGTCAATCAAGCCACTTGCTTTCAAAATGATCTCTGACTCTGGTTATTAAAGAAGTACTTCTCACATAGTAATAGATATTATTACACTGCCCTGGAGTAAGGGAGAAGATGGTTTTCTGGGTTGTTGGTGGTCTGTTTTGTTTTGGTTTTAAGTCTTTCATCTAGTTTGAATTGCATTGATTTTATAACCTTAGTTCCAAAACAAGAATGCATATAAATGCAGAATGGAAAAATAAAAGAAATCAGAGGGGTTTCATTAATACTTCAGAGGCTGCTAAACAAGTCCTGAGCTATTCTTCAGGTTCCTACACATGAGCTTCATTCAAGACTCCAGATTCTCAACTGTTGAATTACTCCTACAGATTATCACATAAGTGAGTAACAAGGAAATTAAATTAGTTCTGGTACTGAGCGATCCTAAACGTAGGTGGAAAGAATAAAGCGTATAAACAAGATATTAGTTCTAAGATGAGGAAGAACTCTTTAGAAAGACAAAGTCAGAGCCTGAAAGGAGAAAAAAGGATAAGCAGACACTTGGGACGCTGGAAAATTAGTGGGTGAATATCCCTCAGGGAAACATTCTTTTTCCACTTACACCTATGAGTAATTTGTATATTAATAAGCTGCTCTGATGAACCAGATCAGCTCGGTATAGACTGGTAGCTCTTTCTTCTGATGCCTTCAAATCAAATATTTCCCTTCACGCATCTCAAAGCCACCCACTCAGAGAAAAACGTTACACCAGAAACTTTGCCTGGCATTGAATGTTAAGACACTTCAGAACAAAGCTGCTACATTTCCTATTTCACTGCTCCTCAACTTTCCCCAATAACCCCTTTCCACAGAAGAGGATAACAACATTCCAGGCAACAAGGTAATTCAACAAGCGTGATAGCAATCGTGCTCTGAATCTTTTCACAATGTCTAGAGGCACTTTTCTGTTCTGTATGTATTAGTCATTCACTGTCAAAAGACACTAGTCTAACACCAATGTTCATGGCTTACAACTGTGCTAGGCTGTTGCACATCCTCACAGTGGGCAAAGCTGTTATTTTCTATCATGGATTAGTTTGGGGGTGTTTCTGCTGGATAACTGGTCTTGGGCTACATAAGTTTGGATTCAAACTTCCTAAGTTGCATGGGATTGTACTGGCCAGCTGCGAGGCACCCAGGGAAATCTAGAGTGAACAGGCAGCTGGAAAACGTAGCCTTTTGCTGGTTCTTCTAAGTCAGTACTGCCTGGGGCATGAGTGTCACTTACAAACAGTCACATGTGATACAGCATATTCTGGTCACACTGAAGTCCACCACTAAAGGAAAAGGATTAAGTGTTTTTCTCTAAAAAGGACAAGTATATCTTTGGTCCTCTCAGAGAATGAGCTATGTCTCCAATAAATCTTACTATACCTGATGTTAGTTGGTAACTTTGTCAGTACACAGACTGAATGAGCAGGAGTTAAGCATCCGGTTCATCTGTGCCTTTGAAAATTTCTCCAAGTTAAACAGAGGAATGAGAAATATTAAAAGTAACCACTGCATGAGAAGTAGTTCTTTACACTTGAGAAACAAACACACATATAATGTCTGCAAAACAAGGTCAGAGTTTGTTTTATACTCTTATATTATCATAAGTATCAACATTCAATAACATATCCATGTACTGTACATGTACCAATTCCACTGTATTCACACTGAAAGGATGGTTGTTCCCAGTGATCCTCTACATTTTTTTAAATTGAGAAATATCACAGATAAGCATCCACACAGTACCTGAAGTCACACAGAAGCACACTGAGAAAGTAAACACGAAAACACTCCAAGGCAGCATGCTGCCAGGACAATGTCCTTCACACCTTTATAGTGTTTCAAGTTCACTGTACCTGCAAGGAGTAACATTCTCTGAGTAGTCATGTTATCAGAGTGCATTAGTCTGATTCAAAGCAGCAAAATACATTTTTGCTTCTCTTCCAAGTTGTACCCTGCTAGCATTTCACTGCCAGACACAAACTGTTGATGCGGGCATCAAAGTAAACTTCCTGAGACCAAATCTAACCTTTTGTAACATTCTAGCTACCAACTTCAAAATCCAGGGATAAGATTAACAATTGCACTCCAGTTAAAAACAGTGGGCAATAACTTAATTTGCTGCTTTATTTACTTCATTTTCAGTTTGCGCACATATGCAACCAAATATTTCATATCCAAAATGAAGTGTCTGCTGCAAGGCGACTACATTGGAACAAGGTTTGCTGTATACCAAACCTTTTTTTCCTCCTTCATGAAATAGGTGATCTCCGTAATTTTAAGATGTTTCTCACTCCTATTCTTGTAATTCTCATTCACATGTTCCTACTTACTTGATAAGTACTGATTTAGAAGTATAAATATGTAAAAGATTTATCAGTGTGGCGCTCTGCTCACCGAACTGAGCCCAACTGACTTACACCATGCACTAACTTGCCCAGTACAGAGTGTTTCAACATAGATGTAAATTATATCAGAAGCCCTTCAATTGAGAGTGTGATACTTGTCTACACGGTTTCTGTTCCCAAGTGTGTAGTTACAGAGTAGAAAAGATTTTAGGGAAGGAGCAAGTTCATAGGAACTTAGTTCTGGGAAGCAAACATAAGATTTCCTTGCAGGTACAGGTAAATTGTTGACTTTTGTTGCAGTATTGCATTTAAAGTTGTTCTTACAGCAAGCATGACTTTTGTGATGTGATGGTATTTGTAATGTCAAAATCACTATGGGAAATGATCAATAATATAATTCCATTTGTGACTTCTTTTACCATTGTCCTTAGTATTTTGTAAATTTATTGTCTGTAGTCAGATTCTAAAGCACCCACATCATGCTAAAAGTCTTGGATACCCACTTATACTTCTTTCAGATATACCTGTCTGAAGGGAGATAAGAAAGTGCTGCACTGATAATTCTTCACTTCTTCATACCCAGTGACACTTTTTCCACTTCACTTTTTGTACTTATTGTCCTATTCAATGGACAGAATGTCTAGGCAGGGACAATCATTTTCTCCTTTTTGATAAAAAACAGTTCTTCAGCAACCACTACAATCATTTTTAGCCAATCAAGGAAATAACCAAACCTGCCTATTTTGCTGAAGTACAGTTGACTTATCCAAATTCCTTGCCTCTATTTTAAAACCGATGTCCTCAAAGAACCTGAAACTCTTCAAGCTCCTTGGAAGGAAAAATGTTTAAAGAATATTGTGTCTGCAGCTTCAGGATCTTGGATTGTTCTCACATCAAGAAAATATGACAAAGGTATAGCTTTACCTTTGAAACCTAAGCTAGGAAATTAAAAACCTAAAAAGAGAATGTCCAGATTTACTGTGCTAACCATATGAGGGATATAAATCTTTTCGAAGTTATTAACTTTTTGAATCATAGAGCCTAAGGGATCAGCTTGTTTTACTTATTGCAGAAATTAAACCAAATATTTTTAAACTCTAAGAGTTTACATGACTCCTATGAAAGTCCCCCATGACATGGGGAACAATGCTTTTACGTCTCTATAGAGAGAGGAAATAGAAATAAAAAAGGAAACAGATAGAGAAGAGGTAAAAATATTGGTGTCGACATCATCAACATACATAAAATCATTAACAGAAGTACTGGATCCTACATCCCCTTTGCCAACCAGGTATCCCATCTAGTGAACCGTCTGGCCTCTCTTACACCAGGCTTTGTGCTAGTCGCTCCCAGAGAGCAAATCTGATGTTCTTACTGAAACACTAAAAGGGACGCAAGTGAAACAGGTAATTTTTCTGAACAGCCAATCTGTCTGTTCTTCATAGTACAAGAGGAATAGCTTTTGTACCTCGGAAAAGGACCATTTTGAACCTGTATGTCATGAAACAACTGAGGTGATGCAATAGTAGCAATAGTAGCACTTCTTATGCAAGGTGATATCGAGCAACACAGCAATTTACTTGAGTTCCCTGACCACTGTGCTGAATCTAATTGTAAATAGCAATCTTCACACGGGGAGCAAATACATTTAAGATTTGCTTTTAAATAATAATGGTATGTGCCAGTAGTTCTTTGTTTGTAAAGAGCCTATAGCCACATCTGTTGGTAATCTTGTGTGACGGATGCATCCTACCCCCTCATAACCAAACCAGCAGCCAGTTTGGCTCAGGCCCCGGAGGAGGAACAAGCCTGCCGACAGCTGGGGCAAGAACTCCTCCAGGAAACCTACAGGTAGCAGAGTAACACAGCGAACACCAATCAGGAGCCTCGTGCACAACTCTATTATATGAAATTTGTCTACAAGTCAACCAATCATTTAGTTATAATGTTGTGTGATTTAGTATGCTTGCTCTGAAGCGCTGGACCACAAGCTGGGAATTTTCAATTAAAAACTTCCCCAGCACGTACAACCTGTTCAGTCAAAACAAGGCCTCCAAAGTCAACAAAACCCAGGAAAATACAGGGGATCCAAGGATACAGATCATCAACACAAGCTGCACCAAGACAAGGTAACAATGTGTCTGAAAGACAGCAAAGGAATCCAAAGAGAAATAAGACCCCAGACCCAACTATTACTGCTGGACCAAACCTTCACAACCCCATTTCCCCTCACATATTTCCTCCATTTAGTAAGAGCGTGACCTTGTCATCAAACTCAATGAAGTCACAATTTTATTTAAATACAAGTTTTATCTAAAAAACTCATTCATGACGCTTTGCTACGTATGTTGTGTCACACCTCTTCAGATGTTCCTTTTTTTGTCTGACTTCACCAATAGGCATCTGCAATTCATATTAAGGCATGTCGGTGCTGTTAAGGAGATGTGGTCACCAAGAGGTGACTTTACACATCACAGATGCAGCTCAACATTCCTTCATTTAACGGGATCAGCCCCAGTCTACTCTTCCAGGAAAAACTTGCAGGACCCTGTCCGCTCTGTGGGACATGCCAAGGTCCATGAAGGGACTGACAGCTTTGCACTTGTGAAGCTATGGTAAAACTCACGTCTTTTAGAGCAACTCCAGCATTTGGCCTGTGCTGCAAGCTGCTCCAGCATCCACAGCAGCCAGAAGCCACAACTTTCCACCTTCTGCTCTGGACCTGATGACCTCCTGTGCTGTTCAGTCTCACTCCCTCCTGCCTTCACCCTCATATCCATACAAAATCCTAGTAGACCAGAACACAGCACGGAAGTGGTCCACCATCATCATGCTTATGTAAAATTACTTCTTCTGCATCTAATACTTTCCCATTTGTTCACTCAAGATATTAAGAAAAACTTATACAATAAACTAGTTGCTGTGCCATATTGCTGTATAGCAGATATGTGAGATCTATACTATCTAATAGTATACAACCAAGAGGACACTTTGAATGAATTTCTGGTTAGCTGATTTTCTCTGGCTTACATATTGAGGAAAAAACAGAAATACACACAATTTAAAATTAATTATACCTAACAGAGTAGCACAATTTAAAAAGCCTGTGGTAATTACTAGTAGTTGGAAGACAGACTCTATATTTGCTTTGGTAATTGAGGCTAACTTGCACTTTCGATTAAAAAAAATAATTACTACCCATTAGCACCAATTTTCATCCTCCACTGCAGCTGAAATTATAGTTTGTAGCTGAAAGACACCATAGTAACAGCAATTTCATAGAGCAGAAATTATTTTCTGACCTATTGGGCAGTCTTGTGCCTTTTTTTCTTTATACAACTAAGACAGATCTGATGTCATTTCTGTATCGGTTTGACTCTGCTTCCCTTTCTCCAATGTGTGAAATTATCATAAAAAAAAATTCATTCTTCATATAGTTTGCCATGCAGCTATTCACCAGGTCACCAGCTGGGCATATTTGCTCTTGATTCTTTATAAACAGATGTCTTTAGACAGAAATTACATATGCTTAATACATCCTACACAGTGGGAATAATTTATGTTATATTTAGTAACAAGCTTTTTCTCCTCCCTCCAGAGCCGCCTCTGAGATGAGTGGTTCTCTCCACTACTTCCAGCCCTGTGAATGGACTCAAACAATACTTGCTAGGAAGAAGAAAAGAGCTGGGAACTCTTATGCATGTCTAAAACACCATGAGTTATAAACTGAAAAAAATCAGCATGACACTAAATCAAATACTACCAACAAAAAAATCACACGGAAAAATATTCTGTCTAGTTACCAGAGTGAGTCATTTCACTGAAAAAATATGAATCTACAGAGCCAAATCAGATTTCTTCCAACTTGCTCAAGGGAAGAGGTATGTTCCTGTCGGATACCTCAGGCCAGGCAAGGTGCTTCACTGTCAAGATCTCACTGAATGCAAGAGGTGGGGGTCTGGTTTGGTTTTTTTCCTTAAAACTTATAGACCCCTGAGGTAAAATTTGAAATTTTATTGATCAAATATTTAACTCACAAAAACTATTATTGACTCTTCCCACATTTTCTCTCTCTCTCAGTTTTCTGCAGTTCCCCACTTAGAACTCCACTGTGGGACTTTTGAGGTGTCCACTTTCCAATCTACTTTCTTTCACATTTTTAATAACTGAGTTCCACTTTCTCTGCTCAAAATCCTCCCGGCAAGAGACACTGCCGTTCCCAGGTCCGGTCTCTGCATGACAGCACTATTAAGCCCAGAACAGTATTTGGCTTAGTGAGATAGGCAATAATAATTCGTCTTTCAAATGCCTTCATGGAAAATACTATGAAAACCTAATATGATTGCTTACCCCTTCCCTTTAGTTAAAAAAAAAACAAAACCAAAACCAGAAATTCAGCTTGAGCCATACCCTGTATCTCCTCAGACAGGCATATAGGTAGCAGACTGATCTAATCAGGACTGATGACTCAAAATCCAGAGAGACATGCCAAGCGCCCGGGACTGACTGAAATAAAGGGAACCAGATTCAGTTACACAGACTGAAGAAACACTGACATTTTTCTTGACCTTAAGAATAAGAATGGATTTTAAAATTCTAGGTCTGGATACCCTTTAGCAATAAAATAATCCTGAGGGCAAAGCAAGCTGTAAAATGGTGTAACATTGACCCAAAATATACCCCTGCTGTGTGGAAAGAATATTATAGGTTTCCTTTAACCTATCAAGAATTCAGATGACTAATCTACTGGAAAAAGAAGATAATACAAATGGGGTTTTATAAGTCTCATATTTTCCCTCTAGCATTAGAAATAAAAAAATTAGCCATCCGCATTTGCACTTCATAAGTCGTTGGGCACAGCAAAAGATACTCAACACTGAAACAAACAAACTCTGAAACTCAAACAAACTCAACAAACACTGAAAATTCTTATCACTACCAAACAAGGTATGTGTTATTTATATTTCAGCAATAGTCTTTTGTATTTCTACATTTCAAGTCCACTTCTCTCTTTTGCTTTCCTACAAAACCTTTTCCTACAACCATGTCACAATGCTTGGGAATGTATGCACGATATATTTGTGTAACTGCACCTCTTGTACTGAATCATCCACTGTCGGCGCACGACAAATGTTTAAGATCTCTACACCATACGGAAACAAACAGAAAATAAAAACAATCAAGCAATTCCTCTTGACTTCTGCAAATGAAGTATCAACAAAAATGTATGCCAAAAATCTATAGCAATTTCAGCTCTTCCATGAAGAAACAGAAAGATGTGCACTGGCTAGATGCTAAATTTTCAATTGCAAGTAATAGCTACATAATTAGTCCTGTTAACTTAAAAAAGGAAAATATACACATTTTGCACTCTTCAGGGTGAATATGAAGAGCAAAATAAAGTTTGCGTATTTTACTAGTCCCTGGAAAATTGCTATTGCAAATCTGAAAGATAGCAGAGCCATTCCAAGCCATTCCAAGCTAGCAGAGCCATTATCCACAGGTGTTTGGCATACTCCAACTAGTGACCTAAACACATAAAAAATGTGCCAGTCCTTTAACTGAGGCATTTAGAGATTTGTCTATCAAGATTTGCAACAGAAACACTAAGATCAGTCTGAATGAAACATGGATTCTGCCAAAGTGATCCCATTTCCTTTTTTTCAAAAAAAAAAAAAAAAAAATTATTACTGACAGACTGCAATGTTCCAGTGCTGTCCTAGGAAAAGAAAAATGTTTTAGCACAGGGAGCTATGACAACCCTCTGTTCTGTTCTGCCAAGCCACTCCTTTGTACAGAGAAACCTGTGGATGCTCCATGTCCATGATACATTTGGACCTTTGTGCTAACACTGTAAAGAGGGCCACAAATGATGACGCAGCTCTAAAAGCTTTAATGTATGAGAAGAGCCTTCAGACGTTTCTTTTCTAAAAGCATAGTAGAGGAAGACTTTATCAGTAAGGTAACAAACTTAGAATCGAAACAGCAGACAGTCAAGATTAAAAGTAAAGAAAGAAAAAACAAACACCTCATAGCATTTTATTGACTCTACAATTGCCTCTGGAGCCTACTCAATAAAAATTTAATTTCCAAAAACAGCACTATAATGATGCAAAAAAAAAAACATTACATAGGAACTCAAAGACATGTTGTTTAACCTTGACTCATTCTAGGTCAACAGACCACAGTGGAACCTGCACGCTGAGGAGAGTAAGGGTGTCCCACCTGTATCCTAAAGCAGAATTTGGATGACGTAGCAATTCCCCAATTCCTGTACAATTATTTTTGGTGAAGATTATTCATTTTTTGTTCATGACTCTGTGTTCCAACAGCAAACAAATGAAAACCTCTTGGTACTTCAACAACGGAAAAGTTAATTTACCATTTCAGGCTTTATTGGCAAACTATACTAGTAAAGAGATGCAACTGACGACAATAGTTAGATAAATATTTCATATATCATCTTGTGTATATATAAATCAATGCAATAGTAATGTCTGAGTTGTATATACATTAATAATTACTGTTACTGAAGTGCAGTTTAAAGTGTACTTGTAAGTCTTAAGCTGTCAGTACAGGGCAGCAAATACTGCCAGTATGCCAATAGCCTTTTCTGAGTTTAAGTGGTTAAATTAAACAATGCATCAATTATTTTGTATGCCATTTGCAAAGTGTATGCCTTTGGGTTTTTTGTAAAAAGAAAAGCAATTCTCTTCTGGGCCAAATACTTGGCTAGTGAATTCTGCCATATGGCTATTACAATATCAATGGCACTCATGTAGCTTCTGCAATGTTTTGAAGCCACACACCATAGATGTGCCTGTCAGTGTACAGGGAGCTCCCTTGCAAATGTCAGTGGAAGACACTACTCTCTCAAGGCTCTGTTTTAATGTGATTTGATAGTGATACTCTGCAAAGAAAATGGAAATTAAAAATAAATTTCATAATGCCATACACTAAGAGAATTGTAAAACGACTCAAAGGACCATTTCCATTCCTTGGAAATGAGCAGACTTAATTGGGGAGCATTTTTATATATCTTTTTTTTGGTCATTCCACTGATCCAAGGCTGCCTGATTTATGAATCCATTGTAAAACATTGCACAACTAGCTTTGCTTTGCTGAGATTATAGAGTCTCTGTAGGAGACGCAATGAGACTTACATTATAAATAAACCTACTTAGAAAAGCTAAAACCAAAACAAAATCCAAAACTGAAACCTGAAGCCACTCTTCATCCATCAGGCAGGCCACTGTCAATGCTTTTGCCTGTCCCCATACTCACTTCCATGAACTTTCCGCCTTCTCAGCCTTGCGAAGATTGTGCCACAGGCAATGATGGGAAAGCAGGATTTGCAGGTCACCTCTAATTCTCCCCAATATAAACAACTGAAGGAAGAGAAGAAGATGGACAGTTTTCCTGTACTCTTTCAACTCCTTCCTGAGGTTAATATGCAAGAGTAATGCCACCCATAAAAGAGGGAGGCAGGTTTTTTTCCCTGAAATACAAAAGGAAAAAAAAAAAGAAGGAAAGAGGCAGAGACTACCCTCTGTACATATATCACACATACCAAGTTCAAATTCCATCAGGGATATAAATGTTCAGCTTTAGCCTCCCAGAGGCACAAACTCAAGAGCATTTGATTGATCTGATCATAATTTTTAACTCTCTCTGCAACAAAGGACCTGACCCAAGCCGCCAGCAGAGCCTTCTTGTGTCAATGGTTCATTCCTCACATCACTTAACACCACCTCAGTGTGACAGGCATTACTATACCCCAGTGTTCCTTTCTGCAGCCTAACAGGAATCAGAAAGCATTATCTGGTTAAATTCGCATTTCCTTCAAACATCACATTTAAATGAGCACTGATAATGCAATTACCAGAATCACACTGCTCTGAAAATACATAAAAACTGTAATTCGATGAAGCAGGCACCAAAATTATTCCTGTTCTTCTATCCTAATTTTTGTCTTGTTAACTTATTGTTTAACCAATTTAATGTTGCTGGGAAACAGAACAAATGTTGAAGAAGAGATGCTAGCCTCCTCTTCTTTCTCCACATATATACTCTTAGAGTCATTTATTCATTTGTAAGGATTCCTTATCACATTTAAAAACAAGTCTTTTAAAAAAACCTGTTTTCATGCTGTCTGTTGGCTACAACAGATATTAGTGGGTATTGGTTTTTGCCTAAATGCATCCTTTTTCTGCCAAGTGTTACATTTGTGAATATTACTAACTCAATTTAATTATTAGTTTTCCATTTTTACCTTATTTGATTTGTTCATGGTTGGTTTATTTTTAAAAACATTTTCAATACTTATTACTAAAGCTATATTGGAGTAGTCATGTATATTTCATGGAACTGCTCTACAGGTGAGATCTTATCAGAGGATAAAGCAGAAAAAAATCTAATCTCAAGCTACCATTTCAGTACAACGAACACTCAGCTCTACAAAGTAATGAGAGGCAAACACGGTATGGCAGGCAGTATCTTTTATTAAACCAACTGCAAAGACTGGGAGGGAAGAGGGAGAGAAAGAGAAGCCTTCAGGCTAAAGGCAGACCTTGCTTGGACACAGGAGTCAGTACACTTTGATCTCTATTATTATTTACAAGAGCTGGTTTTTATCTGGTCTAGCACAAGCCTGGTAGGATACTTCTTACATTTACTGAAATGCAAGTAAACGGAATGCAAAATAAAGCTGAGTTTATGACAAATGTGAATACTAAGTAATCACACTAACTCAACTGAATTACGGGTAAGTCACTGAAAATAAACTAACTTGATTAAAGACAACCTCTTTTTTACCCAGGAGAAGTTGCAAATTTACAACTTTGGCAATGTTTTCTAAAGAACAAAATTTTCTTTCTCATAAAAACCTATATAAATGCAGAAAAATGTTTTAACAACACTAGAAAGGCAGGCCTACATCTCTTATTTTAGAAACCTTAGGTTAGCCCAAACTTCATCACTCCACTGGAACAAAAAGACTGTACAAAATGAGCCCTGTCAGTACTGCAACATGCCACAAAGATTGTGTTTGGCAAGAAACATCCATGCGGAGTCTGAATTATTGTTTCTTAAGCATAAATTGCATCTGTGACTTTATACAGGATGGTAAACACTTCAGAACACTTCACTTTATCTGGTGTCCACACAGATGGGACAGAGCAGTCCCAATGCTCCAGGCATGACACCAAGTTTCCTGACACCTACTCAGTTGTGCAAGGAAAACCAAAGCAAGCTCCCATACTTTGTTACAGTTCTGAGGTCTAAGTTGGACACATAAAGGAAAACTCAGATCTGCCAACAGTTTTGAACTCAGTTGTTAAAACAAATATAGGCTGATGTCCTTGTTAGCAGCAATAAATATATAAAAGGTTAGCCAGTTATTAAGTCACATCTAGAACTTTTGAGCACCTTTTTATTCTATTTTGAAAACATTTTGCTCTGGTGACTGACTTCCATATAAATCTTCCTATTAAAACTTTCATGAAAGTAATCAAGGTCTTTAGCGTGAACTAAAACCCACAGAAGAGCACATGACCTGGTGTAATAGCACATAAAATAAGAAGACCATTAGCTTCATTTACCTTACCAAAGACGATGATTCATGGCAATAGCTGATAGTAAATCAGCAAAATGTTTCTTTTCCAGACAGAACAAAATACAGGAACCTTCTTCTTTCCTACTGAAACACCACCAACACGTCAGGGCTCTGAGTAATAACCCCATCTGCTTCTTTCTTGCACATACTTCTACGCAGAAGCAGCCTCTTCCACCCCAACACCCTTCCTCTCTGCACCTCGCTGTAACACTGCCTTTCCATATCACCTCTTCCCTAGTGTATGACTTTGCTTCTTAGGGTACAGAGCACAAAAATCTCTCTCGGCCCTCGTGATAAATACTGAGAAAGCAGGAGTATTCGGTGCCCACACGACGTCACCAGCTGTGCTGCCCCAGGCTCAGCGGTGCAGCTTGTGCTAACAGCCACACCGAGATTTCAGTCGCTGCCTCATACCGGGTACCAGAGGGTGTGAGATGCTGTGGATAGCAGAGTATTCTTTTCCCTTACCGTGCCTGAATGACCAGAGCAGGGAGATGGAAGTGTATCACAAAACTGGTTGCACTGCCTGATGGGTTTTCAGCAAGTTACCTTAGCACTTTCTCAGCTTTTAAAGTGGGGATGTAGATGGGGCAAGGCTGGGCAAGAAAGGCAGAAAGCAAGCCATCCTCTCTGCCAGAAAGGTCTTCAGAGAAGCACTGACCACTGCCACAAACGCTTACAGTAGGGTTACAGACATTCTCACACAGACAGTGTCATGTGTTAACATCAATCTTGCACTCATGCTTTTTACAGTTAGGCAAAAAAGCAAATTTCACACAGGCTGACTATGAGGGCCTCAGTGGCCACTACTGGCCCCACCCGGGACCCTCTGCCTCTCCCCACGGCTCCAGCAGCTGTGTTCAACCTCTGACCTGGGCACAGCATCCTGGTACCAGCTACGCTACAGCTGCACCTGCCTACCATCCCTTGTCCTGTCCCTTGGCTAGATCTCAGACCTACGTCACTTTATTTTCCAGTTAAAGAGATTAAACATTGTATGCTGCCACTTTCCTCCTCAAGAGAGAAACATTAAAAAGATGGCAAATATCTCACACAGGATCTACTCTTAACCCATACAGAGCTTCTTTTTTCATTTGGTCCAGACAAGCTCCTTCTCTTTTCCAGCTGGGCTAGCTGTCTCTATGGCTGGTTTCCTAACAGGAAAGAAAGTTAAAATACAGCAAATCAAAAACTCTCATTTACACTTGAGATCAAATCAAGGTTCCCCAATGCTTCACTGAAATATATGGCACTTTCTAGCGTGTGTTTCTTAGGCGAGTATTGATTCAGTTACAGGTCTATAATTTAATGCTCCCTGCTAACTACTAACACATTACTAGCTAGTATCTGTGACTGCTATTACTTGCTGTTCGAGCAGTAGTCACCCTGCCAAGAAAACAATTATAAAAAAAAATCTGATTGCACTCAGGAGGTTCAGGTGAAAAGACGCAGTTATAAGGTCACAGGAAAAAGGAGATGTGAGGAAACTCTTCAGTCTGATTGCTAACTTCTCCATAGACCAAACTAATTTTCTGTAACTCGCCTCCATATCTACAGCCAGATTTCACTCTTTCTTGCAGTTCTTTACAGGCTTTCCAACTGTCAAGAGTTAAAAAAAGCTTGGGTTTTTTGTTGTTTTTTTTTTTAATTGCATGCCCCTGTGATGGGTCTCAGTTTATAAGAAACCTTTTGGGAACCCTCGGAGCAGCAGCAAATTGTTCAAAAGACTCCCCAAGTCGTAGCAGAATCATTCCACACAGTAGTATTATTGGATTAATCAGAATAAATGAAAGCACTCAATAGCCAGCAGGAATTTTCCAAGTAATACTTTTCCAGTGTAGTAAATCATTTTGCAACCCAAAATTTATTTTAAAAATAACTTACCTGAAGGAAAATAGAAGTGGGTTTTTTTGCGTGTGTGTTTTTTATTTAAATGAAAAGTTGATTTCTAGATCCTCCAAAGGTACAGCCTGGTCAACATCTAGAATGAGACACCAGAAATGGGAGTACTGAGATGAGATCAGATGGTTCTGTAAGTAGCCAGGTTACCTCTGGGGGTCACTTCTCACCAATTTTGCAAGACCAGATCATGATTCTTCTGGGTGACACCCTAAGCCTGATACCCAGGAGATGGTGAACATCCATCCATACGGCTTCTCAGGACACACAGTCAAAACTCACTCATAACACTGACAACTTCAGCTGTGTGGGCTTACCTGAACACCACAATCATGTGCTTCTGCTATTACCTTCACATACTCATCACCTACTTCGACAATCACTCTTTTGTTCTTCCCTCGGTGTTAACCTAAAGGTTACAAAACAAGGGGTAGGAGAAGGCAGGGGAAAGTAGGGGAGATTTTTCCATTGTTGGCAATTGCTTCCCTGTGTGAAATTAAAGATGTTAAACAACTTTAACGATTAAAGTTTCAAAACTCAAGATAAATGATTGTGCTATCAGATCAAACTAAGTGGTTACTGTCACTCAATAAGGCCAGGCACCAAAAAACCTCAGCACAGTATGCCGATATAATTGTCCCCAGGTGTGGTAGTCCAATTCAATGGCCACTCCAGCACATGATGGCTGTTACTCCATTACCAGGTGCAAAAAAACATTTGAACCCTAATTTCATTTTAATCTGAACAGATGTGCTGACACTGAATAAGAGTGATCTTTTAAAGCAAGTTTATATAAACGAATGCAAAGTTGTGTGTAAACATGGTTTATAAATGATTACATATACATTAGCTAATATATTGCCTGAATAAGAAGAAAGACCAACTGCTACTTAGCAAAGCAAAAATGTGTTCAAAGATGGATATTTTTTTTTAAACAGGAAAGCTCACCTTTCAGTATGATTTCCTATCCCTCCCAGAAATCCTGTCTTTAAAATATGACAAGATGACTAGATCCCATATATTGCACCGTTCTTCATAAGCGTGCTTCGATAAGTTAGTGGTTAAACCAAACACATTCAGTCCTTGTCAAAAATAAAACAGGGGTATTTGAGAAATTCTATTCCTTAAAAGAAATAATTAGACAAAAACTACTGTATTTCAAGAGTCATTGCTACATTATATTGATCATGCTGTACTTTATGCTAGCAACTGAAAATACATGGAAATGCAATAGCATTTTCGCCACCTGAGGCTCCAACATACACTGCATAGAGCCATTTACTTGCAGTATGATGTGTTTAGAATCAGTTCACACTCAGGGTATTCTTATTGCTTGGGTTTACACGTTCTTTCTGCCCTGTGGCAGCATAAGATAGCCATCTCATCCCAAGCAGGCATACCAGTTTCACAGATCATCTACTTTCACACTAAAGCACAGAATGCCTATAGAGCCAGTTTGCAACAATTTAAAAAAGGAGTGGTCTCATTCTTTCAGGCTAGTATTACTGGATAGATATGACTATACAGTATATGAGGACGGCCTTGACAGATGACTGAAGCAGTCTCAAAGTCTGCCTGTCTTGCAGTCCATAGGGAAGCCTTGCAGACTGCCTGCAGGCAGCCTAACTCACCTCATTCACCGAGGGACTGACCTGAACCAGGTTTCTCTCCATTCCTCCAAAGAAAAATCAAATAAGTTCTCTTTCCAGTATCAGATTCTTAGAAGCATAGAAGCATAGAATCACTAGGTTGGAAAAGACCTCTTAGATCATCAAGCCCAACCATTCTATCTGCCACTCAACCATGTTCCTGAGCACCTCATCTACCCATCTTTTAAATACCTTAAGGGTTAGTGACCTGACTCTGGTGTTATCTGCTATGAAAAGGAAAGCCAAAAGTTAGAACAGACTGTGATAAAAATATGTATATAGGCATGCTGACACTGTTCCTCATGCCCACAGGCAGGAGAACAAGAATAAGTCCTACAGCAACACAGAATTCAATAGCCCTTCTCTCCATAAATGTGGGAGGCAGCTTTGCTTTCTGATAGAAGAACAGTCTCACTTTGAGATAAAGTGCTTCCCTTCTCCTGAGATATTGTTGAGAAAGCCTGGAAAGACATTCACTGCTCTTAATCCATCTCCCTACCATGGGGGAAATCATAGAATCACCAGGTTGGAAAAGACCTCTTGGATCATCAACTCCAACCATTCCTATCTGCCACTAAAACATATCCCTGAGCACCTCGTCTACCTGTCTTTTAAATATCCCCAGCCATGGTGACCCAACCACCTCCCTGGGCAGCCTCTGAAAGTGCCCGATGATCCTTTCTGTGAATAATTTTTTCCTGATGTCCAGTCTGAACCTCCCCTGGTGGAGCTTGAGGCCATTCCCCCCCGTCCCACTACCCGTCACCCAGGAGAAGAGGTCAGCACCCACCTCTCCACAACCTCCCTCTTGGAACTGCGAAGTTACCTACTCTCTGAAAACAGCACAATGTATGGACAGAGAGTGTTGCCATACTTCATCAATGATGCTAAGATACTCTTATAATTGTAGCATTATTAACAGACTATTATGCAAATAGCTACCATCTTTGTTAGTTCTCTACATGACATTAAACGAAGAAACCACCAAATAGCAGCAGTGTATATAGGTTCCAGAGGCTCTATTTGCCCTTCCTAGACATTTCCAAGTATAATTTCTTTGGTTTAGACGCTATCATGTTGAAACACCTTTGACATTGTAACCTGCATTTTTGGTTGCAAACCAACCATGTCTGACCTTCACATTAGCCCCATCAACTATAAGGTATTCCAAGACAACTACTTATTCAGATCTGTCAACATTAGTCCCTAAGAGATTACTGGAGAAACAGAATTCAGAGTGGTTCAGTGGTTTTCAGCTCCTTTGGAATCTGGAGTGCAATTTTACTTTCTTAAATGCTTAAAATAATCAAAATAAGTCTTCAGAAGCTGGTACCACATCATGCGGTATCAGGCTTTGCCAAGCGCATGGGTGTTTTAGTATCTCCTTTAACTAGATCCTTTTCTTCTACTGATTGCATTTTAAAAACAGAATAAAACAAAAGGATATCTTTTCTCTCCTATTACAGAGGCCTGTCACAGTCAGGAAAAAATTAGTGTGGTGGCAACCTATTTTCTTTCTTTAGATTAAATTACAGACAGAGAATACCGAACTCAGCCAAATCTAGTATGAACACTAGAGAACTGTACTGGATGAAAATAAGGATAATAGATAAAATTTTTTATAAGTGAAGTAAAAGAACATTTGGTAAGACAGTATTGATACCTGCAGCTTTTTCTCCAAGTATTATAGTAATTCTGCTGACCTGTACACGATGTTCCTTGCAGTGTTCCCTTCCTCTATTAATGCATCAATGTTTGGGTGAAGCAGGCAAAATAAGAATTGTATCTTTTAAAACATGTGCTCCAAAAAAACACGGACATGCTAAAGAACACTCTCTGTGGCAACATCCCACTACAATTTCCTGATGATTAGTAGTCATACAGACCATGTCACTGTACATGTAGTGTCCCAGACTTAACCAACACAAGACAGACATGATGCATCTGCAAAATACAGATGGATGCTATATCCAGACATCACACAGTATTTGTGTACTCCAAACAAAACAGGATGACTGTTTCTGTCTCTGTGGTGGGAGTACATGTAGTAAAGAAAGGGCAGTCAAACAGGGCAAGTGGCATAACTGTTTTGCCCAGGAAAGACAGGAACGGTGGGAAGGCATGCTGCCCCAAGTGAGTTTTTTAAATAATACTAATACTGAAGTACGACTTAACAGAGTTCAATGACAAGGTCATGCTCTTTCTTACTGCATGGAGCAAATATGTAAGGGAAAATGGGGTTGTACATCTTTATAGCTAAAGAATTGCATGTGCTTATAGCCAAAGGGCTATACGTGCACATCCGGTTCCCTATGTTCATAGCGCTTATCCCCAATTCACTTACATTCCCATCTGGGGATCTGGCATGAGTTCGCTCCAGAGTTCAAATCTGAGGTTGCACCAAGCAAGCTCTCGGGCATCAGATCCATCCGTCTGGACGTCTAGTTTTACGTTTGTGCAGAAGTCTGAAGTTTCACAAAAGACTCTCAGGCATTGTCTTTCATAAAATAAATAATTTAATAGAGGGATACAGCTACACGGTCAACTTCAGGGAGAGAGGCCAACCTGAACAAAGACATCCTTGGGCAATGATCCCCTTACAGATCTCATGCACCCCTCGTGTGAAGGTTTGGTCCAGCAGCAATAGTTGGGTCTGGAGTCTTGTTCCTCTTTGGATTCCTACGCTGTCTTTCAGACAGGTCATTATCTTGTCTTGGTGCAGCTCATGTTGACGATCTGTATCCTTGGAGCCCCTTTATTTTTCCTGGGCTTCGTTGACTTTGGAGGCCTTGTTTTGACTGAAGAGGTCGTACGCGCTGGGAAAGTTTTTAATTGAAAATTCCCAGCTTGTGGTCTAGTGCTTCAGAGTAAGTTTTGCTACTCATCCTAAGAAAGCAAAGCAAAGAGCGTACTAAATCACACAATAACATAACTGTAAATGATTATATTTAAAATGTTACTTAACTAGGCTAAACAACTAATCCCTGTTAAAGAGGAGGATTGTGGGGTGTGCAGTACAGCTCCTGTGCAAGAAGCATTCAAATGAGGCTCGCCAGCATCTGTCGTTGGCAAGAGATCAGAGATCTCGTTGCTTGAGAGGCACCCCAGCACACAGGGAGACCATTGCCATGCAACCGCCCTGCCCAGCAGGGAGAGCTCAAAGAAGGCTCACTTAGGCTGTCATATTTATGAGACCAAAGTGGTTGACTCATAGTCAGAATTGCAGACAGGGCTCCTTATTGGTGTTCACTGTCACTCTGCTCCTTGTGAGTTTTATGGAGGAGTAATTGGCCAAGCTGCAGGCAAGCCTTTTCCTCCTCTGGAGCCTGAGCCAAACTTCTGCTAGATTGGTTACAGGAGGGGGGTGGAACATATTCGCCACACAAACAAGACTGGTGAGTTTGGGTCTGACCTGGTTCCTTTGGTAGCCATGTGCTTTACATAAGTGGGAGTTTGCTGAGACTGCTCTGAGAGAGTGTTTGCCAAGTGGCTGCTGCGGAGAACGTGAGAGGGTGGGATGTTGAGAGGTCTGCAGGGTGGTCCCTTGATCCCCTTGACCCCATGGGGGCTGGGCACAGCTGTAGTGGAGGGTACAACATGACAAAAGGCAGAAGCTAAATAACCAGAAACGTGTAGTGAACAGGGTCAGTAAAGATGGCAGAGTGCACTGGGAGCCCTCATCAGGTCACAATTCCATACACAGGCACAGATTTACTCCTCAGTTTATCTCATCTTACTTCACTGCTATGCATCTTTAAAAGGGCACAGAACAGTAGGAAGAGAGCAATCTTAATCACTGAAGCTAAAGACAAGCAAAACTAATGAAACTTTCCAAAAAACTAGCAGATGTTAAGCTCTGGGTTGCTTTATCAGGCACAGAGCTATCTGGCTTTGAGAGATTGGAGAGGAAGGACTACACAGGATCTTGCCTGTCCGATGCAAAGAGAGTAGACCTGGGATCTCCCAACAGCTCACAAGAAAGAACGGGGTCAATGGTCAGTCTGTATCAGTACTGGCAACACAGGGAAGTGCCCAAGGGGCATTCTGGAGGCTCAATTCAGGTGATCAACACCAAAGCCCAGGACCAGACTTAAGAGCTCTATATGCTAAGCGCAGGCAGAGATGTGGAGTCTCCATGTATGAATGAGATGGTGATGCTAAGAAGAAGGTTTTAGATACATTAAGAAATACGGTACCTTTTTTAGACAACACAGACCTGTAGAAGAAAGATAGGCTAGCTGTACGTCAACCAAACTGGAGTCAGGCTGAAAACTGCTGGAAAACAATTAAAGTGAAATCCAGGGAAACCCAAAGGCACAAAGGAGCACTTGATTCATACTGACACAGTCCCAAAGACATTGTGGCTAATGCTCCTATGAAAGGGTTAAGGGAAATAAACAGCCTAATACAGAATACAACAAATAGAAAAGGTGAATCAGACCACCCTCTCTGTTCTAGATACTTCTTAAATCTACAGATATTAAATTTGAACAACTACCTCATTATTTTCAACTTTTTTCAATTAGTTCAGGCAATAACAGTATAAAATGTATTTTAGTCACTTGTATGACTGATTTGTTTTTTCTACAGTATGAAAGAAATGATCCAGTTACGCCATTAGAAATACAGACAGATAGACAAAAAAGTAAGGCCTGCTGGAGTCTGAACACAGCCAAGTGACACAAGCTATGTAGAGAAAGATACCAGAGGTTTTAGGAAAAGTGAGATTACCTCCTATTTTATCAGTCTTCTGGAAGAAATTGTTGAGTCCTTGCATGGAATTGCTTTGACAGGCAAGAGAGTAAGTTAAAGCTAGTAGAAAAAAAGCAGACTGAAAACAGAGTCTCTGTCCTCCAAAAAAATTACAGGTTCTTTCCTCCCCCCCCCCAGAGAATTGGCAGAACAGAAGGAAGGACAACATTTGTCAGGAAGTAAGCCAGTATTCATGATGGTGAAGAATGCAAATTACAGTGTTGAATATCGTAACTAATAAAGCATTTTAAAAGGCAGCAGTCCACAGCAATATCCCAGCAATCCCCAAGGACAACGAAAAAAACATGAGTGGAGAATAAGATTATTAGAGCCTTCCTGCCATCACCATTTCAGCTTCAAGACTGCTTTCATTACTAGTATACCTGCCATTTGCATTGTTGGGCTAATCTAACGCCTTACCATGAGTGGGTATGCAATTTCTTACCCAGACAGCCTTCCAGTCCAGTATATTCTCCTTATTGCAATGTTTCTATGGAAGCTGGCGGACTACAAGGCACCAGTTCTTGTCCCTGCTTCCAGCTGCTAAATCTAATTTAAAAATGCTAAAAATAAAAAGGGCTTACTTGTGACAGCGCTGTTCAGAAAGCAAGAAGCTGTACATCCTACAGGGATAGCATTAAATCAGCAGTGAAGAGAGGTAATATAATGGTTGTTTCACTGGTATTTCTGCCATTTGCAAACTTCCTAGCAGTACCTAGCCCACTCTCAGAACACTTTGAGAACTTCTTCCTTGTTAAGATATTGAGACAGCTGCAAGTATAGGAAACAAACACAGAGGAGTCCCAACTCTTGGACTTCCAGTTCAGCTGTTGCCCCAGTGACCACCTATACTGGACACCCAAGAACGCAGAGAGAGTCATTTACAAATTCAGGTCACCTACTGGAAAGACTGTGGGATTTGGAGGTCAGCTCCTGGTCAGATCATAGTTCTGGACCAGCCAAGAGACCTGTCTGCATGCATGCATCTGCATGAGACAATTGGGAGACTACAGGATCCTGGGCCAGCTACTGGCTAGACAGTGTCTAAGACCAGCTACTACAGAGGGATGCAAAATGATGTGCAAATACGTACAAATGATGTGCAAATATGTACATGCTTATGTATTTTACACTAATGGGCTTTCATCCTGAGCAGCCAGAGAGAGGAAAATGAGGCTGTCATTGATGCTGTTTGTGTTTGCAAGAGTGCTGCATTTTCTTTCTGTGCCAGTCTGTGTGGCTGCTCATGCACAGATGTACATATATATGGTGTGCATGCGTGCCTCTTGAGAATGTGTTCTCATCCTTGCTATGGCTGGACCTGAGAGGACAAGATCTGCAGCAGGCTCACCTCTATCAGCCTGTGGGATTCAGCAGCAGCTAAACAGCATCTCTTCTCAGTGGGAGAAGAGTATACAGTTTCCTAGATCTTGAAAAATGTTCCAAATAAGTGGCAAACCGACTTTTTCCAACACCACACAAATAAGAAATTAAAGATTAAAAGAAGAGAATAAAAATCTCATTTAAGTGCTCATGGAGCCTGCTCAATAGCAAGCCAACAAATGAGATCAGTAACAGAACCAACACTGTTTAAAATTCTTCCTAAGTGCTTAGGTTCATTCATGCCTGAAATACTAACTTACTACTCATAATATTCAATTCAAAATCTCGATATATCTAAACTTTCACCAAGTTCAAGTCAGTGATACATACACCAGCTGTCATTTGAGCAAACATAACTAACAATGAAAAGCAAAACATGACATCCGGTCACTTAGTTAAACAGCTCTGGTTAGTAGCTGTCATTAAAGCGTTAACATGGAGACTACAGACAGTAAAATGATCAGTACTGATCAGTTTCACCCTAAACAGGGACCAGTTTAACATCCTCAACACACAGGACCTTTAAAGACATCAGCTAACCTCTCAGCAAGTCTGAGGAACACTCCAGCACACAGTACCCCTAGAGAATCAGGCTCTTGCATTACAGGTATAAATCATCACATCTTACACATTTCCAGACTGGGGACATCATTGTTTTCCCTAGGCCTCTCTTTTAAAACATGATGATGCTGAATGGTCCCTCATCCAAAGCCAGACAAGGCACCTCTGCTGAAGCATAGGAAGAAGAGAGGTCTCCATAGCAACGGGGATCGCAAAGGCTCTAAGAGCCCCTCTTCTTCACCCACTCCCCAAACTCAATTTTTCTTCCGAAGAGAATTGCTTAGTAGTTCACCTGAAAACACACGAAAAGCAAAAAGCATAATATTCCAGACAGTCTTTATCAAGGGTGCAACCTGAACTGGGCTTCCCATTGCAGGGTCCATTATTCCTGAAGCCTGGAACTATGCATAGAAAAATGCAGGGGACATTATTACCATAACATTATGACACTGTAATAAGTTGTTATTATTATGTAATTATTATTACATGAAAATATTACCATTCATATAATTACATCTGCCTGATGCTTCTTATTAGACTTGATTTTCATCCACTCTTTGCTTTGCCAAATTTTAACCATTCCAGTTAACTGGCATCAAAGTTAATCTATGCAAAGTGCCTGGCTTAGAACAGTTCATCTAAAACAATTCAGTTTTTTCAAAGAGTGACACCAGTGTAATAAAAACATCACCCTTCCCACCCCCAAACCTTTGGTGCACATTATATTTTTTCCCCCTCAGATGGTTCTACCCTTCATGGAAACAGGGATACAAATTTTTGCTGGAGCTCTTGAAGACACACCCCTCACTCTAAAAATTCTCTCAGTCTAGCCTTTCATCACATACCTGCAGTATTTCGTACAAGACTCTGCTTCATCCTTTGTAGAAGATGCCTGTGGCAAACTTCACTGATAGCTATTCCAAGATATAATACAGATATTTATTCCTTATGCTTTTCACCTTTATGCACAGGTTACCTAGACTGACAGTTACTTTATGGTTGTATCACATTAGGTGCTGCATAGCGATTCAATTTTACATAACTGTGCAGAGATGACAAGACAGGGAGATGAAGATCAGTTTCAAGGGCAGGAGGGGCTGGAGTTCAGGGGAAATCCTCAGGAGCTGGGGTAAGCCTGAAGCCCTGCCTCTGCCTGTCCTGTAAGACACTTCGAAGGCAGCAGGGGTTCACTCTTTACTTGGAAATCTAGTATGTTTCAAAGCGCGCGATTATAAATGGACACCTCTCTTCATCTACTTCACCATGTGGTTAGAATTCAGGAGGTAACCAACCTAACTAACTTTGGCTTCCAAAAATATGCCTTAACAGTTTGAACTCTAATCTACAGGTAACAGAGCTTCCTCAGCCTTTCCAGTGAAATTTGTCTGTACCAGACGGATTTGGGAAGACAAAGAAATAAGTAACAAAGAGTCTCATTCCCCAAACCCTAATTAAAGCATTGATCTACAAGGTCAGGAAAAGTCTTCTGGATTTGGGATTATTTGGGGCGTTTTCTGTGCAGTTTTTACTAACTGTAATATGCATATTCTTTCTGGGGAGTAGATGCTGGCACTGAGGACATCTCTCATTATTTACTAGTCTCATCACTAGTCTGGGGCCAGTTGTCCTAAATATCTGAAAAGAATGATTTTTTTTTTTTAAAGAAGAAACTCATGCTGTTTTATCTACATGGCTAAAATTGTGAACAAACTCAAATAACTTTAGGAGCAAATGCAGACTCTCATATGTGGAAAATATGAAAAGAATAGAAACTACAAATTGTAATAATGGGATATAATCTCACACAAGCCTAACAAGACACTAACATTCACCTACACACACACTACAATCAGGAAAAGCAATATAAGCGCCTCCATTTAACTGCAATTATAATGGTGTGTAAATTTGTATGTAAATAAGTGAACTGTGGAAAAAAAATCCATGCTAAGAGTAACAAAGCCCATTATCTTGATCTCCCTCAAAACTGTTATTTCTGGTCTTCTAGTTCCCTTCTCCTGAGAATAACAGAAGGTGCCACTGTCCATTGCGTTTCCCCATCAATTTTATCTCCCTTTCAAGCTAAGCTCACTGTGCATTCTGGCTACAAGTGCTCTTTGGAGATCATCTTCATTTCAACTCCTTCAACTGCTTCACTCAACAACTGAAAAGCAGCCGCACCCACCTCCAGTCACCTCTCCTCACCAAAGCTCCAAAGTAAAACTCCTTCCTTCTGTCAAAGGTTTGGTTGCTGTGCTAAAGTAGCAATTAATCTCTGCAGACTGAATACCTCTCATGGCAAGAGAAAAAGATCCTTTGTAGAGCAGTATTGCTCCATTCCTATATTCACGGCACATCTGATCTCAAGAATCTTCTTTGATAAAAAAGAAGATACTTAAAATGTGCTCGCTTTGAAAAGAACTCCTATGTCAACTCAAGCCTTAAGAAAACCAAACTTTGATTTGCCATTCATCCATTAAGTTGTCACCTATTTAAAAGTCATTGTCCACCTGTATCCTTTTGCAAACTAGTGATAGCCACAAGAGTGAAAGCATAACTCCATATTCTTCTGAATCAAAGATCTAATTTTTTTTCACAGTTACCATGTTCAAATACTCTATTTTCATAAACTGTTAATTTGGTTTTGAATAGCAACGAAGAATATAAAAGAGCTTTTTGCTGTCCTCTTTTTATGCTGGAGGAGGGAGTGGAGGAAATTATCCGAATTTAAAAAATACTATAAATTTCAGGTTGCAAATTTAAATTCTTAAATCCAATGAAAAAAAAAACTATAAGCTTTGGTCTACCCCTTTTACTTCACACTGAAAGATCTGAAGCCTCTACTTCTTCTGACTGCAAGTGTGCGATGAGTGACACCAACAGCATTAGTGATTCCTCCTTTGCAGTCAATCCTCAGAGCATGAAGCCTGAACAGCCTAAGATATGTCCCCAAGAATGGAAGAGTGAGTCACTGCATGAGCTCCACCTCACAACATGGTCTTCACAATGAGAGAACAAGAGAAAATCTGGAATGCACCCAGCTTATACGGGTCTCAGAAACGGAAGAAAGGAAAACAAAAAATAAAAACCACTTTCCTCAGGCAATCTAACAGAACTGCTGCACAGCATGTTTCTTAAATGGCGGAATTTTCCTTACCTCTGGGTCCTCTCATCCATAAAGCCAATGCAGATACATCTGCACAAGCAGATGAAGCCCCCAATCTATTAGTCACTGTAGGAGAAGCCAGCAGCCTCACTTTCCTGGCCCACTGATCTCAGGCAGTCCAATCAGTCTTCACCACAGCAGCAGGGAACAAAAACTCGTCTCCCCTTGAAAGGCTCCTGAACTCCGTTACTCAATTTGTCCTGTGAGAACAGCCCTATCCATACACAGCAAAGGTACAGGCAAGCTAGCACAGTGAGAGTCGTGGGCACAACCATCAGCAACCTGCATTGCTCTGGGACACGCGATTAATATGATCACAACAAATCATACAAAAGCTGAAGCCTATTCTCCAGCAAAAGGAATCAGCTTCCTCTTTGGAACGGGACATGGGAATCTACAAATTTTCCTTCTCTATCATTTGAATAGTACTTGTAGGCCCTCTTCCAAATAAAGACCTACACTGTCACCAGAAATCTCTTTTTGTCTTTTAAAGAAAAATTAAAAAACAAGCAGCACTCAAAGAGGAGCAACTGCAGAAACTGTATGAAAAAATATGCTTTTGTTATGGATTTGTATCATTGAAGGCACTCTGCTACTATGGCAATAGGTGGCAGAACAACATCATGAAGTGGACAGACCCAGAAGACTCTGAAACAAGAGCCCAGAGACAAACAGGATAAGACACCAAAAAAAAAAATCACGAGGATGAAGAATGTGGTCTCCATCTTCAAAACTTCAATAATTTGACAGGACAGTAATTCTAAACCTAAATTCTAATTTGTCCTTCCTTTCATCAGCTTCACATGAATAACACCATACCTTCAATAGCAGCCATTTGAATTTACCAGCTAAGGACCGCATCCATTTGGTGGCAGGTGGAAGGAACTGGCCTGAAACACAGGTTAGACAAAACTAGTACAGCTCCTGCAGTTCTTACACAGCCGTAAAAAAAATATCTAACTTGAGTCAGGCAGAATACATAGGGAACCACAGAGCAGGTAGATCAGTATAGGATTAGTGGAAGCAAAGCAATCAATCTCAAAGCAAATCTCCAGCATTTTTGTTCTTCCGTTGACGACTTCTATATCCTTTCAAATCAAGTTAGGATGCGCAAAGGTCAAAACTCTTGACACCCTTTACCACACAAGATTATATCAACTAAAGGGACTCGGTACTGACAGCATATGTCGCTTCTTGCGTCACACTGCTCCTGTCTGCATCATTCCAGTGACCAATAAAATCAGCCAGTTCTTTCCATTGGTACCTTTCACTTCCCCTCATATTCAAGTTAATGAAAGTTGCAGTATTACACACAGAAATTCAATGCATTAGCTTTCCTTTCACTAAGCCAATGTGGGGCAATTGAAGGGTACAAAACCCAGTCATTCTTATGAGTGAGTTGACAGAAGCAGCAGAATTATTTTGACTTCTATTCTCCTAAACTAACTTTTATTTGAAACAACAGACTTAATCAAACTGTACCTACATACCTATGGCTTAAGCAGACTATTGAGTGCAATGCACCCGACCCAGACATCTCTACTTGTCATTTCAGAGTTCCTAAGGGACACCCAGGTTCAAGCTTTGGCAAGTTTGTGACAACTACATAATCCCTTTCAAAGCCAAACAAAAATTCCAGAATCTAGTACCATTCTTATTGCTACCTAAAACAAATAATTAAATAAAGAACATTTTCAATATATTGTAAAGCAACCATAAAGAAGAACAGCTTGATTCTTTCTTGTCCTTAGCACTTTCCTTTCACAACACGGGAAAACTTAACGTAGGAATTTCTCCTACCATTACAAGTCTCCTCACAGCTCCCAAAGAAGAGTTTTAAATGGGAGAGAAAAACACACTGTACATCTCTCTCACAACTATCACTATCACATTTTTCTGCGCAGCATGAACCCAAATTAAATTCACAACCCCAGCTGTGATTCTTCCCTCTTGCAGGACCTGGACCTCTCCATGCTGTAGACCGCTGCTTGTGTCAGACTCCAGTGTCCATTATCCAGACAGAGGCACATACATTTGTTCCTTTCAAGCTGGAAAGAAATCACTTCTTCCTTTTAAAAGGGTAGTGCTATTTTATCCAATAGCAAAGTGGCTTGGGCACGCACAGACGTTGTGGGATGTGCAAGCTGAACATCCACCCAAACCAGAAAGGATTCAAACCCACACATGCTACCTCTGAGAGTAGTCCTAATTCCTCTTGAAGAGTTTCCCCTCTGCAAGGAGGAATCCTGAGACTCATTGGACCAAAGACCACTGGACCAGATGCTATTCTGCACCCCAAATGCGGGGCACACCTGATGGAGAAAGAAGCTGGATGCTGCCCATGCTCTAAGGACTGTGGCAGAGAACAACTGAAGATGAAAACTTAAGAGCATTTGCGAAAGTGTAAGTGTGAAGTAAACATCAAGTTATTCTCCCTTGCTGATGTAGAGATAGTGTGCAGCACATGCGCAAGCAAAACTACTGGCATGTATGAGGGTTGAGCATGCAGGCATCGAAGCTCTGAGACCTCCTGGAAATGGGAGCTTCAGCTTCTTTGTGGCTTTGTTTCCATTCAAGAGAGAGAGAACAGGGATGACATGGGAAAACATTTTTAAAGACTCTCAAGTTTTCATCTGTTAGGATAGCATGTGCCATAAATGGTACTGAAATAATGTTTGGGGGCAGCAGGGAGACTGAAAAAAAGGCAGTTTCAAAAAAACAGTTAAAATCTGTTTCCATCACCATAAATTCATGAGGCCCACTGCCAACATTTGTGATTGGACTACCACACTTTTACATTTAAAAAAAATGTAATATCCTCTCCTGTTTTACTCTTTGATAGGCTTGAAGGCTGAAGGCATGAGTACGCGAGAGTGAGGATACATGATCATGAAAGTAAGTCTGGACATATGATCCTAATTTAAGTTCTTAAAGCTCAAAACCCAAAAGATAAAGAAATAAAATTCTGACTTTTTTCATCCAAATTTGTTATTTTTAGGACACTATTTGGTTGCTACCATTTTGCACCAAGCACTATCCAACAAATGGGAAAAGAGAAGTCCTTCCTCCACACTACACATGCACTAAACAGAAAAAAAGCAAGAATTATGTGCGTTACCCCCACAGGACTGAGAAATAATTGAGGCCAAAATACTCAGTGATTACAGTAATAACTAGTAAGTGTACCGCTGACTGAGCCCGGAGCTGAACACTGTTCCAAGACTATGCCTACAATCTTAGAAATTATTCAAGTGATATTAAATATTACCAAGAAGAAATCAATATTAGAATTAATTACCTTGACCACAGGAATGGATTTCAGCATTACTCAAGATGAGGAGAAAAAAAAAAACAAATCCTTGACAGTAAGAGCCAATGACCATCAGCAAAGTCCTGCTGAATTCACCTAAGACAGATGGACACTTTCGTAGTCAAGCTTTGTGTGCAAAGCCTCATCATTTCCAGTATCCAGCTTTGAATGACATAGAGAGTAGCAGCATTTTACTGAAATCCAGCTTACTCATCTCCCAAACAGTACAAAATTGACTTAACAACAGGCTTATTTCGCCTTTTCTCTTTTTGGCAGGAAATTCACATGTATTTCTAACAAAACAGTGTACTATGAGCACCTAGAAAGCACATATACACACATTATGTTCATATATTATTTGTTTACTTCCACATATCTAAAATGCATGATTCCTAACTTAAGTATAACAAGCAGCCAAGACTGCACACGGTTATACATGTTTACAGCATCAAGTATTTCTGAAGAATTCACCTGGAATCTTCCGAAAATGCGTAATTACTGCAGCATGAAACAGAAATTCAGCAAAACTTGTTTAAACTCTTCGCACCATGCTCTGTTGTAAAGATCTAGCCTGATGTGTACCTGCCCATCACAGGGGGGTTGGACCTGGATGATCTTTAAGGTCCCTTCCAATCCAAACTAGTCTATGATTCTAGAATTCATTGCAGTGGAAAAAATAGGGGAAAAAAATCAACCCATTAAACATTTGCTCACTTAATTTCTGATAGAAAAGTTTACAAAATCACAGAATCACTAGGTTGGAAAAGACCTCTAGGATCATTGAGCCCAACCATTCCTATCAACCACTAAACCATGTCCCTGAGCACCTCATCATCTACCCGTCTTTTAAATACCTCCAGGGAAGGTGACTCAACCACCTCCCTGGGCAGCCTCTGCCAGTGCCCAATGCCTCTTTCTGTGAAAATCTTTTTCTGATGTCCAGCCTGAACCTCCCCTGGCGGAGCTTGAGGCCATTCCCCCTTGTCCTGTCCCCTGTCACTTAGGAGAAGAGCCCAGCTCCCTCCTCTCCACAACCTCCTTTCAGGTAGTTGTAGAGATAAATAAGGTCTCCCCTCAGCCTCCTCTTCTCAACATTAAACAACCCCAGCTCTCTCAGCCACTCCTTGTACGACTTGTTCTCCATCCCCTTCACCAGCTTCCTTGCTTGTCTCTGGACATGCTCCAAAGCCTCAACATCCTTCTTGGAGCGAGAGGCCCAGAACTGAACACAGTATTCGAGGTGCACAGTAATATTACGAAGCGATATATATGTATCATGTACCGTTTTCATTTGTGAGGAGTAGCTAACTTCTCATAGCGATAGGTTTTACACACCAGAAATCCACAAGGACACGCAACCCCACGCCTGCAGACCTCAAATGCATAAAGTGAGAGAAACGGAGGCAGCCAGCGGTGCCGGGTACCGCTCGCTCTGCATCCCCCGGCTGCCAGGATCAACAGAGCACAAGGACAAAGCCTCCGGCTGCGCTCCCTTACCCAGCAAAGAGCCTACGAAGATGACAACTTGCACGGCGGTGGTGAAGTGCCTGTAGGTCTGCTCCCGGCCCTCCGCGCCGTCGGGCTCGCTGCCGTTCCCTCCCGGCCACGCCATCCGCCCCGCCGAGGCGTTCTGCAGCTCCAGGGCGCCGGGGACAGCCTGCTCGCTGCCGTTCCTCGAGATCCAGCTTCTGTCGTACCCCATGGAGGAAGCGTCCGCCTTCCCCGAGCAGCCACGGGGCGCCGAGCCCTCGCCTCTACGGGCTGAGCGGAGCCCGCGGGCGCTCGGGCGCTCCCGAGGACGGAGCCCCGTCCCTGGCGCACGAAGGCATCTTCGCCGCGTCCCGGGAAGCGGGGCTGCCTCGTCGCGATTCTACCTCGTAAACCATAACAGCGGTAAAGAAAAGCAAAAAATAAAGCAGGCTCCTCCTCGCGATCGGCTGTCCCATATTTCTCGCTCCTGGGTACCGCGGCGCTTCCTCAACGCGTTTCACCACAACAAACGCGACTGACGGAACCGCAGCTCCCACCGCGGGCGCGTCCTCCCCGCTCCCGCCGGGACGCGCTCCCGGGCACGCGCACCTATCCGTCAACCGCTTTGGAAAAGTTGATGGGCCGCAAGCTCTGCTCGTCCCCCCATTCCAACTCCGCTCTCAGCCTCGAAGGCAGCTTTCCCCGCAGCCCCGCGACGGGAAAGCCGCCCCTCGCCCGCCGCGCATCCCCCCGCCGCGCCGGGAAAACCCTCACACAGCGCCCAGAAGGGGTCAGCGACCGCTCAACAGCTCGCCCGACGCTCCAGACGCGTCTCGGGGGAGATTAAATTCGGGTTTACATCCCGAGATGCGAGGGGGGCGTACGCGCGACGGAGCCTCCCCGTTCAGCCTCCGAGCGATCCCCCTCCGCCCGGCGACATCGCGGCTCCACGCGGGGCGGGGAGGGGCGGGATGGGGCGTCATGGGGCGTCGAGACTCCGCCCCCGCCGTGGGGCGTCTCCATCACGTGGCGCGGGGCGCGACCTGGGGGGGGCGGAGCGACCTCGGGGAGGGTTTGGAGGGGAGGAGTAAGTGATGGAGTTAAGGGAACGAATTAGCTTAAGCGATAGTAAGACTAAAACGAAGAATAAGAATAAGAATAAGAATAAGAATAAGAATAAGAATAAGAATAAGAATAAGAATAAGAATAAGAATAAGAATATCAGGTGGGTGAAGTGCTTAGGGACATGGTTTAAGGGAGTGTTAGGAATGGTTGGACTCAATGATCCAGTGGGTCCTTTCCAACCTGGTGATTCTATGATTCTGTGAATAAGGATAAGAATAAGAATAAGATACAAAGAAGAAGGAGAAGTGAATCTTGGCCAGCTTGCAGTTAGAAAGAATGCGATTGTGAGAGGAGTTTAGCTTGTTTACTGACTGAAACAGGCAACCGAAGGAAGAAATTATTTGTTATAAGTTGCTAACCTATTGTATATTTGAATATTATGTGTATTTTTGTGCTAAAATGTAGGATTAGCTTGAATAATAACTTTTAGCCAGCCTGTGCCTGGATACTTTACGCTGACACAAGGAATTTTAACAAGGCTGCAATTAGAATGAATGGGAAAGAATATGACTGTATCTAATTAAGCCAGATAGCAAGGACTACTGCAATGATAAGAGAAAGAAGAACCAGCTAGGACCAGATGCAGCCTTGAAGAGGTGCCCAAAGAGTCTAAGGGCATGCACAAGGAGGACAGTTGAGAAGTTCAACGGTGATGAAGATCTACGGCCTTCCTCCTGAAACTCCTGAAGAAGACACCCAGAGGGCAGAGCGTGTGCACCAAGGGGAGGAAACTTCTATAAATAAATTCCAGGAACTTATAATAGACACACTTGTTCCAAGAAAAGTGATGAATATGTTATGCTTTGACTTTATGTAGCCTCTGTGAATTGTACTAGAAGTGGCATGCAGATTAGATGGAGCTATCCCATGCATGCCCAACATTGCATTAAAGAATACCCTACTTAGTAATCAAATTGGCATTGATTATTGAGTGTGGCTTTTCATGGATTCACAGCAAATCAGGTATTGCATATCTTAAAGAAACTTATCCCTAACTGATGCTCCAAGCCAAGGAAAAGGCAGAACCAAAGAACAAACCTGAGCTCACCAAGAGGACACAACGATGAAGGAGAAAAGATAAAGACCATCAGAGGCTTCTGAAGAAACAAAGAAACTGTGATGTACATACGAGAGATGGTGATAAGCTATGATAGTGAGTTCTTGGAATATAATGAATACATAACAGGTTTCTTTGAATCTATATGGATATGTATGTTTAACCAACATTTCCTGGAATTTAACCAGTGTTTCCTGGAATCTGTGTGAATATGTATATTTAAGCAGTATTTCCTGGACTCGGTATGAATATGAAACCAGTTTTTCCCAGAACTTATAACAATATGTATGTTTAACCAGTATAAAAGTCATGTAACCAGCCTCAATGGACACACACACATTGGGTGAAATGATTCCCTGTGTGTCCAGCATCACATTAAAACAAGTACCTGCTTGATAATCAAGTTGGCATTGATTATGGAGTTTGGCTTTCCACGGCATCAGTTTCTAAACCAGTATTTTATTAAACAGGCTCATAGCTCTGCGGGCAGAACTTCAAAAGACAGTGCTAACTTCTATATCAACGTATTAATTGTTAAATATATTTTAATGCTTCATTTGCTGGGAAAAGTCCTCTATTGGCATACGTTCGGATTTTAATTGTGCAAGGAGCATGCATTAATACAGAGAGTGCACATTTGCCTTTAATTTGAAGATTTTAAGAGGCTGGCTAGGGCAAAAGCCAAAAAAATGTTTTTTCAGCCATTGGCTGGCGAATCTGGCGATATCCCTGGAAGAACAGCCACCCAGGAGCATAATCCCTCCATGGCAAGGCTTTCTGTGGGACCCCACACCGACAGAACGTATTTCTGTGATCTCTATCCTGCCTCCTGCGAACTTGGATGATACAGGAAGAGCGGAGTGCTCTGGCCTGGTTTCAAAGGCATTTGCTGAGCACAGGGAAACAGGGGATGCCACCACATCTTTCTGCAGCCGCCCTGGAGGCTGCTGGCGCAACCTCTGCTTCTGCCTTGCTTTATCCAGGCCCTGCCTTTTGCAGCCTCTGCTGAGAGTCTCCCAGTTCATTACTTCAGGCACTGCTTTAGTAAATCCATGTCTCTACCCCACTCCCAGCCTGGCCCCTGGCTCACTCACCCTCCTACCCTTTTCCCTCTCCCCTACTCCCAACTCAATCCAGCCAGTTCCAGTTGTTTTTCACTTTCCCCAGGCAGTAATCAGAAGCTCCCACTGTGCTTTCTTCTCTTCTTTGTTTCCTGGGGCTTCTGCATTGGCTTTCTCCTCCTCTTGGCCTCACAACATTCTTGGGACCATTTTGGCCAGCCTCTGTGACCAAACTCTGACCTCCTCCCCATGACTTCCCAGCCACCAGCACAGCACCTTCCTCACCCCACAGCCCATTTCTTTAGCTCCTTCCTCCAGAACCCTTCCCTTTTGTCCGATACTTCACATGGGGAGACTTTTCTCCCCCTGACCATGCATAGGGGGAAGCAAAAGCACACTCTCACATCCTCCATCATTAAATTTTAATGGCTAGAATCAATTTTTAAAGTTACGCAATATGAGAGTTTAAAATTTTGTTTTAAATTTTGGAAGGGAACCTTCTATCTAGATGCAGTCTGGCATGTGTTCGGGGCAGGTGGACTCTTAAGTGATGTTCACTCCGGTAAATCTGTGTGAAGCATTTGAATATTTCCCTCCACTATCCCTCCAAATAATTTGGTTTACTTTGTTTGGGTTTTCATGAGGCTAGCTAGCAAAGCCATAACACTAAAAGATGTCTCTTCTCCCTCACCCATCAAATTTTCACACTTCTGCTGGGGTACAAGACTTTTTTTAAAAAAATTCTCAGAATATTTGTATTATGATATTATTTTTCTCTGGCTTTCTTCTTGGAAACAATGAATTGTTTCAGAAGAAATTTAGAGGAAAAAAATTAAATAGCCTGAGGTAGACATCTGGTCTAGAACATTTCATCCCAACTGGTTAAAATTTTGCCAAGTCATGAAGAAGGGAACAGCTTTAACAATGTGTAACCTGACCCACCCATTGTTATGCAATGTAAAGTGGAAGTTTCCCATGTGCTGTGCTGGGTGCTCCACACAAAGGGCCTGGAAAGTGTAAACTCCTAATTTCTGTTAAAGAAAATTTTACTCAGTTTCTTAATTACTTACTGCATCATATCTTCAAATTGGCCATTCTTGTGTGTCTTTGTATAGGAGAGAAGATGAATCGGTGGCCTAGAAACTTTTGGTTTTATTCTTTAACGCAGAAAGACTATTCATACAGATCGATGGGTATATCACTGGTACCCAGTTGTACCAGTGGTCCAAATGCAGCTGTCATTCTAAGAAGGTGTAAGAAAATCTAGTGGACAATTACAGTGCCCCAGGCCACATTTTATCTGCAAAAGAAGATCTCTGTTGTTGTTAGATAAACACCCACAAAAATAAGGGAACAGAAAAACCGCTGCCACTAGAGGCACATTCCAAGCATTCCCAGACATGGTAAAGAAGAGAGAGAGAACAGCATCAGAACAGTGATACCATTCAGGATTTGGTTTTGGTTAGATACTAATGACATTATGAAACTACCAGTTATTAAATAAGTTATAAACCCAATTGGGACCATAAGGATTATGGGAAGATAAATAAAAACAAGTAACATGTAAATAAAAACATGTAACAAGTTTTCAATTATAGAAAGGCAAATTGAGGGCTATAGAAACTATTCATTACAGTAAGTCCCTCCTTAACCGGTCTATTCATAACAAAGAGTCTGTACTCAGAGGTCGAGGAGCAGGCTGAGATGACCAAAACTCCAATGATATACACCTTGTAAGTAAAAGAGAGGCATCAGAAGATTTTTCATGCAATTATAAAAGTAAAGAAAAATTGAAAACATTATGCTGCAACAGTAGAGATTTAAAATAATGCAAGCATGGCTCTAAAATCTGTTTTTCTTGTTTTCAATTAATGATGGAATCGAATCTTTAGGGGAAAGACAAGGTAACTAATGAGGATCCTGGTATGAACATGACTAGGTCTAAGACAGAAGGACAAGTCCCAAAAATTCAACCTCCTTACCCCTATTTCCTAGCTTTATTTTAACAAGTGGATCCTCTAGGGTAGATTCCCCAGGTCCCCGTTATTCAAGCTCAGCTACAACACCTGGTCCTGGGCATCCTCTCCTGATTCCAGACACCCTCCTTTCCAATGTCCCAATCTTTTACAGTATGCACACTGGGATGGGACGGACATTGGGACAGGACAACCCCTGGAATGGGATGGACACTGGGACGGGACAGACTCTGGGACAGTACAGATGTTGGAATGAGATGGACATTGGGATGGGACAGACACTGCAATGGGACAGACACTGTAATGGCATGCACACTGTGACGGGATGGACGCTGGGATGGGATGGACTTTGGAATAGGACGGACATTGGAATGGGACAGTTGTTGGGAAGGAACTGACACTGGGACAGGACGGACTTTGGGATGGGATGGATATTGGGACATTGTGATGGACACTGGGATGGGAATGGACATTGGAATGGGATGAACATTGGGACAGGACAGAGACTGGGAAGGGATGGACACCTGGGACAGGATGGACACTGGGATGGGAGGGACCCTGGAATGGGACGGACCTTGGAATGGGACAGATGTTGGGACAGGATGGACACAGGGACATTGGGATGGACACTGGGACATTGAGATGGACATCTGGGACAGGATGGACATTGGGATGGAACAGACTGCGATGGGACGGACCCCTGGGATGGGACAGATATTGGGATGAGGCAGACACTGGGATGGGACGGACACTGGGACATTGGGATGGACACTGGGATGGAACGGATACTAGGACAGGGCAGATGCATGGGATGGGACAGACATTGGAACGGGACGGACATCGGGGTAGGACAGACGCTAGGACAGGACGGACATTGGGATGGACGTTTGGAACGGGACGGACACTGGGATATTAGGACGGACACTGGGACATTGGGATGGCCACTGGGACGGGCCAGACGCTGGGACGCCGCAGGCGGGTCCCCGAGCGGAAAGGTACCAGCCGGCAGCCCCAGAGACGCCGCCCTCGCTCTTGGGGCGGTGCAGCCCAGAGGGGCCGCTCGGAGCCGCCAGCACCGCCCCGGCCGGGGGCGGGGGCGGGGGCGGGACCGAGGGGCGGGACCGAGGGCCGGGCCGGGGCCGGGCCGGGCCGTGTCAGGCGCAGCCATGTCCGGCGGCCGCCCCCGCGCGGGGCTCTGAGATGGCGCGGGCCGGCGGCGCCGCGGAGCCGCCCGAGAGCTACCAGCTGCGGCAGGAGAACGAGCTCCAGGTGCTGGAGTCCATCTACGGGCAGGACTTCCAGGACCTGCGGCAGAACCTGCCCTGGAAGGTAGCGAGTGCGGCCGGGGCTCCCGGGGCGGCCCTGCCCGGCGCGTCCCGGAGCCGCTGGTCCCGGGGCGGGGGATGCTGCGCCTGCAGCTGCTGTTTGAATTAATCGCCTCATCTTAAAAAAAAAAAAAAAAAAATTCTTCTTAATTCGTCCCTTAATCACCTGATTACGTACTCGCTTAATTAATTCGTCTCGTAGGCACAGACAGACCTCTTGGTGTACTTATTGTATGCTGTGGTTTACTCAAACGGTGGCTGTTTCCGTGAAAATGAGTCTTAGAGGAGCGGCTGAGGGAACTGGGGTTGTTTAGCCTGGAGGAGAGGAGGCTGAGGGCAAACTATCACGCTCTACAACTACCCGAAAGTGACTCGCGGAGTGATGACACCAAACGCAGAGTTAGGCGCAGGTGTGCGGCTGTGCACAGGATGCAAGGGGGATCTTTCCTCCAAGCTTGCACACCATGTGTCAAAGCTGGTACACCTTTATTGTGCCACGTTGTACATATGCCTTAGGATAACGTGTAGTCATGTCTTCTCTGAGAAGTGGGTAGAGTTAGTAAGGTTAGTCACTGGAACTCATTATCATAGGTCCCCTCTTCTTAGCACTTGAATGTTTTCTCGTGGTAATGGTCTGTGGGGTCTTTGGGGATGAAGATAGGCCGTCTTACTCGCGTTGAACTTTCCACCTCTCCTCTTTGCCCATGCTCTTAAAGAGCCTCGGCCGTCTTCGGGCCTTATCTGGCCCAGCTGGTGGTCCTTCCCGTGACTGTTGTACCAGTCCTTGTTATCTGGCTTCAACCAGATAAAGTCACTGCCCCACTAAAAAAAAAAAAAACTATGTCAGAATTCTATATTTTAGTTAATTCAAACTTATAACTTTCAACAAATGATTTCTTCTTTCAAAAGGAGGTTGTAGAGAGGAAGTTGCTGGCCTCTTCTCCCAAGTGACAGGGGACGGGACAAGGGGGAATGGCCTCAAGCTGCGCCAGGGGAGGTTCAGATTGGATATTAGGAAAAAACTTTTCACTGAAAGGGCCATCAGGCACTGGGCCAGGCTGCCCAGGGAGGTGGTGGAGTCCTAGAGCTGCCCTAGAGGCATTTAAAAGATGGGTAGGTGAGGTACTTAAGGATATGGTTTAGTGGCAGATAGGTATGGTAGGATTCAGTGATCTTAGAGGTCTTTTCCAAACTGTTCAAGAATCATAGAATCACCAAGCTGAAAAGGATCCACTGGATCATCGAGTCCAACCATTCCTAACACCCCTTTAAACCATGTCCCCAAGTACTTCATCCACCTGTTTCTTAAACGCCTGCAGGGAAGGCGACTCGACCACCTCCCTGGGCAGCCTGTTCCAGTGCCCAATGACTCTTTCTGTGAAGAATTTTTTGTTTTGAAGACTTCAATTTTTATAGCTGAGGGGGTTTCATTGTGACTAATTAATGCTCAAGTCTAGTACTCCTGACTCTTTTCCATTTCTCTTTTATGCCCATGTCTAATGGATAGTTCTTCTCTAGTTGCTCCTGTGCCACTGTTTTCCTGTACCTGGGGCTGCTGTCACTTCTTTCAGTTCCCCACCTTTGCTGTTACTGTTATTTCTGTGCTCATCCTGTTGTCTTTAGGCACTACAAAATATATTATAGCCCCTGCTGTCTTTTTTTTTGTGTATTAAACCTGAACTTAAAATTCTTGCAGAAACCTATATCTCTTTGTTTGTTGTTCTTTTTGTGGTTTTTTCCATGGAGTTTGAGAAAGTTGTTAGGAATTTGCTGTGGTTTCAGAAGTGTCATAGACACTCCCTGTTAACTTCATACCTGACATCCTCTTGACTGAACCTGTCCTTTTCCCTGCTGGAAATGCAAAAGGGAAATAGAGGAGAAAGTGGCCATCTTTTAATCTGGTTTTGTATTTTTATTCCACATGGTCTTATTTCTCTAACTGTGTGTCATGTTACTAAAGTCTGGTAGTTTGGGGTGGAGGGAGTTGGTGTTTTGGGTTTTTTTTTCCCAAAAAACATTAAGTTTCTAATTGAAAAGAAAAAGTTTAGAATGTTGATGTGGGCATATTTTACTTTGTTCTGGTTTTGAGTGGGCAGTTTGAACAGGGTAGGGGGAAGGGCAGTTCTTGTTACAATTCTGTTTTATGCAAAACCAAAAATATACACAAAAAGGTTGGAACTATCCATTTGTTTGGCCACAGAAAGTGTGCATGGATGTGGTTTTAGAGTGTGCTGCCATGTCAGAAAATAAAATACTGAATAGTGTTTGTTAGCATTCTAAAACAAATACAGAAGAAACAAAGAATGAATGCTTTAATTTGTGATATTCTACAAATAAGCTGTGTTACATTTAGTTAACTTTTTTCCTACTACTAGCCTGCATTAAGCAGAATACAAGGGGTTTATTTTAAGACCTCCTTTTTTTTCAGTCAGAATCACATTTCTGATAACTGTAAAAATGCTTACCCGGAGAAGCTCTAAAAATATACTGGATAAACTGTTATAATTGGTGAACCAGGTTGATGGTCTAACCTGAATTCTACTATAGTAAGAGTTGTGGGAGTTGTGCGTTTCCATTAAAATAAAACCAAGAAAACCCTTTTACATCTAAAGTTTTGTTGTCCTTTTTAGGTACGACAGCCTCCTGAAATTAATTTAATTCTGCGTCCTCAGGGATTGACTGGTGATAATGAAGTATATGCCAAAGTCGATTTGTGGGTCAAGTGTCCACACACTTACCCTGATACGTGAGTGAACATTAGAACAATAACCTTTTTTCTCTGAAATATTTTTCTCTGTTTTCCGTAGTAAAACATAAAATGAAAACCCATGTAGTTTTAGTCATTGTTCTTCTTGCTTTCTGCATGTCAGTATTTGTTAAGCCTGTTGCATTTTTATGAGACTATAAAATTTGGCAGCTGATTGGTTGTGGTGTCTTGTGCAACAGAGAATAATAGCAATTCATTTGTCAGTGCAAGACTGCAGCCCCAGTTTGTAGCTTGGAGAAGTATAAACACAGGTGTACCTGCTAGCATCTTGGTGCCCTTTTTAAACTTTTTCAGTTCATGACCTACTGAGAGAGGGACTGAGTCTTCACTTTTAAAGCAATCTGCTGTCTTGGTTGTATCTGCTGTTCCTGTTTTCTGCTGTGTTAGCTTTTTAGAAGAGTTCTCCATATGGAACATAAAAAGAGTTGCAGGTGATCGCTAGCTCCCCCCCTCAGCATTTTGGATTGGCAAGTAATTTCTGGGTGGAGTATTGCTCAATGCCCCTTTCATTCAGTCCTTATGCCACTGGTTGTGTCCAAAGCATAGCTCCCTTTAGCCCATCCATTTGTGCTGCGGCATGAGCGGTGTACAAGAGAGATACTGTTCCTTACCAAGTGGTAGTTCAGTTACACTCTGTAACATGAGACATAACAGCCACTATTTTTTCTTTAATTTAAGATAGCATAGCAACATTTTACTTGTTTATTTTAAGCATTTTTAATGTAGCTGTTATTTATCTTTTACATGTGTTTCTTTAGGTTTCTGTAACATGTAGTGTAGTGATAAATAAATTTTAAATGTCTAAATGTTATGCTAGTAATATTTTTAAAGGACTGTTATGTAAATTACTGGTTAAGAGCTGAATTATAAGAGTTTACAGGGTTTCTCTGGTAGTTCTTCTTTTAAGTATAGCTGACAGGTAGTCTGCAGCCAGAAAATTTGATGGTAGGGAATATATAACAATGTTTTTGGCTTTATTCTATATTGCATATGTAATACTTATGTACAGTTTATTTGAGCATTGACTAGTTGCCAAGTGACTATAAGCTGCATTCCTTTTCCTTCACCCACTGTATTTATCAACATTCTGTTGCTTTTTGCACTTGTTTTTTCTGATGAGGACTTCTTTATGTTTTGTTGCTGTTTCCCAGTGTCCCCGAAATACAACTAAAAAATACAAAAGGCTTGTCAAATGAGAAAATAAACGAATTAAAATCCAGGCTAGCTGAACTGGCGAAACAGCGCTGTGGAGAGGTAAGAGCTTTTCGCTTTCTGATGAAATATACCTGTAGTCTGGATGTGTTATGTGTAATAAAATGGTGTAATATAAGGGACTACATCCATATCGGAAGCGTAAGTTGCATTGCTCCTAAGGAAGGAGGGACTTGTTTCTAATCAATGACAGCTTGGATTATATTCACTCTTAAAATACAATAAAGGTGTAAATAGTGCAAGCTTTATGCCTGTTTAAAGGCAGATTTAAAGATTCATGTAATCCTCTAAGGTATTTCAAAGTATAAAAAGTAATACTAGCTCTAATTGAGAGCTTTCCACACTTTTCAGATTAATTTGAATATTGTAAGTGGCTATACTTGTTTAAGCAAACAGCAATTATGTGAGGAGATTTTCAGTGTTATCGTGTTCATCTAATGCTGAATTGAAGGACCAGAGAGCTTAGTTATAACACCCGCTTAACAGTTGACTTCTCTGGCTGTATCACAGTCACTCCATGCCATTATGCCTTTTTTTCCTACTGTGTTTAGGAATAGTGATACTTGACTTCCCACAAATAGAATAAAAGGGGAAAGATGGAGAAACACGTGAAGCTTAGAACTTGTATCCGTTTTAAGGGATTTTTTAAGTCCCCGAGTATGTTTGATATTAACGATACCTACCCATTGTTGCTGAGGGCAGAAATTATGTAAAGAATTACTAGCAAACATTGAATCCTTCATGCAAGCTGGGTTTCTGGTGTGTTTTTTATCACTAGTTGAAAATGTTACAGGTTAACATATTTGATTTGCTCAGTTTGCCTTTTAAAAAGTGAGAAATATACAGCTGTGGAAATTTTCTACTGAAATTGGATAATGTTCTGCTTTCAGTTTCCTAAGCCTGCCAGCTTTACAGGTTTGGCAGGTGGTACATTTTTCAGTCTTGCTACAGCAAACCTTTTTTCTATTTGCATACTACCCTTATTTTGATTGCCAATTTTTATGCGATACTTTTAAAAGTGCTGCTTAAGCCAGATAGCCGTTTTGTTCATTCTTTTCAATAACCAAGAATTTACTTCCTTTTTTTCCAGTATCTTTGGAAATTAGCAGTTTGACAGTGTATTCTGTATTGGGGTTTTTTTCCCTTTTTGTTATGACCCAGCTATGGACATTTGATAGGAAATAAAAGATTCACATTCTCTAAGTAACCACTAAATTGTGTACTACGTAGTCAGTCTGCTCACAGTTCACCCCAGAAGAGCTATAGGCCTGTGGGTGTTTAAATCCTAGTTGGATTTCTGATCTTGTTGAAAGAAGCTACAAATGTCTCGTAGGTTTTCCTAATATTAATTTTCCAAAGCAGGAATTGTGCTTGCTGCGGCGATGTGCAGATACGGTTGTGAGTTACATGTATGATACACATTTTTGATGACGTACACAGTGCAGTCCTGATTACTTTCTCTGCAGGGGAAGGGAGATAACTGTTCTCTCTGCCTTGACAGATATTCTTTATTTAAGAATTTTCAGTGCATTTCTTATTTTAGTAGTTGTAGTTCTGTGAATGCAGAATGCCTTGAGTGGCTCCACAGTTCTAGCTGGGGGGCTAGTTTGCAGAGGAGGGAGTGGATTTTAGTGAAGTAAGCAACTATTTCATAGCAGTAGGTACAGTAATACACAATCGTGAAGGATTTATTGTGTTGCAGCTCATATGTCATTAACACAGATCTTTGAATAGAAAAATATGCCTAAAAGAAGATGAGAAGTAATTTTTTAAATTTTGTTTTCTTATTAAGAGAAATTTGCAGTTAACTGTTTTTCAGTAATTTTTGCTGTCTTTGCTACTGTGGTCAGGGTTTTTTCATGTTACAGTTTATTAATAAGTAGTTCTGACAAAAAATACTGAAATGTGATAAGTTCTCTCTGATAAGTAAGAAAATTGGCAGTCACACTGGTGCTATATATATTGCTTTTTTGAGTTGGGTATCATTTTACTATGTAATCTACTTGTTCTTTGAACTCTGCATGTCATTCAGATTTGTTTTATTTTAGGTGATGATATTTGAACTTGCTGACCATGTACAATCATTTCTGAGTGAGTATAATAAACCACCTTCCAAGTCTTTTCATGAAGAAATGCTAAAAAATCATCAAAAAGAACAAGAAAGACTGGCTCAGGAGGAACTGCGTAGGGCACAAGAAGTTAAGAGAAGAGAGGAACAGGAGGTAAGAGAAATTAAAGTGTGAACAACCTGTATTCTTAAAATAACAGAAATAATGGTGATTTTTGTAAGTCATTATGCATAGCAGTGGGGTTTAGCGAATTGTTAACTTGTCAGACCTGTCAGTATGAGTTGATCAATATGTACTATATGAACTGTCTCCTGTTGCAATGGTAATGTTTTAATTATGTGGTTTTTACCCTTATAAATATGCATGAAAGAAACCTAAAGGTTGATTCCTGATCCAATGAAAATCACGTATAAAGAGGACCTTATACAAAAATGTAAGCAAATGTATATATTAAGTGTTGCATCTTAAACTAGGAGGTATCAGCCAGGCAGACAGGTAATCACACCTTCTTCACTGATAAGAGTGACTGGACTATTCACTAGAGCACAGTGAATTTGATCTAAAGAGACCTTGGACCTGAGCACATTCTTCACTAGAAACAAGGGGATTCATTTATATCTCACAGAGAGCAGTAGTGTGGAGTATTACACTGTGGAAATATGTATAGAATAGCTCTTTTTTTGGAAAGACTGTTTTACCTTATTTGTCTGTCTTTTCTGTGTACGAAACTTTGTTGGATCTGTCAGTAGAAGTAACTTGTCTACAGCTCCATTCTCCTATATCATGCAATTGATGCTGTTGACTTCCTCAGGAAAGCTAATTTGACTTACATGTTTTTAATTTTGTGACATCCACAAATCAGCTTTAATAGCTGCAAAATCAACATCATAGCTGCTTGTTTGGTTGGTTTTTTTTAAAACCAGCACAAGATTAGCTGTTGCATTGCAGGTACTATTGCCATCTCTGACAACACTAAAATTTGTTTCAGCAACGTGAAATCCTTAATGAAATTCAGAGAAGGGAGGAAGAGAAAAGAGAAGAAAGAAAAAAGAAGGAGATTGCCAAACAGGTATTTTTTCTAAACAGGCATGCAAAAACCATTGCAATAACTTCTTCCCAATACTGTAGGATATGCTTATAAAAATCTGAGGTTTACGTTGTTGAATTGTTTGGGGCATCTTCTCATCCAGTGCTTCTAAAAGATCTAGGTTAAGATTGGTTCTTGATTATATGGTGTTTATTTCTGGAATAAAATCAATTGTGGTGGAAAATAGTTAAATATATTAGCATCTTAAGTGTACTGAAATGGATATTTTCAGAGAGATGTAGAAAAAAGCTAGTATGTTAATGTTTCTGGTTTCATTGTAAAGAGACTTCACGTTCTTGTGTGTTAACAATGCTGAAATGTACTTTCTAAATCTCAGCACCTTTTCCACAGCCTCATACTTACATTTATTATCAAAACCTGTTTCTCATGTGATCTGGGTAACTTTATAGATTAATAGTCAAGTAATTGCGTATTTTGAGGTTAGGAGCAGTTTCTGTATCTTGGTGTTTTTTTCTGATTTATAGGAACGTTTGGAAACAGCTGCTCTGACAGGTCCAGAAAATTCTCACAGGAGAGATAATACAGGATGTAGAGTAGCTTCCAGTTTAAATGGGAGCTGTTTGGAACATGGAGTGAATAATAAACACCGACCAAATTCAGCTGGACGTTCAAAGTATGTCAGTTTACATGTGGATTTCTTTTATTTTTCTTTCTTTCTTTTTTAGGCAATCAGATTTTGAAGGGAAATTTGAAGGCAACAGAGTAATATGCCATGTTGTTCATCTGTTTGTTTTGGTTTCTCCCCCTCCGTCCTTCCTCCTCTTCCTTTGGCAGGGTTTAACTAATTAGTGTGCTATGGATAACTTGGGAACTTTCCAGTTAAGAGTCGACTTGGCTCTTAGTTTAACATAGAAAGTATTTGACAGTCATTGGAAAGTGTATTTGGGGCCTACTTAGTTCTCTAAAAGTAAACAGTAAAACATTACCTGTAAAAATGCACAAATATAAAGTTCCCGGTAGAGCAACGTACTGGAGGGAAGGTTAGAGCTATCGTAGAGCTCTTTTGCTTGTGCATAACTAATCTAGGTTACAGTTGGTGCTGATACAGATAGGTTGGGGGTTTTGGGTTGTTGTTGTTTTTTTTTTTTTTTTTTTTCCTTCTCCTTTCCTGTGTTCATAGCTGGTGTAACCGTCAAGAACAGTGGAGATAATCTGGTGTTGATTTTCCTATTTTTGATTCGGATTCTGCCAATGACTTGTTACTTGTTATTTGGACACTTATTTTAATGGAAATAGCGTCTCTGCTCATGGAACAAGACAAGTGTTTCAGAAGTTTGTTGCTGTGCTTTACTGCAGAACACATAAAACTTCCCACACAAATTCTTACGTTGTACCCAAACCTGAAAAGTAAGAGTTACTTTGTGGGTGGACTGTTTGGATCAGGAATTGGCTGGATGTTTACATCCAGAGAGTAGTGGTTAAGGGCTCAATGTCCTGATAGAGATGGGTGACAAGTGGTGTTCCTCAGGGTTCCATGTAGGGACCAGTACTGTTCAGTATCATCATCAGTGATGATACTGATGATGATGATGATACTTGATCAGTGGGATCAAGTGCTCCCTCGGCAGGTTTGCAGGTGACACCAGGATGAGTGGTGGAGTTGACATGTCTGAGGGGTGGGATAATACCCAGAGGGACCTGGACAAGCTTGTGAAGTGAGCTCATGAGATTCAACAAGGCCAAGTGCAAGGTCCTGCACCACGGTCTAGGCAGCCCCCACTATCAGTACAGGCTGAGGGTTGAAGGTTGAAAGCAGCTCAGAAGATCAACTCTATCCTGGCTACGTCGAAAGAAGCATGGCCAGCAGGTTAAGGGAGTTAACTCTGTCCCTCTACTCTGCTCTGGTGAGACCCCACCTGGAGTGCTGTGTTCAGTTCTGGAGCCCTCAGCACAGGAGAGACATGGACCTATTGGAGTGGGTCCAGAGGAGGGCTACAAAAATGATCAGAGGAATGGAACACACATTCTACAAGGAAAGGCTGAGAGAGTTGGAGTTCTTCCGTCTGGAAGAGAGAAGGCTCTGGGAGATCTTACTGCAGCCTTCCAGTACTTAAAGGGGGCTCATAAGCATGTTGGTGACAGAATTTTTAGCAGGGCCTACTGCAACAGGACAAGGGGTAATGGTTTTAAACTAAAAGAGGGTGGATTCAGACTAGATAAAAGGAAGAAATTTTTTATAATTAGGAGGTAAAACAGTGGAACAGGTTGACCAGGGGGGTGGCAGATGCCCCATCTCTGGAGACATTCAAGGTCAGGTTGAGCGGGACTCTGAGCAACCTGATAGAGTTTGAACATGTCCCTGCTCATTTCAGAGGGGTTGGACTAGATGAACTTAAATGTCCCTTCCAACCCGGGCTATGATTCTGTATTTTGAAAGAGCTTCTATGTTGTCATTTCTGTTCTCCTGTGATCACTATACTTGATTGTGTTTATTTGGAGGATGCTCTTGCAGTGGTGTTATTTCTATTAGTTTTGCAATATATTGTACCAAGAAGTAAGAGGCTCATTTGGATAGTGGTCTTGATTCTTTGTGATCTCACATGCAGCTCCATCCATGCATGTAAGAAGAATCAGCCCAATCATGCATGCTTTGAAAGCTTTTGCAAAACTTCTGTTTTCTTGAAGGATCATTTTAGAGTAGTAAAGGATGCAAATGGGGAACCGATTTTAGGTTAGGAAAAATGATTAAGCTAAAGCTGGAGTGGACTTCCAAAATAACATATATTTGCTTTTCGTAGTGTTTTGAAAGTGAATACAAATCAAATCAAACTTAAGTATTTTTCAGAGCTCTAGTATGTTTACTTCTTTACACAGAGATATAGATATTCCCTGCCCCACCTCACAACTGGAACTGCCGTCTTGACACGTAGAAGCTTTAAGGTTTGAATTTAACTCCTGGCTTTGAAGGTGGAGACCCGGTGCAGCATGATGTTGCTGCTAGAAGGTTGGGTGTCTAATCAGACATGTATCCTTGCACTAACTCTAGTATCTTTGAAATTAGTGGATGTTACTATTGGATGCAAAAGGCAATGAAATGTAATCCTCTTGCAGAATTGACACCTTTAGGAACTGCAACAATATTACCTTTTTGATACTGAGAAAAATGTTCTGTTCACATTACAGGCGAGAACGCCAGCTTTCTGTTAGTAATAATGAAGACTCCTCTGGAAATTTTGAAGTTTTAAACTTTAGTACAAGTGGTGCTGGACAACTTATTGTCCATAAAGGAAAATGTCTAGGTAAGCAAAATTACAATTGCAGTTTGAAATACTGGGGTTTGAGTGGGGTTGATTTTTTGAGAGGGACAAGTTAACCAATGTTAACAAGTACAACCTCCGAGAGTGGGGAAAATATTGTTGTAGAGTGTGAGATGTTACAGTCAAGAGGGGGAGAGAGTAATAGGAAAAGTTACTTTGTGGTTAATACTTTATATTTTCTTACCACCATTTTAAGTAAAAAAAATTGCTTCTCCAGATATAATTAAGTAACTGAATAGCCATACCAATACCCCCTCCACCTTCTCAACAGTTTTATGTGCTCTACATAACTAAAATAATGCTGAAAAGTATTTTATAATTTAAATAGCTAGTTTGTCAGATACACATGACTACCAATAAGAAGTCGTTTAGCTTTCAGTAACACAGGAAACTAGTATTAAGCACGAGGTTAGAAGTGCATGGTTCCTCTCCTTCGTTGGTGCCTGTAGCAGTGGCATGAAGGCAGCGGTTTTAATGCAAGCATAAATACAGGCATGGATAAGTATAGGAGACTTTTGAAGCTGAAAGGCCTCCATGAAGTGCTTGTCTATCAAATGTTTTCAGTGTTTGCTTTCAACATAACACTGCCTCAGTAGCATGTTGAAGAGTCTGAAGGTCTCTGGAGCAGAAAGTCTTATTGTATTGCAGTTTGAGGATGAACAATTATGTTACTTTGTGTACAGTTTGACATTTGATCAGCAGGAAGAGTGTTCATTTATTAAAACCTGAAATTCTTTAAAATGTGCGGAATTTTTTTGCCAATGTGTGATTGCATTCATTTAACTACTGCTACAGAGCATTCAGTCTCATCAGACCTGGTATTTTCCATACCCACCATGTGTTTCCAACCACTGTGTTTCTGAAATTGTAAAACGCAGGCCTACTGGTGTTTATTTAGCATTTGCAGGAGTTCTTGTCAAGTCTGTAGAAACCAAAGAAGCACTGTTCCTTGACTCTTTATGTATAGGCAAAGATGAACAGCTTGGTAAATCGGTCTACAATGCCTTGGACATTCGCAGTGGAGATTTTGTTTTAATATATGAGTGGGTTCTGCACTGGCAAAAAAAGATGGGAAAGTTCCTTACATCACATGAAATAGAAAAGATTGAGAAGTGTAAGAAACAGGTAATGCCGTATTTTGTATTTGTCTTAATAAAGGTTAGATGGGGATCAGTGCCTTTCTTGAGGCTGCAAGTCTGAAAATGCGAGTGTTCAGAGTATCTGTGCCACAGTAGATTGGGTGCATTTGGGGTGTTCAGGAGTTCATTTGTAATAATGAAAATGCAAGAAAGTATATTTGCAAGTGTGCATAAATAAAATTATAAAATATTAAAATTTTTAAGAAAGAGGGAATCAAGCTTACCTGGCAGAAACCAAAGTTGTTCTGGCCCCTTGTGTCAATACTTCTTTTTCAGCAACTGATGAGAATGTTGTATATTTTATGTGTGTTTGGTGTAAGTTATATATATCAGTAATGGTGTGTTCACAAGATATGACACAATGCATGTTATGTTGTGTTTCTCTAACAGCTTCAGGGTGCAGAGACAGAGTTCAGCTCGCTGATGAAGCTAAGTCACCCAAATATAGTACGTTATAAATGTATGAACCTTAAAGAACGGGACGATTCAATTGTGGTGGACATATTAGTGGAGCACATAAGTGGTTGCAGCCTTTCTACATACTTACACAAAGAGACTCCAGTTCCAGTTGAGCAATTACGCCATTATGTGATTCAGATCTTGTCAGCTCTTGACTACTTGCACAATAATTCAGTAGTGCACAAAGTTCTTTGTGCTGCCAGCATCCTGGTAGATGCTGAAGGAAACATCAAGGTGACGGACTACAGCATCTCCAAACGCTTAGCTGATATCTGCAAAGCAGATGTTTTTGAGCAAACCAAAGTTCGTTTTAGTGAGGATGGTCTTCCCAGCAAACCTGGAAAAAAAGGAGATGTATGGAGTCTGGGCTTGCTTCTGCTTTCTCTGAGCCAGGGCCAAGTAATCAAGGAATATCCAGTTGCTGTTCCTACCAATGTACCTGCTGACTTCCGAGACTTTCTGGAAAAGTATGTGTTTGTTGCACTCCTGTATCTTTTTGTCTTTGGTTTCTGGTTTTTTTGTTTGGTTTTTTTTTTTTAAAGATTTGGAGAGTTTTTCAGAAAAAAAACCAAACAGCTAAATCCCCCTGTGTTTGTAGTCATAGTTTTTAGAGAAGAGGTGATTGTTCATTCATTGCTCAGGCTGCTGATCTGGGATTTGGGAGAACAAATCTGGTGCTCTCTACTTCTTTGCCCTGCCACCAACTTTGTGTGTTACTGCGGATAAGTCATTTAGTCTCTCTTTGCTTCTGATTCCCGTCTGAATCATAAAAGGTGATATTTTCTTGAATATAAGGAGACCTTTTTGAACTTTTAGGCTTGATATGGAATAGCTTTTTGAATAATTCTCCTCTTTGTTTGCTAACAGGTGTGTTTGCTTGGAAGATAAGGAAAGGTGGACTCCTCAGCAGTTGTTACAACATAGTTTTATAAATATTCCACAAATGAAAATACCTGTAGCTGAAGAAAATACAGATGGTAAGAATCTTGGTTCTTTCTGTATTCTGTTAAATAAGTGGACTGTGTGCCAGTGGTAACAGAAAAATTGAGCTGTGCTAGAATGTTTTAAATTGGCTAACCTTAAAGTCAAAGACTGTACTAGCATTTATATCTATGACTAGCTGGGATGAACTGACTGGTGTTGTCTTATCAGTAGAAGATGCTGGTTCTTTAATTAAGCCCATAAATTCATCCACCACCTGCATGGTGTGTCAGCTTTAACTTTGTCCATGAAAGATTCTGTTCCAATGAGACTTTTTACTTCATTATGTTCTTGTTAGAATTGGTTCCTTTGTCCAGCATAATTAATGTTAGTAATTAAAAACTGTATTAAGGTTTATGCTTGTACCAAAGCTTAACTCTACATAGCAGAGCACTTCTGCATTTTAGGTCTTAGATGCACTTGAAGTTATTTTAGCTTTTATCTTCTTCCTCATTCTTATTTGACAATTCCTTCTGCCTTATCCGCATACACCCATTCTACCAAATGGTGGTAATTTTGATGTCCTTGTTACAGATTCAGCAGGTACAGATTGCATCCAGACAGTTGTACCCAGCAGTCAGATATCCAGCACCTCATTCTTCACAGAAACACAGAGACAGTTTTCGCGCTACTACAATGAGTTTGAAGAGTTAAAACTACTTGGCAAAGGGGCTTTTGGAGCAGTCATCAAGGTATGGCGTAAAAGTTACTCCTCACTATAGAATCCTCTTTGGGGATGTGTTTGTTTTCCCTAAAGCAAGCAATATATTCAATGTTTGAATGGTTTTGTTTATTATTTTCTAGTGTGCTGTGCCTGTATTGTGGCTTTTATCTGGAATAGAATAGGTTAATAAGTTTTGTGAGAGATTGCTGGGAGTCTGGGGAGAAGCCTGTTAGTATGGGGAAGCTTGCATTTGAGTTGTAGTAATTTTCCAGGTGGAAGGAAAACTTCCTCTTCCATGAAGGCATTCTCCTTCTGGCTCTGCTTGGTAAGGCAATGTCACAATTTGAGTTAAGAGTATGGGAGAATATGGGGGAGAAGTCTTACCTGTCTGCTTAGGCCTCCTCGACAGTCTTGCAAGGATAAAATTCTATGATTTGTCCAGCCTGTTGGGTCTGCAACAGTGTCACTGACCAGTCTGCCTGGACCATATCAGCGGCGTCCAAGGACAAGTGAATTCGTCCAGCCTGCTAGGTCCATGTGAACAGTGACACTAATTAAACCCCTTTAGCCTTTTATACCGATTAGTGAAGTTTCTGGAGACTTCTATATGTGCACACAAGCCCATTTTATTCTAAGAATTTGTGACCAAAATAAAGGTTTTATGGTGGCTGGAGATAAGATACTGTTTATGAAAATACATCTTAAGCAGCATGCAGTCAAGAACCAAGTATAGAAAGGAGTAATACGCAGGTAGAGAATATCAAACGCCCGAATATAGAAAGATACTAATAGTTATGATATTAGAATACAGTGTGCATAACGCAAAAATCTTGCCCAGTGGCATCCTAGGTGGGGGAGAAGATGAGATTCAGCCCATCGACTGACGTCAGAAAGTTTTGATGGAATCTTCCCCCAAAACTTTTCCCTTTTCCGTTTTTACAATAGCTTGCACCTTTGGGCAGAGTTTGGGTGGAGACTGAGCGACTTCAGTCACACTAAAAATTCCCAGTTGGAGTGATTTGCCTCAGAGGCATGAAGGGGGTGGGTAGGAGGTGTGTTAATTATATTATAATGAGTAAAGTCCAGCTAAAGTGCACACTTAAATCCTGGCTGCTCTTAATGATTCCATGCATGCAGTGCCCTTTCTGGTACCAAAGAATGACTGCGCTGCTTGAGGGCAGCCCCCTGTACTATGTCTCAGCAAGGCAAAACTGGCCTTTTCCATGGTGACCTGATACCTTTGCTATGAGCAGCTACAGCTGTCTCTCTTCACGGAACTTGTTTTTTTTACCAGGAGGAGGAGGGGAGAAATTTGGAGACACTGGGGTTCTCATTTCTCCCCACGTTTTATTTTTCCACAGGCACTTATAGGCATTTGACTTTAGGTTTGTTTTAATTTTGCAGGTGAGAAATAAGCTTGATGGTTGCTATTATGCTGTGAAACGCATCCGCGTAAACCCTGCCAGCAAGCAGTTTCGAAGGATTAAAGGGGAAGTAACATTGCTTTCCCGGTTGAACCATGAGAATATTGTCAGATATTACAATGCTTGGATAGAAAAACATGAAAGCCCTGTTCCTACTATGTCATCGTCTGAAACAACCGAAGAGAAAAGAATGCCCACCAAACCTGGTCTTTTCATACTTACCACTGAGGAGACAAACGATGTAGAAGCTAATGCTCCTCCTCCAGTTTTGACAAGTTCAGTTGAGTGGAGTACTTCGTGTGAGAGATCTTCCAGCAACAAATTCAGTGGGGCTGATCAGGAGTCCAGTGATGATGATGATGATGAAGGTGATGGAGTGTTCTCGCATTCATTTTTGTAAGTAGGCATCAGTATTGGCACTAATAGGGAACGTGAGCACAGCTGGATTTTGCAAGTTTGTCTTTTATCATACTCGCTTCTTTTGTCAGAGGTAATTCACTGCATTTTTGTTCTGTCCTCTGGTACAAAACCACTGTATTTGCCTGCCAGGTAGAGGAAAATTCCTAGCTAAAAAGTGGTCAGCTTAAGAAGAAAATTGTAGTTTAGGCTTCTATAAGTTTCTTACGTCTGATTGTTTACTTTAGTTACGTTGGATTCTTTTTTTCAGTGTTGAGAGGTAAAGGTTTTAATAAACATTAGCAAACATATTATAAATCCTGATAAATACCTTGCTTATGCTGTCTTTTCTGGTTTGATTTTCTTTAACGTAATCCATACCTGCCTCTGTGTGGTCTGTTTCTTTCACTCATGATGGGTTTTAGTTTAAGCAGGTAAGTAAATTTATCTCAGTTCTGCTTATAGCATACAGAAATTAAATTTAGCTGGTGCAGATGCGTATATTCCTTGTAAGAGACTGAGGAGTCAAAGGAAACATTGCTTTGCCGGCAGGATACTTTTTTTGGTTTGGTTGGGTTTTGCTTTTTTGATTAAGGCACATGGAAGGTCTTCAACAGAAGCATAGAGTTTTACCTTTTCTCCACAGATAGTTTCCAGATTTCTTAGTAAATGTTTCTTGGTAATATTTATTTAAGGAAGGGGGGGATTTTAACTGTCTCTTTTAAACAAAAAAACGCTGGGGATTTTTTCTGTCTCTTTTAAACAGGCCAACCACAGACTCTGAAAGCGAAATAATTTTTGATAACGAGGATGAAAACAGTAAAGGTGATCCTCCAGTAAGTATAAAGGTAAAACTGGTGAAAATGGAAAGATCATAAAATAGTCTTTGACAAGCAAACGGGTCAGTTGGGAGGCTTTCTTTCACTCCCAGTGTAAATACAGAAATGTCTAAGGTTATGGTCCATTGGAGTACATGTTGTGCCATTATAGAAATGATGATCTGATGCAGCTAGTCTGGATTCTGTATCCCATAGTATTCATTGAGCTAAATGTGAGTTGCACTTTACAATCATGAGCCTGGTTATTGCAAATTTAGGACTGAAGTATGTAAATGGTTTATTAATTAATTATATAGATTTTTTAACATCATCTGAAAATTGAAGTTCTGGTCTGCTTTTAGATCATATAAATCAAATATATTTGCTCGTACTAGCCGAGCGGTGACAATACATGTTGTTAGCAGTCAAAGAGAGGTAGGAAGTCAGAATATTTGTAAGATTTTCACTGATTTTAAGATTTTGTGTCACATCACTTGCTGTGGACAGTCAGTGCACTGTCCCACTGGAAAGCTAATGTGAAGTTTCCCACGGAATATAGAATCTGTCACTGCCAATCCTGATGATTTGTAAAATGCTCTTATTAAAGCTTCATCTCCTTCCTCTTTCTGGTGTAGCTGGCGTGGCAAAGCTTTCTATGTATAACTTAATGATATGGCAGTGCATTTTTTTGTCACACTGTATTTATACACTATATGAAAATTGTTGGTTTAGGGGGTTGCATTATTACTTCTATTAAGTAAGCTTTGTATTTATTATTTTCAAAACCTTTTTGGTTTGGTTTTTGTTTTTGTTTTTTTTAATGTGACATAGTTGAGACTTCAGTTTCATCCACATTTTCAGGAATGTTTTCCCTCTAGCATCCATGGCAAAATGTTATTCATTTGCACTTTGAAAATGAGGGTTGGGTCATACCTGTTTTTTTGTTTTTTTAAAAGCACTGATGTCACAAAAAAGAGAGTATATTATTTGGCTGTTGTTAAAACACAAATGTGGAAGATCAGTTCTCGTTATTTTATTCTAGTTATTAAATAGTAGTATTAAACTCTGTATGGATTCCTGTAGCTAACTGTTCTCTTCCTTTTACCGTGATAAAGGATGAAGATGGCAATGAAAAGAACAGCTATGGAGGAGAAGACAGGACACCAGTCATTCAGACAGTGCATTATCTGTACATCCAGGTACAAACCTGCTTGCATTTTCAGATAAAAGGATGCTGTTTATTCCAGCCTGCAGAGATTAATTACTGTTTTGCATAAGAAAAGTAGTGATCTTTAAAAATGCAAATGAGGCTAAGTTCAAAGTTGTTGTTGTGGTAGACTGGCTTTCTGAAAGGCTTGGCTGGTGGAAGGAGGTGTGCCTGGAGAGAGGAGTTTTGTAGTGTGTAATGGGATCACTGTTGTTGCTTGTGGCTAAGTAAAAGCCGGCAACTCCTGACCTAACCTTAGAACAACCCATCCAAATGACCTTTTGGAGTCTATGACTTCCAAAACAGTGTTGTACCTTGGCTTGTTATTTATTTAAAATATTCATCCCCACCCTGTAACACTGTAGCTGGTGTTCTTGAGGTTGGTTATAGCATTAATTCCCAACATGGAGCTCAAGTGTACTGTAACTTCCGGAGGTGAAGTTGTATTTCACAGTTAGAAATGTCCTCATTCTCCTCGAAGGCACCACAGTGTGTATGCACTTTGTTTTAACAGAAAACAGTAATTTGCAAAGCCATTGTATGGCCCTAACTGTAAGCGTGAAATAAAAGTTCAGTGGGTTTGAGGCTTCAGGCTTCACTACTGACATTTCATTTGTTTTTAAGGGAGAAGTTGACTATCATATCTAACACTTCCGTAGTGATGTGCAATTTTTTATAACACATTTAGTGCTAGAGCTTGCCTGGCAGGAAGATACAATTAGGTGGAGTTATATTTTAATATCTTGTTTGGATGTGTTATGTATGTTCATAATATAAACAGTTAAGAACCCAAGTAAAATAAAGTCTGAGATTCTTTAAGATTTGGCTTAAGCATACGTTATTGGTTAGCTTGTTTCACCTGGTTTTTAACATTTGTGTTGGAGAATGGTACAAAAGTACAAGCTTTGTACCATTGTCACAGAAAATGAAGTAGGACCCATAAGTGAATGCATATTTTCCAGCTGGAATACTTCTCTCAGGAGAATTCCAAACAGCTGAATGTTTTGGTTATACTGTTTACTCCTGAACTGTGTGGCACAGAACCAGGCATTAATGCATATAGATAAGTTTCTGATAGTCTTTTCTTGACAAAAAACTGCTCTTTCCTCTATTCCCTGCATATGCCCAACTGAAGATGGAGTATTGTGAAAAGAGCACATTACGGGATACTATTGACCAAGGATTATATGAAGACACTAGTCGGCTTTGGAGACTTTTCAGAGAAATTTTAGATGGGTTAGCTTACATCCATGAAAAGGTTAGTTTTAGTATGACAACTGTGACTCGTCCATATTAAGTTACGTTATGCCTCTTTTCATGTGGGTTTTTTCATGTTCTGTTCAGTTTGAGGTGTTTATTTCTATGTAACTGTGTTAATTAGCAAGGTTTGTTCCTTGCCTTTTCCATTATTAATGTGTTTTAAGGGTTTAGAATTTTTTTTTATAAACTTGAATTTTATAATTAAGCACTTCACATTTTTCCCTTCGTCACAAAAATTTGACCAACTTTAGAAGTGTTTCGTTAGGTATCAGTCAGTGCTGAAGATCGTTTCTAGCTTCTGGAGTACAGTATATGGTCTTAATTGAAAATTAATCATTAGTGACTTAATGCAATAGGTTTCTCACTGGAATAAAGCTATGTAATACCATTTTCTAGTCTATTATAAAGTGTTTCATTTTTAATTGTGTTTATTGTTTAATATTCTGTGGGTGGTCTTTTTGTTTTCCTACTGCAACAGGGAATGATCCACAGAGACTTGAAACCTGTGAACATTTTTTTAGATTCAGATGATCACGTCAAAATTGGTGATTTTGGTTTAGCTACAGATCATCCTGCAAATGCAGTAAGTACAGGTGAAAGTGGATTTTAAAAAAAATTAATTAGATGTTGTAATAACATGAAAGGTGAAAATAAAACATAAAAGCACAATGCTCTTGGACTTCCTTGTGAATGCCATGAACTTTTCTGTCTAAGGTTCTAGAATTAAATGTGAAACGCCAACAAAGCAGCCAGAAAGACCAACAGAAGCATTTCAAATGCCATTTACAATATGTCTGTTTTTCTGATTTCAGGTGGTCTCTAAACAAGAACAAAATCACTCTGATGGTTCTGCTGTGTCTGACCCGTCAGGTTAGCTTACATAGCAGCTTGTTCTAGATGATTTTAGGCAAACAGTTACATTCTGCAGTTTTGTACACTCTGTTAGAACTTCTATTCATTCTTTGAAAATCGAACCTTTTTTTGGGGAGTGGAGGGGAAACAATTGCCAGCTTTTAGGTAGATATGTTAAATGCAATCTGGCAGTTTTGACTGTTAACTAAAACTTAATTTGCTTCCACTTTGGCCTTCTGCCATAGATCAGTGCGTTCCTCATGATAAGGGAGCATAGAGAACCCGTATATCTGTTCCAACTGCACTTCTGTTCTCTTGCACAGGACAATTTCAAGGCTTTAGGGATATTTGCTTGGTTTAGGTTTTTCTGACACCTTCCATTAGAGGGTGAATTTTGTGTTTTGAGAAAACTTTAGTATGTTTTATGTCTTAAGATGAGTGTAATAGGAGTGAAATTTAGTAGTATTACTTGTGTGCTGACCTGTCACAATTCTGTAAAGCAACAGAGAGGTTTAGATACTATAGATAGACGCAGGTACTTGGCATGTGAAGGTAAGAACTGTTTGTTTTGCAAACTGTTCTCAACTGGGTCTCTCTCAGTAAGGACTGCATTCCAACCTGGAAGAAATAAGAACGGAAGATGAGTGAGGTTTTTCTTGACTTTGAAGCTGTATTTCACTCCCACATTCTTGAAGCTAGCGCTCTCATCTTTTGCCTCGTAGGTAATTTGACAGGGATGGTTGGCACTGCCCTGTATGTCAGCCCAGAAGTCCAAGGAAGCACTAAATCTACGTACAATCAGGTATGAATAGACTTGACTTGATAAAAAGGTAGCATGGAATCTAAGGTACCAGGTACTATTTAGGTCATTCCAGCTCAACAAAGATGAATTTGAGGTGGAATAGGTCGTGGTGGGACTGTTATGATAAGCAAGAGAATGAGGAATGTTCCTTTGAGAGCAGACCAAAGGTAGAAGGATATGGGCAAGTCAGTTTTTCTGCCTGTGCTGTGAGCATGGCTTGATGGAAGCGTCTTCAAGTTGGAAGCAGGTAATCATGGAGGATATTTAGAAATAAATGGAAATAAATCTTAATCTTTAATGCAGTTAAAATGTTGCCATCAGAAGTACATATTGCTCTCCTGGGTTCCTAGATGGTGATTTTGGGAGGTGAGGCTACAATTTTTCATCTTGAGGATTGTGTTTATATGCAGATATGAGCTGAATTTCAAAGCCGGAATGTTTTCAAAGTGGGAGTCCTTTATGTCGTGGCAGTGCTGTGGTGATAGAAGGCATTGAAGTCTACCAGATATTAATAGACTGTGTCATTAAAAAAAAAAGGAAAAAAAACCAAAAACCCCACCCCTCTCTCCAGCTGTAATATACTGTGAAAGTTAACCAAGATGTTATTTTTTTCTCTGCTGTCAGCTTCTGCAGAGAATTCACAGGTGTGAATTTTTTTCTTCCTTAGAAAGTGGACCTCTTCAGTCTAGGTATAATATTCTTTGAAATGTCTTACCGTCCCATGAGTACTGCATCAGAAAGGATCTTTGTTCTTGGTCAGCTAAGACTGGTAAGTACACAGATAGAGAAGGTGCATTCTGTGCATGAAATAATTGAGAAGTAAAAGGATGCAAAACACAGCAAAAATTTTTCCATGAGGAGTGCTTTAAAAACAAAAAAAGCTTATAAAATATATAATGAAAAATGAAGAATAAAATCAAGTGTTAGTGACATTCTCTTAATGCACTGTGGACTCCCTAATGGCATTACCATCAGTCGGTGTTCTATCTGTGAAATTAATTTTTATAGTGCAAAACGTTAGTAGTGTAAATATCAGATAAAGACACCATGTCTTTAGTCCAACTGGGTTTAGACCTGGTGGGTCTCTTTCAGGAACCAGTTCGCATTTGTAGTTTGTAAATGCTTGTGATTATGGGCTGTGTCTTCATTGAAATGCTTTTATGATGTTTTGTACAGTGACACTCTTTTCCTTTTAGCTCTTCAAACTGAGTTTGCTGTGTATGTTTATTTCTGGTTAGGGGGAGGGTCCCCATGGGCAAGAAAAACGCTTAGTTTTTCTGTTTAAATATGTAGAACTTAAAAATAAGACTAGCCTGAGCAAGCTGGACTGCTTACCATAATTGAAATGTGGGATTTATTTTTTTTGTTTTGTAGCCCGCTATCATATTTCCAAAAGACTTTGATGAAGTCAAGCATGCAAAGCAGGTAATTTTGAAGACATTTTAAGCATTAGGTATCCCCTATCAAGAAACGTTAATTGTTATTTTTCCCACTTAATTTTAAATTAGTAATCTCTTATTATGTGACATCAGAACAAAGTAAGGGCGGGAAAAAATCTCAAAGGAATATACTAAATTGATGTGGAAATACACTTACCCACAGAATTCCCAGAGCACAGTCATACAGAAGTGCAGAGCTCGCTGGCCAACCTTTTAACCTTTGAGGGACAATTTTGACTTTTTAGGCTCAGACAAACTCTTAGCTTAAACTTTTGAAAGAAATCTGTATCACAGAACAGAAAGAGGTGTGCAAGCTAAATTGAATGCTTTGAGTTTGAAAATAGCTGTCAAGAGCTGTTTTGGACACCTCTGTGGTAGAGAAATGAAGTGATAAAGAGCAATGTAATCTTTTCTCGACCATCTAGAGTTTTTTCCTATGCTATTGGACTCTTGTTGACCATTAGCATTAAATTAGCTTTTTGTCTGTTACGACTGTGAAACAGCAATCTGCCCATTTCAAGTACCACTAAAATGTTTCCATCTTGTACAGTTTACTGAAATATGCCAAGAAGATTCCTCATTCTTTAAGATCTGTCACTCAAATCTTTGTTGTCATACATGTGATTCTGTTTTCTCTTAACTTTGTTAATGAAGCCAGAGCTAGCATAGCATAGAAAAACAAAGGGTGCTGCATATTTTGTCATCTTGGGAGTCACATTTCTAATAATTTTTGTGTTTTAGTAAGTTTTATTCAGATAATAACAGAATAAAGGATATTTAGAATTTTATAAGCAAAGAATATCCAACCCAAAAGATTCAGACCCTGCTTCTTTTGTTCCCTGTGGAGTCTCATTTTTTTTTGTTAACATGATGTGACTAAGAAGTTTGTAAATTTGGCTAATATAGAACATTTTTCTGAACTGTAAAACTTATATTTAATTTGTAGAGATTGGTTATTACTTGGCTCTTGAACCATGATCCTGCAGCACGACCAACAGCTGTGGAGCTGTTAAAAAGTGAACATCTTCCACCACCACAAATGGAAGAGTCTGAACTTCATGAAGTACTTCACCATACCTTAGCAAATGTGGATGGAAAGGCTTACCGGACTATGATGAGTCAGATATTTTCACAGCGTATATCTCCAGCTATAGACTATACCTATGACAGTGATATGCTGAAGGTTTGTAGGTGTTAAGGGGATGTGTGGGTTGGTGTGTGGTTTTTTTCATAAGTTGGATTTTTTAAAGGAAGTTTATGTGGGTAAACTCAAAAGATGTTTGAGAGAATTGCATCTCTTAAGAGTAACCTTCACATTAGTTCCCATTTAAAGCTACAAATCTGTACTATGTGGGCTTGAATAATCACTTCCCACTTGAACCTTGCATTCATTCTTCAGTGAAGAAATGAGCAGTGTTTGATTGTTGCAGCTTAAGGTTTAAACTTATATCCAGATGATTACTTTCTTTACTCTGAATTTCTGCCAAGTACTTGCATCTGATTGCCAACAGACTATGTTGCCTCTCGACGCTTCCTCTTAATTGTGGAAATGGAAGTAATCCTTCTTGGTTTCTCAACTGTTAAATCTTTCTATTTCTAGAGAAGTACAAGGTAACACAGTACAGTAATGCTATGTGTAGCTGTAGTTACTGTTTATTTTGCAAGGATTACAATTTATTGTAGTGGGATGGGATAGCAGAACGCTTGTTGTCCATGTTACATGGAATGATTGCCTATATTACATGGAGTGTTCATGGCCTATGAATTATACATGTACTTTTTATTTGTGATGGTTTCAGGGTAGTTTTTCTATTTGGGCAACCAAGATACAGCAGCATGTATGTGAGATTGTCAGCCGGATATTTAAAAGACATGGTGGGTGTGTTTACAAAAGTTTTTCATTACCTTTTTGATGATTGAATGCATTTAAGAGAATGGAATGGATTTACTGCTATCACATGAGTTGGGAAGTATGTTCATTAGCTGCTTATCACTTGAGTTTTGCATTGTTTTTTGCTGTTATTTCGGCATCCCACTAGTACCTGTTAACTTCAAATCGGAATGATTTAAATTTTCTTTAGAACGAACAGTGAAAATATTAATTATGTCTTTGAATATATTTGCTTTTTCTGATAAGTCTGTTTGAGCCTCTAGAAGTAGAGAATGTTATGTAAAATGGAGATCTGCATAAAAGGATATCTCTATAGTGAAAGACCAGGCATCCATGTAGGCACAATAACTTCTCTCTGAACATAGCCAGAATGGGAATGGTCTAGGAGAGAGCATGGAAACTGAGCAAGTGCACAGTGGTTACTTTCAGTGATACAGCTCTTAGCAATGATTTGCTGAGCCAGAGGTGGCTGCATGGTGTTTAATAGTCTGTGATGGTCTTTCTTTCCAGGACTCTATCTTGTCATTAGTAATAATATTTGCTTAAAAACAGTATTCGAGAGAGGAAGAAAACTTATGCACACACTGTCACATTTCAAATGTTATAAATTGTATCATTTCATAAGCATTCATAATAATCTATAAAAATAGAGAAGTTTCTATTCTAAACTGGGAGGCTTCCTAATACATCATAATCTGATTAAGCATGATCGGGATTTGGTGGTATAAAAGAATGAGAAACTGAGAAATGTGAAGTCAAGTAAGGAAAACTTCTCCCCCTCACCTTCCTTTTAAAGCTTGACAGACTTTGGAAAGTATTTGTCAGCATTTTAGAGATTGAAACGTTCTCATTCTTTCGGAAAAAAAAATGGTGTGAGAGGGTAGTTTTTCCATTAGATTGCATCTACTCTGTAATGGTTAAAGCATTTCTTTGTATTCGGGGCTTTTTTTTTCTGATTTAAATTTTTATGTCAAAATCTCAGTGAAGATGTGAGTAAGTGAAGATTCTGTAATAAAATAATCATTTGAGAATCAGTAGAGAGTTTGAAACAGAAAAGTGATTTTCAGTGATGGGTGATGTTATTGCTAATAATGTTTCAATGAAGATTGGATTCATATAGATAGATGGTTGCAAAATATAGCCAGTAAAAAAGGCATTTGAGATTTCAATGTGAACCATAAACTCTTCTAGTATGTTTTTGAGACAGAAGATGCCCCATGTTTGAAGAATATCTGTTCTCTTACCCAAGTGCCTCTAGCCTGAAAGAGTACTACTGGTACCCGTAGAGTTTCTCATCTGTTTCATATGCATGGTTTTGTGAAAGGTGGTGTTTAAAGAGGGCTGGGGAACTGGCAGTTCTCCTGTTTCTCTGTGGGCTGCCTGCTGAGCCCAAGCAGCATGCACAACAGAACCTAGTTTGTTTGATGACTTTCTTTAAATGGTGGAAAAGGAAAGTCTGTTAAGGACACTTAAAATAATGTAGTTTTTAGAAGGCATTGCTTGAGACAATCATGTTCCAGGAAGGTTGTTCATGATCTTGTAGAAGTCAGATGTTAGTTCTGAAATTGGAGATAATGGTGTTTTACTGTTTCTGTGCAGGAGCCATCAAGTTGCATACTCCGCTGCTCATGCCCAGAAATAAAAAACTATATGAGCATAATGAAGCTTCATATTTCATGGATCATAGTGGGATGCTGGTAATGCTTCCTTATGACCTCAGAGTAAGTAGCATCATCTCTGCAGGCAAAGCTGGGTTTGAATAGTGCTGTGGTGTTTTTAGATACCTTTGATTCACTAGTCACAAATTTGATTTCGGCTTACATTGCTTCAACAGTCAGAAGAAATATATCTTTCAGTGTCTGCTCCTCTATTCCTTAGTGCTGCTTTTGACAGCTGGAGCCCTGATGGCATAGGCAAGAAATACGATTTTTTTCTTACTTTTATTTTCCTTAATAGGAGTGAAAGCTGACTGAGCTGTCTTTTTTTTCCTCACACATATGAGATGAGGCTTTTGCCATGCCTTTCTTGTTTACGTGTCTTTATAGAGAATGTGGATAGCAGTGCAGTTTTATGTTCCTCAGATATGGCAAGTATTATTCTAGTCTTGAGAGGAATTGCTGTTTGCAGTTCAAATTTTACTGTGTGGGATTCCTCTATCAGTCATAAACAGTTATATGCAATGTTGGCCTAGTTAATTACCTTGCACATAATTTAATGAACAAATGGTTCAAGTTACATTTTTATTTATTATTGACATTAAAAAACCTGACTTTTTTATTCCATTTCATTAATTCATTTATAACGTCAAGCTGTACTAGTATGATTCACAGTCAAGGATTTGTGCAGGATCTACAAAATTTGTCTTTCTGTTGAAATTGCTTGTTTTACAAAATGTGCTGACCCCAAAGATTTACTTAAAAATACTCCTTTGTATCTTTACGTAAACAACGAAACAGCTGCTTATACTTTTTAGTATGCTTATGGGTGATGTATGATGCATTTTGCACGCATTAAGATGATTAAGAAATGTCCTTGTGTCCTTCTCCGAGCTCTTCCAGGAACTTGGCACAGGAGATGTTTAAAACTTGCAACAAGGATGGTTAGATTAATATTACTTGTCTATGGCAAATATTTAAGACATTATTACACGTATGAGAGTTACAAGTATTACTGCACAGTAGTAATTAGTTTTCAGTTTTTTAGAGCATAGTCAGACTGAATGTTTTTTGTTTAAAAAATTGTGTTTTGTTTCAACAACTTTAATGTATTTGTTTCCCAGATCCCTTTTGCAAGATTTGTAGCAAGAAATAACATATCAAACTTGAAAAGGTAGGTAAGGGACATAAAGATGATGTTTTGCAGTTGCCAGGCTTCATGACAGTGACCACTGAAGATACTGATTTGTTCTTTATTGTTTCTTCTAGATACTGTATAGAACGTGTTTTCAGACCTCGGAAGTTAGACCGCTGTCATCCCAAAGAACTCCTAGAATGTGCATTTGACATCATTACATCTACTGGAAATAGCTTTTTGCCTATGGCAGAAACAATTTATGCCATTTCAGAAATCATTCAAGAGTTTTCAGTGCTACAGGTAGATTCTCTAATTATCCTCTTTGCTCTTTTTGTCATCCTAAAATTGTAATCTAAGTAAATATTTAGTCTAATGTGTTTAAAAGGGAGAGTTCTGTTAACCTTGACAGCTACAGTACTGTTTTCATGTTTTTCCAGTTATCAGTTATAGAGCACTGTTATTTAAATAAAAAAAATGCTTTTCATAGGTAAATTTGAAACAAATCATAGGTTTGCGTGCAAAGGAAATATTAATTGAATCCTTACAGTGCCATCAAAATAACATCTTCCTTCTCTTCACAAGTAATTATTGTAGAATGGGACAAGTCTTGCCATTCTTTAGTTAGAGATGGAAGGTAAGGTGGTGGAAGGAGGGGTCTAAAGTTATTTTTGAGCTATTATTAAATGTTTAGGATACCTCTTCTTAAGCAAAATGGAATACAAGTAAAACTTTTTTTTCCTTTCTTCCTTTTTTCTTTACCCTTTGTTAGGAAAGAAATTACAGTATTTACTTAAACCACACTGCCTTACTGAAAGCTATACTTTTGTACTGTGGGATACCAGAGGATAAACTCAATCAAGTTTACATCATTCTGTGTGATGCTGTGGTAAGATACTGGTTATTAATCTAATCCCTGTGGTCATTACTGTAGAGTGACTTATTTTGTGGAACTATCTCTGAAAATGAGTAACAGCACATTGCCAGCATGACAAGGACTATCCTGTGGATATATAAAAAGGCTGGCTATCTTTGGGCTGTAACCTTAGATTAATTGCTCTGCTGTTACTTCTGGATTGAGATGTTTTAAAATTATTATTTTTAAATATGCATATATAATAGAATTAGTCACCTGTATAATTAAGAATGGGTAGGCTATTCCATAAAAACTTTAAAATGTATCTTAATGTCATGTTGGTCTTTTCTACCTTATAAGCAGAGAAAATAGATTAAATAAATTTGCATAATTAAGGCAGTGTTTAAATCCTGACAAAATGCCTTTTTTATTTCCTTTGGGTTTATTCTTTTTTTTTGTTTATTAATTTACATCAGCATTTCAGTATTTATACAGAAGTGCTTTTCAACAACGTTGCCATTTTTTTTCTCTTTGTTGGTTCTTGAAACTAAGCCAAATTCAGCCTCACTACAAGACAGGTGAAAAATGTGTTATTCATTGGTTTTGTTCTTTAACAGTCCTATTACAGTTTGTAAATGCAGCCTTTAATTAAAGATATTGGAAAATCATGTTTTAATTCTTCTCCGTAATTTCTTTTTTGTTTGGTAGCTCAGTTGTTGAAAACATTTGAATGTGTTTCTCTTGTAGACTGAGAAGCTAACTAAAAGAGAAGTAGAAGCCAAATTCTGTAATCTTTCTCTCACATCAAACAGCGTAAGTAATTTTAGTTCAATGTTAATTTCCCTGTGCTTTGCAATTTAATTAACTGGAATAAGAAAAATAAACTGTTACATCTGCTGTTCAAAATAGACCAGTTCCAAAGAGACTGGTATGATTTTATTGTCTGTTCTCTCTGCAAGTCGGTATTGTAACTATCCCAAGTTTGCTGCTTCTTTTAGATGTACTTTTAGACTATTAAAGGATAACAATTAAAGGGTAAACAGAATACTGCACAGTGGTATTTACTAAAACAAACTGAGAGGAAAAAAAGTTGTCTGCAAATGTTGATGAATGTGCATAAGGAGTTGAGGTTAACTTCTGATGAGAAGTTAACACCGTGGCGAGACGTGTGCCTGTCCGTTCCTTTCTTTAACTGACTAGGTAAAAACAGGCTGCTGGGCAAAAAAAAACTTCAAAAAACAATAGGCATTTTACTTGCACAAAGTCAAGTTTTTTTTTTTTTTTAACATGACATACTATGAATTCTGTCAGTTCAGCTACCTATGTTTTTTATTTGGTTTTTGTTTTTAGCTTTTGAGACTCTACAGGTTCATTGAGCAGAAGGGAGAAGCAAGTAATGTGTTTCCATTTTTAAACACAATGATAAAACAAAAGCCAGGTGTCACTCAATTGTTGAAGCAGGGCATGAAGGATTTGGAGGAAATCATTGGTCTGTTAAAGCAACTTGGAATAAAACTTCAGGTTTGTAAAATACTCTGCTAATAAATTAATGTGTTTATAGGCTGTTGGGCCTTTTAATTTGCCAGAAAACCAAAGTAATGATATTTTAGAACAGAAAAGGCACATCAAGATATCTTTTGATGGCAAGTTATAATACTGGCATTGTTTGTTTGTTTGTGTATTTTTTTAAAGTGCACTTTAAGAACAAGACACATTCCTGTCAGAAGTCTCTGGGTTAATTTATGTCTAACGACACACAGACTCTTTTTCAACTAAGATGAAAGGCATTACCTAGAGCATAAAGGAATTCTAAGTGTTGAATCAAACTATAAATATTTTAAAAATAAAAAAGCTGATGAACACTAAAGGGCCTCCCCTCCTCTGCCTTCCCCAAGGCTTTCTGGTTGGGTTGTGTGCTCTGGGTCTCTTGGGATGCTTTAAGATTATGGCATCATTTCCTTATTTATAATTGTATTTTAAGTATTTGAAGTTAAGGAGCGTTTCGTATGTCTTCCTTATGCGAGAACAGTGTTTTCAATCCATACTGCTAATGAGAAATGAATTATATTAACTGGTAATATTGGTACAAGTCTTATATACATATTCATTTTTGTTTTACAGGTTTCTATAAATCTGGGACTAGTTTACAAAATACAGCAGCACAATGGTATTATCTTTCAATTTATAGCATACATCAAAAGAAGACAAAGAACTGTGCCTGAAATTCTTGCTGCAGGTGGCAGATATGATCATCTGGTATGTGCTGATCTGTTTTAATGAATTTGATTTTTTAAAAAACATGGAAAGATGAAAAACCTTTTTGGCATTTTGCAAAGATAACTATTTGGGTCTTCCATTTTGTTTTTTGTCTTGTTTTTAGATTCCACAGTTTAGAGGGCCACAGATGGTAGGACCAGTTCCTTCAGCTGTTGGAGTAAGCATAGCTATAGATAAAATAACTGCTGCTGTTTCCAGCGTGGAGGATTCTGTAAGTCTTTTTCTGGAGGTGGCGGGTTTTGTTTCTTTACTCCTGACAGTTCAGTAACCTAAATAAGATGTTTAGATGTGTTGAAAATAATATCATACTGAAACAAACAGTAAAAATCAAGATGACCTGTTTCTTCTGTGTTTCTCTACATAGAATTATTTAGTGAAACATTAACTGGGGGGAGAGAGGATATTCAGGCTTATACCCTTTTATTTTTAATCTAAATGGGACATTTTTCTCCGCCTGTGGATTTTTTTTCAGATGGAAAAGCACAACTGCAGACATTTAGCTAATAAGTGTTATTTTGCCCCTATCACTTCTTCCTTTATGAAAGTATAGAATGTGGAGATAGAAGGTGACTTAACAATTCTTAAGTTACTACTTTGTACCGTGTCACACAATTTCACTTGTTTGTGGGATGTGTATTTGTATAAATAGCTTTTCTCTATAAGAATATATAGACATTTCTAAGCAGAGTGGGGAGGAAAGAACAGAACAGGCGAGGATATTTTAAGCTGAGGCTGTTCAAATGCTTTTCATCAACGAGTAAGGGGAAAGGTGGTCTTGTGTCTAATAGCGTCCCCTTTGTCTTCCCTTTTCCTTCAGGTTTCTGTCAGTTCATGTGACCTGCTGGTTGTAAGTGTTGGCCAGATGTCAATGGGCAGAGCTATCAATATTGTTCAGAAACTCTGGACTGCAGGAATTCCAGCTGAAATAATGTATGACTGGTCCCAGGTAGAATTTCTGTCTCCATGTGTTAACTATATTGTTCTCTGCAGATCGGTGCAGCTTCACGACATCCTTTTTAAGTTTTTTCTAGTTTTAGGGAGTTGCAGGCTGATAAATCTGAGCGTGGAGGGTGCTGTTCAGATACAATAATGTTAAGAAAGCCTCTCTGGCCTTGCAGCATTCTTCCTTTCGACCTCTCAGTGTATTTCGAAGTGTGATGGACCATCTTCATGTGCTCCTCAGAGCACAGCGGAAATAAGTGACCTCCAGTTATACAGAGCATGGAGTCTTTTTGAAATCAAGAGAAAAGTCACATAATGAATTTTAAAGTGAGGCCACTTAGGTCCAACCAAGTGAAGTGAGTGCTTCAAAGCAGATGCGTATTTTGTACTTAAGAAGGCAATAAATCCCCTTTTCAGGGAGAGCTGCAAGTAAGATCCCTGAATTTGTGAGTTAATCTTCAGTAAAGGGCACATCTGGAACAGTAGCATCAACTTTTAAATATATCCAGATGGCTGAAGACTGTCTGGTACAGAGGAAACATTGACATCATTATACTGTTAGAGAAAGAGTTTAGTAAACTGAGGTACTAAATATGCTATGGAGTCCCCATGTAGTCACCGGAGAGAAGTCTGGGAGGGAGGAATGGCAAGATGAGTTGTGCCTTTTTTTTCTCAAGTTGAAACCAAGCAGACCTTTAGCCACTGCTGCCTTGCTGGAGTAGTGAGCTATGTGGCAATGCTGAAATGCCTTTTAGTAGTGGTGGCAGTTCTCTGAGGATTGAGAGTCTGGTTCGCCTCTAAGTATGCCAGCTGGTGACTAATGAAAGAAATGCTGTGCAGTTTGTCATTCTGAGTCATGTGCTGCAGATAAGACAGTTTTGAGCTTGCTCACTTAATTGACTCGACTCTCTTTGTAATCTTTTGCCACAACATATCCAATAGTTTCCACCCCTCCGAACTGGAAAAAACTCAAGTCATTATGCTTTTCCTATGATCCCCCTAGGTTTTCTTCTTTTTGCCATCCTTAAGGGAGGAAGATTTGGGTAGTCCTTGCCTGTCTAATGCCGTCCTGTGACCCACTGCTAAGTCAGCATAGCAAGCCTTTCAGTAAGCTCAGGACTGAAAATGATGTAAGTCAGCCTCTGGTTTTCAGGAAGCCCAGCTGGAGTCAGCTTTCCTGAAGCAGTATTGACAGACTACTAGTCGTGCAGGACTGAGCTATTAGTGAAAGTTGCAGACAGTGGTAACTGTTTGACATTACAATGCACATTTTTACAGTTATCTAGACGCTGCAAGATCTGGGCATTCTAGATGTTCTCTCTGTCTAGTGTAGACTTAGACAGATTTCAAGGAGCATTAGGTGAATAAGTAGAAGCGTAACGGACTTGTTAATAAAGCTTTCCTCTCTCAGAAGGATATCAAATTATTTTAATTAAGGACAGAGGATTCTAATTACTTAGGTGATCATTTTATAATCTGTCAAATTTCTGTCCCGTTCCCCTTCCCCTCTCCCCACTTTAGTCCCAGGAAGAATTGCAGGAATATTGCAGATGCTCTGGCATTACATATGTGGCTCTTGTGTCAGATAAAGAAGGAAGTCACGTGAAGGTAAGTGTGGGACCAGAGGATGCTCAATCTTTTTATGTATTTATAATAGCTCATTCTACATTTCTTTTTTTTTTATTTTTAAGATTATAATTATTTTCAAGAAGACGTTTAAGTAGGTGGAATTCAGGTAAATACAGCTTTGGTTGCCACAGTCCTTCTGAAGAAGCCTGGGGTTTTGCCCTACGCAACAGTTATTCACTGTCATCATTATCTAGAAAAGTCCAAATACTAGTGCAAACATTGCTTGACTTTCTGTCAGTGTGTCTTCTAAGTAGAAAATTTTTTTTTTGTTGGGGTTGTTCAGCCTGGAGAAGAGACTCCAAGGAGACCTTATAGCAACCTTCCAGTACCTGTAGGGGGCCTACATGAAAGCTGAGGAGGGACTGTTTACAAAGGCTTGTGATGATAGGACTAGGGGCAATGGGGGCAAAGGGTATAAACTGGAGAGGGGCAGGTTAAGACCAGATGTAAGGAGGAATTTTTTCACCATGAGAGTGATGAGGCACTGGAACAGGTTGCTCAGGGAAGTTGTGGCTGCCCCATCCCTGGAGATGTTCAAGGCCAGGTTGGATGGGGCCTTGGGCAGCCTGATCTAGTGGGATGTCCCTGCCCATGGCAGGGGGGCTGAAACTAGATGATCTTTAAGGTCCCTTCCAACCCAAACTATTCTATGATTCTATGAGTTCTTTGAACATACAAAATGAGTTGGTTAACTGAGTCATCTTTCCAGCTGGCAGCTTTCTGTGTTACAAAATGAAAACTAAAACATAGATCTAAAAAACAAACCATCCATGTAGTGCAAGTGGTGAGAGCCTGAACCACACTCCTCCTCTCTTTAAGCTAAGGTTAAGTTGGAAAGACTGGACTGTGTCACAACATGAATTGCTACCTTCTGTGCTCTGCAGCCTGTGGTTCTGGCCCCTTTTTAGAAAGTAAAATTTTCAAAATACTCTTGGTTCTGGATCATTAGGAAAGAGATCATTATTCTTTGAGTAAAGATTCATTCTTTAACTTAAAAAGTAATCATCTGACAGCATCTGATATTTTTTCACTCTCCTTGTCATTGTAACAGAGACAGCAAATAACTGTGCTGTAACTGTATGAACAAGTAGATTTTGGTGATGTGTGATACATCAGTGTCTTCCATGAGACTGTTACAGAGCATTCTTTTAAATATGCCTTTATTGGAGCAAAACCAACAAAGAACATGCTGAAGAGGTGAATGGTGGTGTACTGATTAATCTCTCCCCAGTGGAGATGGAGTAGATATTCCAAGTTTTGAACATGTGAGTCTTAACTCTTGCAAACTGAAAGACAAGCCTTATTCCAACAGAATTCCTTAAACTAAAAGAAAAGCCCAAACCCACATATACTGTCATTAATATGGTATTTGGTTCATAGGTGCGTTCTGTTAAAAAATTAATTACCACATATTAAATATAAGAAGCCAAGATAGTTTAAGCTTTGGGAATGCGGGGGAAATAATTTGGTTGGGGGGAAAAAAAGACTAATCAAAGATTTAATTGGAAGTGATTTACTAGTAATGATGATAGATTCTCCCCTTTGACTGCTTCACCTTTAACAGTTGACTAATCCAGTTTGGTTTTGATTAAATTTGAGAAGTTTATTCATATGCCATTTTAACAATTAAGAGCCACTAAAATACATCCTAGGTGAAATCCTTTGAGAAAGACAGACAGACGGAGAAAAGGATTTTAGAATCTGACTTAGTAGATCACCTGGTCCAGAAACTGAAAAATAAAATCTGTGACGAAAGATGTAGTAGGTAAGTAGCATAAAATGTCAATGTGAATAGTCAAAATCAGAAGTGAATGTATGTTTGCTTTAATGATATGATTTTAAGATATGCTCAGCTAAACTTTTGATTTTATTCAATAAAGAATAACAGAGTGAATTCCTTCTGAGGGGAAAAGAAAGCAGAAGGCTTGGTTATAGAATTTAAGAAAGAGACTGATTTCACTGGCTGCTGTTGCATTCAAACATTCAAAATCCATACTGCTTCATAAGTTAATGTGGTTGTCTTGCTCAAATGCTACTATAACACTATAACACTGGTATTTTGTATAGCAGGACTGCCTGCAAGTCCCTGTTACTGACCAGAAGTCCGTTAAGTTTGTGCGTTGTGTAATGATGTAAAGCAGCAAACCCTTTCAGTATGAGGTAGTGCTGATACAGTATAAATTAAGGTGTAATTGTAGCACACCTGCATGCTTTGGCTGGCACAAATGAAAGCAATGCCTGCAAAGACTCAGGGTAAACAGCAGCACCCCATTGTACTAGATGGTTGAAATTACTATTCAGTGTCATCAATACAGTCACACCAGTGCGTGTAAGCAGTATAGCTGTTATTCACACACATTGCTTACTAAATATATAATTATTCACACATATGTTTGTATGTCCTGGCAGCAGGAACGGACATGGTTTACTCACACAAATTACAATTAAGAAACGAAAGGATTTGAAATACATGACATTTCTGGATAGTCTTAACAATGAAGGAAATTGTTAGACTGGGAAATGCTTAACTCAAGCGGTAGTTTGTGCAGGTGGTTGACCTCTCCTGCTACCCACCTTTTCATTCTCCTTTTTCTGGCCTCAACCGGTCCTGTCAGTTAACTTTGCAACTAACCTGAGTCTCATCTGTTTTGTGACAGATCTACAGCATCTATTAGAAGCTGTGAAATAAAATAATTCTTTCTCAAAATTACATTATTTCCAGATCCTGAGGACAGAGTAGAGAAAAAGCCCACATTTGGTAATACTAAACAGAGAAATGCAGTAACTATGCTTGTAATAACACTGGCAAATTTCTTTGTTAATGAATCCTGAATGTGGAAAGTAAAGGGATCCAAACTAATTATTCAAAGATTCTTTGAATATGTGTGATCTTAAGTCTATTACTTTGATATTTCAATATTATCTCTAGAAACCTGTAAGAAGTGGTAGATTAAATTAACAATTTAGAGAGAACTCTCTCATAATATATTCTAATATTAAGATCTAAATCACATTTGCATGGTGGAGAGCACTTTTTTTTTATCCATAGGAAACATAAAGGTTGCTTCTATATCAAATTTTGTAATGTAATTTTGTATGATTTCCTGTCTGTTCCACAACAGAATTTAATCTGCAGATACGTGGTGGGATGTCTCCACAAATTTTTCTCTCTTGGAATTAAACAAGTCTGTATGATAATGTGAAACCATGTATTATTACAGTATTTCTTTGTTGTTGTGATTTTTTTCCGTAACTGTCTTTGTTTATTTTTAGAGAAACCTCAGATAATCTCTCAGTACCAAATCAAAAGGGATCATTTACTAATACTTCAGGTATTTAGTCTCTTGTTTCAGAACATACAAACTGTTTCTGCTTAAAAACTGTTTTATAAGAAAATATCACAGGGACATAATTTTTTAAAATTAAAGTGTTACCAAAGACGGAGTAAGAAAATATCTTATAGTAGTGCCTCTGGTTAGAGACACTCCTAATCTCAAATGCTGTTCTTGGCGACCTAAAACTGAAAGTTTCTCCAAACTAACAAAATAAGCGCTCAAATCAACAGGCAGAATATTTCTCATATGAGCATCCATTGATGTAGTGATTCAGGAGGTGAAGGAAGCAGAAAAACATGACCATTTCCTAGCTGAGGAGAAATTAACTTTCATCTTGATGAAAAATGATGTGACCAGTGATTGTTACAGTGTTGAGACCCATCAATATTGACCTGCTGTTCTACTAAGATTTTTTTCCTTCAAATGAAAATATTTTTTACATTTCTAGCTACAGATTTGCATTCTTTGGTGAAGTTTGGCATTTTTGATAATTATTTTATTAAATACTGATCTGGCTGTTGGTGGTAGTGGTGGTTTATGACAAACACTTTACCCTTCCCTTGCATAACAGTCAGGGAGAGAGGTGGCCATGCTTAACTTGGGGTTTATGTATGTGTATGATTACCAGAAGTAGCAATTTGAATTTCAAACTAAGCTGTTTCAAATTTTAATAGTTGTTACTTGGAGGAGCTGGGGTTTATTGTTTGTTTGGTAATTGATTCTGCTGTGGGACTGATCATGAAATAGTTGCCTCATTCTTGAAATAGAATCACAGAATTGTTTAGGCTGGTAAAGATCTTTAAGATCAAGTCCAACCCTTAACGTAACACTGCCAAGTCCACCGCTAAACCATGTCCCTAACCGCTGCATCTGCACGTCTTTTGAAGCCTCCAGGGATGGTGACTCAACCACTTCCCTGGACAGCCTGTTCCAAAGCTTGACAACCCTTTTGGTGAAGTAATAATTTTCTGTGACCCAGTCTAAGCCTTCCTTGTTGCAACCTGAGGCCATTTCCTCTTGTCCTATCGCTTGTTACTTGGGAGAAGAGACCAACACCCACCTCACTGCCACTTCCTTTCAGATAGTGATAGAGAGCAATAGCGTCTTCCCTCAGCCTCCTCTTCTCCAGACTAAACAACGCCAGTTCTCTCATCCGCTCCTTAGAGGACTTGTGCTCCAGCCCCTTCACTAGCTTCATTGCCCTTCTCTGGACACACTCCAAGACCTCAATGTCTTTCCTGTAGCAAGGGGCCCAAAACTGAACACAGTATTTGAGGTGTGGCCAGCAGGACTAGGGAAGAGATTCTGCCTTCGTATTCAGTATTGATGAGGCCACCATCACATTTCTGATGCAGGCCAGGATGCTATTGACCTTGGCCGCCTGGGCACACCACTGGCTCATATTCAGCTGGCTGTTGACCAGCACCCCCAGGTCCTCTTGCATTGGGCAGCTTTCCAGCCACTCTTCCCCAAGCCTGTAACATTGCATGGGGTTGTTGTGGCCCAAGTGCAAGACTCAACGCTTATCTTTGTTGAACGCCATGCACTTGGCCTTGGTCATTCATCCAGCCTGATCAGATCCCCCTGTAGAGCCTTCCTTCCTTCAAGCAGATCACCACTCCAGCCCAGCTTGCTGTTGTCTGCAGACTTACTGAGAGTGCACACGATCCCCTCTTCCACATCACTGATAAAGATACTGAACAGAACTGGCCCCAACAGTGAGACCTGGGGAACAGCACTTTTGACTGGCCGCCAACTGGATTTAACTTCGTTCACCACAACTATTTGGGCCCAGTCATCCAGCCATTTTTTATCCAGCGAAGAGTACACCTCTCCAATCCACGAGCAGCCAGTTTTTCCATGAGAATGCTCTGGGAAATGGTGCCAAATGCTTTACAAAGTTTAGGAGACAACATCCACAGGCTTTCCACCATCCCCTCAGCAGGTCACCAATAGTTTTTCTCTTTTTTTGGTATTAGATAAGCTACATTCCTCTGTGAAATTCTGCAAGCCATTTGGAACCTTTTATTAGTTTCAGGGAACACTAATGTAAAAATGCCAAATTTCTTAGTCTTACCAACCAGTCCTTCAAAATAGTAAGTGAGTGTTTGAGAATTTACATGCACATGTTTCATTATCCTACCTACTTGACTGAGTTGGGGGGGAGGGGTGTTTAGCTGCTTTTTGAAACCTTTTCTACACAGATCTTAGATTATTAATATTTGTGAATTTTCTGTTTCTTGCTACTTACTATATAAAGAAAGAGTATAATCTAGAACTGTGTGTTTGCATTTTAGGTGCGTTTGAATCACATGGAACTCTTGTAGTGCCTAATGTTAGTGTTATAGCTCCCGAAAAATTATCTGCCAGTGCCAGGCGTCGTCAAGAAATTCAGGTACACACATACCAAACAAATATTAAGAAGTGATCCTTAGTAGTTAAGGAATGGTAGAATTCATATGTTCACTATTGCCTAACTTACAGAAATATGTCCTGTTTATTCTTTATTCATAAAATACATTATGAACAACACAAAAGCTTGACAGCAAAGACCACCTTTTCTAACATTTTGGATCTTGGGAAGTATCTGTGGTGTTGTGGTTCAGCCGTCGCTGTATGTACATATTAGGAATCTTATTTTAGTAGGAAATATGGTTCTGGAATTTTCCTTCTTTTTTAATAAATGTTTAAGTGTATTAAATAAGTTAAGCGTACTTTTAATTTGTGATTTGTTTGTAACAGATACTCTGTTTCATTATATTGTCTCAAACTAAAGGCCTAAGAAGAAATTGCAGATTTTAAAATGCTAGATACAAATGCCAGAGTTTGCATATGTAGGATAATTGGCTTCAAAATTCAGAATACGTGGTTAAACAGAAGCGTAATCGTATTTCCTTTTCAGTCCAAATTTGGATGTGCAACAAAAAATCCCCCCTATAAATAGTTATAGGAACCCAAATAAAGAGCTTTGACCTAAATACATTTGCTGTTTTCAGGTTTTTAATATATGAATGCATCTTTCCAAGGCACAAAAGACAACTTAGTGCAAGGCTGCAATTCCATTTGTAAAGTGCTACCTTTTGCAGGATTACTAGCTTGCTCTGGGAGAAAGCGTTACAAGGCATGACCCATACTTTGGTTCTGCTTTCAAATCAGTCCCATCTTCAGCTAGAGATGATTCACTGTATCCAGTCACAGGCTCTCACATTCCTCTGTATAATTGTGCAACACCCAGAAAAAGAAAGGCAGTTTTTAACTACATAGGCAAGAATTCACGTTATAACGTGCAGTTCTAGCTGCTTTCGTACAGTACTACTATTAGAAAGTCTTTACTGCTGCTGGAAGACTGGCTCACCACGAGTCTGCTTCCTGTTTGCTCTTGAAGTATTATGGTGGAATTCTTACTAAAAATTATATTAAATGTGAATTGTAGTTTAAATATGATGTAGTTCTACATCTTGTGTTAGGAGCAGCCTCTTGTTTCTCGTAACCTATGAAACAGAAAATAGGTGTTCCCAATCTGTATTACAGAAGCAGTGTATTTTACTTTTGCACATCTTGTGTTGCCAGGTGCAAACAAGACTTCAAGCATTCGTCGCTAGCCTGCAGCAGAAAACAAGTGAAATCGAGATTTTAGCAGTAAGTATTTGGCAGAAGCCTGAATTGCAAATTCTTAATTGAACTGGATGATGCAGTTTCTATCTGGAACAAACTACTGCCAATAAGCCTCACTTCAGAGATACCAAATGAACTAAACTGGTTAAATAAGACCTGATGTGCATTCCTTTAACACTTGAAAAGTATTTCTAATTGTGTATATTGGACAGTTGCATAGAACAAAATTTAACAAGTTGTAAATTCTTGAGCAGTACTTACGCTAACCGCTATGGTAGTTAATAACTTGTTCCCACTAGATTTGCTCTTAAATTTATACCAATGCAACTTTTGTTTGTATATAACTTTCAGACTTTGCTGACCATGTCACAAAGGACTTTGAAATGGTGTATACATACTGCCTCTTTCCCTGTGCTTATTTGGGACTTTCCATAATGGAATCTTGTCAAGAACAGTTTGGTTAAAATGCTTAGAAATGGACATTTACCAAGGTCTTATCAACACAAGTGCTTCATTGGAAATGAAATAAAGAAGTCTGACTTCCTTCAGTATAGCTAATCTCCAGCTGGAAAACTGATAACAGAAGAACTGTTAAGTATTGATTTCTTGGTGATATTTTTACAGGTAGATCTACCAAAAGCAACTGTGATACACTTCTTATCATTAGAGGTAAGCAATTAAGTATTGTTGTTAGAACTCTAATTGAATAATAGATCATAAATTCTGTTCCTAATGAAGTGGAATATAAAATTCACCCATTGTATTTTTTTTCTCCTTCAAGGAGTTTGAATTAGGTTTTAAAACTTGAAAGGGATTTTTTTTTTTTTTTTCACTCAAGGAGCTTGACTGAGGCTAGAAAAGTCCTTTTGTCAAATCCCCAACTTACACAAGATGTCATTAAGAAGTCCTAATCCAAAGTTCTGGGGTTTTTCCCAAGAATAGTTGACTGAAATTAAGTCTTGCTACTCATTTGCAGAAACCAATAAGCATTAATAGCAGATTCAACAAAGGTGTTTATTGAACTGTTAATGAAGGAGGACCCAAAATACAGAGGCAATGGTTTTGAGTACAGTAGCTGAAACTTCTCTTAGTGAAGCTAAGATAAAAAGGGACTGTCTATAAGTATTGTATTGACACTTTCAACAACTCAGAAACTGTTTGGGGAGGGCGGGGGAAACCCACCAAAGACAAAAAGCTTCTTTCTTTCCTCCAATGACAGCAGTAGCTTTCAAGTCCGAAGCTCTTCCTAGAGAGATTAATGCCTGTGCACTCCCCAAAAAAGGGACTTCAGAATGGCATCTTGCCTGGAAGTGGATTTAGTGCTTTCATATTTTTCATTTGCTGCTCTGAAGTAGTGCTTGTCTGGTAATCGGACCCCGGTGAAACATTTGAAAATATTTTCAAAATACATAGTTAATCAATTCTATCCAAAGCACGGAGATAGTTATTTCAAGTAAAAGGTGATAAACTAACTAACTAAATAAATGCCTATGATAGGCTTGCATAATTCACTTTTAACCACCACAGTTCTTATATCCAGCACTGCAAAACCTTACAACTTATTATCACTAAACTGTGTTAAGAAACTGATCGCTGAATTCCTAAACATTTTAAAAAAATTAAAACAAGTTGCACATGTTTATATGAATTTTGTTTGAAACCTGTTTTAATTAAGAAGCATTGATGCTACACATCAGAAGACTGTATCTTACCGGAAGTATTTCCTTCATGAGAGGATGTAACTGTATCATAGTTTCTTGTAAATTTTTTTTCTTAGTTTGACAAAGATAGACAAGCCTTTGATGCTACTGTGAGACAACTGATGTCACGATGGCCAAAACAGAGATGTTCATATTTACAGGCAATTTGTGATGAAATTTACAGTATCAAAATGGAAAAGAGGTAAACTTGTTAATTTCTTTATAGGTACATAAAACACCTTAATTATTTCTGCATTCAAACTTTACTAAGTGAGATACTATTAATTTGTCTTCCCCTTTATCTCTCCCAGAGGAAACAGAAATATTCAGGAAATGTGTTTAGTTCCTTGAGTACCGTGGGAAGATTTTACCTGTCCTAATCCTCACTTGTGATAAAATGTAAATTATTGGCCATGTAAATTCTTTGGTTTTATAAGTCTTTGCAAGAAATTCTAAAGGTATTCCCACTGTTCTCTCCTTTACTGCTTTGCTCATACTGAGTAGCAAACTACCACATACATCCAGGTATACTGCTATTCTGCATAGTTAACCCTCTTTTCTCATGGGAGGGACTCAGCTTCCGTTTTAAAATTCATGAGCATGTTTAATTCCTCCTGCTTTGAAGGAATACAGTGGCAATCTGGAACAGCTGACAGACTGTTTAGCTTAAACTAACATGATGCACACTCTCCCAAGGTGCAGTAAAGCCTGAATTTCTTTTCTAAGCATAAAAACACTTATGTTCTACTCAGTCTCCTTGTTGGATGCTGGCAAGGCTAAAATAGTCTGGGTACATCTGGTTTTAAGCCTCAAATTTTTAACTCCTGCAGGTAGTGGTACAGTTAAGTAAGAAATAGGCATTTATTTCCTGTTGTGGGTTTCATTTATAATACATTTTCTTAAACCTCTGTTGAGATACCTTCTAACCTTTAAGTGAGACTAAAAATTGGTGGATTCCTTTTTCTTAGAGATGCACCAAAATCGCTTCAGTCTTGCTAAAGGTTACTAAGGCAATGAAATGAAATATTTTTTTCTTCCTGTGGTTTGAAAGACTGTGAGCAACAGAACCCAATAACTACATGATCATATTCCATGTAATGTTGGGTGTGAATGTAATGCAGCGCCTGATGGTCTTCCTTTCCCATTTGATGCCTGCACACAGAACAGTGCTCAACCATAAGCCTTCAGATCATTGAATGCAGACTGAACAGGCTAGATAAAGAGAAAGAGAATGAAGGGGGAAATTGTAGTCACAGCCAAAGGAACTAAAAACTTAACTGCTTTTCTACTGAATCTTTGCAGTTTGCTTATTGGTAAGATTTGCCACAGGTATTGTAGCTTTTGAATCTGCAGTTTCAAATAAAATTTCTCTCTTTTCCTTCACTCTGCAGGGTTCCTGCACTTGTCCTGTACAGTTACCGAGATGAATACAAGGTTTTGTTTTAGTGCTTAAAGCATCTTCTGTAGGTTGCTTTTACTAAGACAACAGTGTGTTTTGTCAAGAATTTCAAAAAGCTGCAATAATGCAAGACAGGCAACTAATGCCTTTTTGTGTGTCCAAATTGAATTTCATGTGTAATATAAAACTGTAAATTTATGTCAAAAAGTGGAAATCGATGTTTTATAGGCAGTTAAGAAGCAAGTCTGGCTACAAGCACAAGTATGTGTTATCATAATTCTTGCCCCTTAGGCCACAAGGGTACTATGAGCTTGCAGGTGTAAAACTACTGTTCTTTTTTTAAATAGTTTCAGAATGCCTTTGAGAAACTCAGTTCAAAGATTACAGAAGGATGAGTTATCTTCAACTGTAAAAGCGTTTTAAATTTTTTGAAGGTTTTTATGTAATAAAATGATTGGCTACTGAGCCTTCTTGAAACATGTATTGCAAGCTTTTGTTTGTTAAACTTACTGTTTTGATATCTGTATATAACATGGAAAGTTGTCGCAAACTTGTCTGCCTCTGCTTTTGCATTCAAACCAAGCAGCTGCTTCCTGAGAGATGAAATAAGACCCAATACAAGAAAAACTGGTTTCAGACCTAAACTGAAGACTTCCAAGGGAAACAGTGTGCTAGAGGCATAACCAAAGTTTTGAAACTAGCTTTCTTCACATGGGTTGTCAGATTAAGTTTGAAGTTAATTATAAGAGTCTCAGCATTACTATGACTATCTTCTGAGGCTAAACTGTAACATGGCCTCACGAGGAAAAGTGAAATTGAACAAATCTGAAGATGAGTTACAGTTAACTATGCATTATATTTCACATTGAATTTACAGAATATTGGAGTGAATATGCAGAAAAGTTAGGGATTGCTGGAAAGAGAGTGGTATTTTCCCTCCCCACACAGTACCTTCTTTGTAAACAGCTTACTTCTGTTTTGTTCTCTAACATAGGTCATTGCCTTTAGCACTGCAGGCTTACTGCATTAAGAAATCCCTACTTATTTTTTCTACCCTTTTCTTGTAGTGAAGAGGGGGGCAAAGTTAAAATATGTAAAAAGGTAACTGAAGACAAACACAAAAACTCTTGGGAACTCTGAAAGTTGTAACAGTGACAAAGTAGCATCAGGGAGTCAGTCCTAAAAGCAGAGATAACTATACTATTCCTTGTCGTGCACCAAGACCAGTCACATCAGTCATTACAACCAAATTAATTTCTCAATTGTGTTTAATAGGAACAATTAAGTATTGATCTTTTACATCTGCTTATACGATGGAGCTACGTTAAGATATACAGTATGGGGAAATTCAGATGCCTGAATATAGTGAAAGATGAGGTTTTTAAAAAAAAAATTTAAGTGATCAGCATTTTTAGCCATGCCTGAAGGGAACATGATGCAGAGCCCTACCCTTCCTCCCACCCTAAGCCAGGGTCAGCACCACAGGATCAGCCCAGGGCAAAGGCACAGCTGCCTGACTCTGCAAGAGCTCATGCACTGTACTGGCTGCCTTAGGGATATCTGCACTGCATCACGTAGACATGTCCCTCAGAATGGGAAAGCTGTTGTTCCTGATTATATGCTGGCACCCACTTCGCATAGCACTGCTGAGTCTTATCTGTAAAACCAGGCATCTGTCACTAGGACTCCCACTCCAATCCTGCTCTGCTCCTGGTACAGTGCCTTTCTCTTCACCCTGTGTTACCCCCCACCACAAAAGGCATTTTTATACTGCCCACTGGTAAAACACAAAACAACAGCAGTCTGAGCACAGAAATAGTTGGTGGCAGAGCTGAAAGCTATTTCAGTATAACTCTGAAAATACTCCTGCCATACAACAATCTACAGAAAGCACCTTCTGCTTTCAGTTTGAACAAAAGTACTGATCCCATCCCAGTATCCTGCCAGAAGGAAAGTCAAAGACAAGTGGTAACTCCAAAAGAAAGGGACTTCGCTTTAACCAAGTTACAGTGCTGGGAGAACACTGTTCCATCATTGTGTTGCTTTACTCTTCTTGTTTTTGCTTTTCTTGTCTTTTTTCTTCAAGCCATCCATGTTAGCTCTCAGCAAGTTTGAATATGCCTGAAACAACAACAGGAACCATTAAAAGAACAAATACGTAAGTGACAATATACTAGAGATAACAATTTACATATTGCTGATGGGTAGGTATCTGTGTTTTTTCAGAGAATCATGCTCTTATTACACCCTACACTGGGAAACTATTGTTCCTAAACCAATGCAGGGAGTGAGATAAAATACAACAGGATTTTTAAAAAAATAAAACAATACAGGTAGATGAGTAGTCTAAGGTTAATCTCTATGTCAGTTCAGCACTGAATCAACCTGTTCACAGCTGTCTCATGCTTTCTACTGACCACTCCCCAATACCTACAGAAAACAAAGATAAAAGGCATACAAAACTTACCATCTGGAATTTATTTACTTCCTTTGAGCTCACCTGCAAAGTAATACTGTCCGTTAACCAAGAAAACACTGGCTGCTATTAAAAACCAAGTATCAGTACATGTTTACCCACCAGCAACAATCTAGTGGTTTTGGCAGTGGTTGGATCAACTCATCACATTCAGTGGTGGGCTGAATAGGACTTCAGTGACTTAAGAAACTGAAAACACTTCCCAGTCGATTAACAAAATCATCAGAAGACCACTCATCCCAAATCTGAATGTTTTCAAGCAGAAAGAACGTGAAGAAACATTGTAAGGATGGTTTTATTTACTTGTAGGACTGTAAAAACGTGTTGCAGCCCAGACTCTCTCAACTATTTCTCAAAGTAATGTTTTTCTATGGGTTACACCACAGAAGTGAGCTGAAGTCAGCTAAAAACTTCCCCGATCTCTCATTCAAGCTATACACACATCAGGTTTTCAACTTCAGTTAACATTTCCTGAAATACAAATAGGTCTGTAAATGAGGAAAAAAAATAGGTATGCTAAACAAAATTAAGGCTTAAAAAGAGTCTACCCACACATTCTTGCCAAGATGCAAGGATCTCTTTCCTACAGTTTCCCAGTCTGGGAACAGTCTGTTCTTTCCCAAGTTGAAAGAACTTTCAGTAATTCCATCAAGGTCTATAGGAAAGCTACCTCTTTGTCACCTGAGGCTTGGGTGTAGGTGTACACAATCTTTCTTCTGGAAGCCACACCACTTGTTTTCATACTGCAGGTTCTACATCTGTCCTGTGTCTATCTGCCCCCAACATCGCTAGAAGCACTTTCCCCCTTCCCTCCAAACAATTTCACCTGACTGAAAACATGGGATCCAGGGTTGCTGAAAACAGGCGGGTTACTTTCTGCTGTTCTGCAACAACATTCTGAACCAAAATCCAGCATACAAAGCAGAACTATAAACTACTGTCCTATCTCTAACGCTGAGTATAAGCATCAAGACTTCAGGTAAGTGTAACATTTCAGCATCCCAACTTCTGCTGTGTGTTTAGCTGCCATACAGTTTCTCTGTGGATTTAAGAGGATAGTTCTCAAGGCATCCATTTAAAGACAAGTTTCACTTAAAATATGGGGCATTACATAAAGCCAAGTAGGGACACTAATCTTTCTAACCCGAAGTTGTCACTTACCACTGTGCTGATTTTCTTCTTTCCATCAGTCGCTCTTAGGAGACACTTATTGTCTGCTGGTTCAAAGCTTTCTACATGGCCTTTCCGTGGGACTGGTTTTGTTCTACCATCATCTGTATTTAAAGGCAGAGAACGTTTATCCGTATTCCACTAAAACCACCAGATGCATCCTAACATGTTAGAAATTGGTGATGAAAAGATCTGTAAAACACTGTAGAGTTTAAGGCCATCTGAGCTGACACTGCAGCCAAATTGTTCACAGACCCCTTCCTCTGTAGTCTCAGAAGATAAACTACATCTGCAGGATAAAAAGCGTAGATCCTTCCACTGCCACGCTGTATGAACTGCCTGCCTCAGCAGCAATATGTCTCAAAATGTGTGTCAAACCGCAGCCTAGGACACTGGACTTCTCAAGGAATGCCAGCTAGCCAGAAACCAGAAAAACACACAAAAGCAACACTATAATTCTCCTGTTACAGAAATTATTGTTCAATTGTCCCTATATTTCCTACAGTTTGAAATAGGGTGTTGCTTCAAAGCTATCAGTAGTGGAACTAAGATGATTGATCTGTCCATACAACCACTCCTGTTTCCAGATGCTCTGAATTACAACTGCTTCTTTTAACATACACGCTAACACCACTAAGTACAACTTGGGTGCCCAGCTCTTCCATCCAGTAACAGGCTTCAAACTTACATTTCTTCAGCGTTATGAACACACTCCCTGAAGTTCTGCACTTTTGGAAGAGCCTGGTGAGCTCTGTCAGGAACTGCAAGAGAAACGAGACTCCACACTTGGTGCAGGCCACCCCACAGGTCTTCCTTCCTTCCCTCCCTCCTCCCTCCCTTCTCTCCCTCCTCCTTTCCCTTCCTCTTTCCTCCCCCTTTCCCTCCCTCTCTTCCATTCCTCTTCCCTCCCTCCTCTCCCTTTCCTTCCTCTTCCCTTCCCTCCCTCCTCTCTCCTTGCCTTCCTTCCCTCCCTTCTTCCTCCCTTCCTCCTTTCCCTCCCCTCCTTCCTTCCCTTCCCTCCCTTCTCCTTCCCTTCCTCCTTTCCCTCCCCTTCCTTCCCCCCCTCTTCCCTTCCCTCCTTCTTTCCCCCCTCTTCCCTTCCCCTCCCTCCCTCCTCTCCTTCCCTCTCTTCCATTCCTCTTCCCTCCCTTCTTTTCCCCTTCTCTCCCTTCCCTTCCTCCTCTTCCCTCCCTCCTCTTCCCTCCCTCTTCCCTTCCCTCTCTCCCTCCCTCCCTCCCCCTTCTCTCCCTCCTACCTTCCCTCCCTCCTCTTTCCTTACCTTCCCTCCCTTCTCCCTCCCTTCCTCTTTTCCCTTCCTTCCTCCTTTCCCTCCCTCTCTTCCATTCCTCTTCCCTCCCTCCCTCCTCCTCCTCCCCTCCTCCCTCCCCGCTCCGGCCGGGCTCCCCGTTCCTCGGGAACAAGCTCTCAAGGGAGGCGGGGGCCCCAGCCGGTAACACGAACCCCCGCGAGCCGCCGCCACAGCCTCGCCCCCCCCACCCCGGGGCCCACTCACTTCCCCCCCCTCGAACCTGCTCGCTCTCCAGCAGCACCATCCTGCGCGCGCCACCCCACTGTGCCGCACGCGCATGCGCGCGTCGGAGGGGAAAGCGGAAGGGCGGGGGCGGGGAAGGAGGAGCGGAGGGAGCGCCACGTCAGTCTCGCGCCGCCAGCCCCGCCCCTGCGTGAGGCGCGTGCCGCGCGCCACCGGCTTCGCGCCGGACGTTGCGGGGGGGGGTTAAGGGGCGGGGCCGGGGCGGGCGGGGGTTTCACACGTCGCGTCCTTAGTGCTCGACGCCCCGAGGGGCGGGTGCTGAACGGGGCAGTTTTCGGCGAGGCGTGGGTTAGGTGGGACGGGAACGTGCGGCAGGAGAGTCTCATCTGGCGCCTTGTCGTGTTTCTCAGTAGGGAAGCTCAGGGTTTGTTGTTGTTCTCCCGTGGACCTAATGATAGATAGCGCCTCACCTATATGAGGGGAAAGTAATACCTCACCTGTATGAGGGGAAGGTGACGTCTCACCTATATAAGTCGAAGATAACTCTTCATCTGTGTACAAATGAAAAGGAAAAACTTCCCTTGGGCTGACAGGTGCTTGACCCCCCAAGGAATCCTCACCATCCATTGAGGAGCTCAGGACGGCGTTCGAGGCACAAGTGAAATGCCTTCTTGTGTTAATTCTCATGGTGGGTCTCATAGATCAGGCAACACTTCATAACCTGGGAGTCCAGCCGCTCGGGGGGACCTTTATAGAGTTTACAGTCACTTCTTGTCCCTGTGCAGGTTAACCGAGAAGCAGTAGAGGGTGCTGTGATTGCACACACAGAAATGAAACTGCCCGAAGAAGAAAGAAACAAATACTCAAGAAGCAGGTCATCACAACATGGCCATAGTTTATCAAAATCTATCAGTTTATTAAATTAACTCCATTATGTTGGAGTCAAAGCAAGCATAGAGATCCAAGACAGCCTTTCTCTAACTGTGTGGTATCCTCCTGATGTTTTCTCACGTGTATTACTTGCAGTTGAAGAGGGAAGACTTAAGAAAAACAAATCTTACTGTATAATTGTGGAAAGTGATGGTCCCTGCCCCTAAAAGCTTACAGTCGGTGACCACAAGAAGTGAAGACAGGTGTCATTGCTGACACCTACTTCCCCTAATCCTGCCCAGTTGCAGGAGCAGTCATAACAAACTTCTAATTACAAGAGATTGTTTTGTCAGAAATCAGAGGAGGGTTGTGTTTTCAAGAGAGCTTTGGATGGCTAAATAGCGTTGCAGATTTTTATAGGCAACTTGTGAAAGAAGAGCAGAAATGGAAAAACTCAAACAATTGCAACATACTCTTCTGCCTTGGAAACTCCCATGGTCACAGACACTGGAAGGCAGAAGTACGTTTCCACTCATGCTTGCCAAAAGGGAAGATGGGTGGTCTCACAGCTGAAACATTGGGACTGCAACTATCACCTGAATTCTGGCCCTTGAATTCGCTAGGTAAGTCTTGTGTCACCTTGAAGCAGTCTCCTGACTTCCCATGACAGCTTTTCTTTCATAAAGCTGAATAAAGATATGTCAGTAGTTGTTCTCTATACTTTCTACACAACAAAACCCATTAATGTGGGATGAGCACCATGGAGTTTTTCCCTCCTTTGCAGAAACATCTTAGCCCACTGTAAAAAGCTACTTCTGTTGCTGAGGTATGCCTTCAGTACCCTGTGAACCTAGGCCTGCCCACGTTAATGTGGCTGAAATGGCAGTAGAGATGTAGCTACAGTATAAGAGACTGTACAAAGACATTGGGCACCTACCTATCTGGGTAAATTTCTTTTAGGAACCTGTAGCACCAAAGCTTCTGGTGCTGCTGTATCCTGGAATAAGGGACAAAGGGGAAACCACTGTGAAGAGCTCAAGAGAGCTGCATGAAGCTTACATTTTTTTAAATCTATTGATTTACCAGCAATTTTTCTGAAAATATATTTTTCTCACTGCTAATAAAAGAAGTGGCTCCACTGAACTGCTGAATTTCTTTCTGTAAGAAAGGATTTTATGTGTGTGTGTGTGTGTGCGCGCGAGTTAGCTTATCTTCCTGATCTTGAAGTTGTTTTTCAAGCCAGCATGTCACAATTTAATTGGGGGAGAAGCCTTCATCACAACTTGCAAACAAGGTGAAGATGGAATATTTTTGACGATTCTTTTCCAAAAAAAAGATGGAACAGGGGAATGCTGACATTGCTTTACTTTTGCCAAAGGCTGCCAACACTCAGAGGGAATTAGCTATTCAGCTGGCGAAAAAGTGCTGAACAAACACTGAAGGAGCTAAAGGGATACTCCCAGTCATGATATACTTGCTTTTCAGTCTATCTCCTACCCCAGTCTAATGCCTTCCCTGTCACCCCATGCCCTCAGAAAAAAGGAGGGGGGAAGTAAAAAAAAACCAAAAACACCAGGTTGGATTAAAACAGTAGCAAGAGGAATTGGTAGATCCTGAGAGTTGGCAGGGGTATTAGTATTTTGTAACCTGATATGTCATGTGACTAAAGCCAGGCAATAAAAATAAGTCTCTTACCAGCCCTCCTGTTTGCTCAACTTTATTATATGGTGTCAGTAGAGAACTACTTTTTTTGGCAAAAATTTAGCAAATGAAGCCACCTGAATCATTAGATCCTGAAGGAAATCTGGCAGAGAACTGGAGGAGGTTGTTGCTGCGCTTCCAAGTTTTCCTGGAAGCAAGCATGTATTGAAGGGAAACGGAGAAGGTGAAACCTCCTCCTCTCCTAAATGTGGTGGGAGGTGCAGGAAGCTTAAAAACAAAATTGTTAGAAGTAAATTAAATTCTTGTTCAACTTTAGTAGAGGTTGGCAAAGATCTATTTGAATTAGCTAGAAAATATTACATCTCTTTATGGATATCACAAACACAAATTCAGCTGCTGCACACCACATTGAGCAGAACTGTAATAACATACTGTAAATTGCAGTTTGCTCACCACAGCGCTCAAGATGAGTTAATAACGGATAATGGCCCACAATTCACAAGTGGATTATTCTAGTAATTCTCTTTGATCTGTAAGTTCAAGCATACCACGTCAAAGTATAGCTATGCACAGAAAAAAGAGTCAGTGTTACAGCAAAACCCCAATAACAGCCCCCCCTTTGCAAGTCTATCATTAGCACTGTACAAACAGAGATGCACCACACCTCACTGCTTTACTGACCTCACCAGATCTGAGATTAATGGGCCTTCAAGAGCCAACATTTAATAGCAGCTGGTTGGGCAGAAAGACAGTTAACTCTGGAGTAGCTTCCAAAACATCATAGTATCATAGTATAGTTAGGGTTGGAAGGGACCTTAAAGATCATCTAGTTCCAACCCCCCTGCCATGGGCAGGGACACCTCCCACTAGACCAGGCTGCCCAAGGCCCCATCCAACCTGGCCTTGAACACCTCCAGGAATGGGGCAGCCACAGCTTCCTTGGGCAACCTGTGCCAGTGTCTCACCACTCTCGTAGTGAACAAATTCTTCCTAATATCCAGTCTAAATCTGCCCCTCTCCAGTTTATACCCATTCCCCCTTGTCCTATCCCCACAAGCCTTTATGAATAGCTCCTCTCCAGCTTCCCTGCAGCCCCTTCAGGTACTGGAAGTTCGTTATCAGATCTCCTCTGAGCCTTCCATTCTCCAGGCTGAACAGGCCCAACTCTCTCAGCCCTCCGATCATCTTTGTAGCCCCCCTCTGGACCCGTTCCAACAGCTCCTTCTTACATCGAGGATTCCAGAACTGGACATGATACTCCAGATGAGATCTCACAAGAGAGGAACAGAGGAGCAGAATCACTTCCCTCGACCTGCTGGCCATGCTTCTTTTGATGCAGCCCAGAACATGGTTGGCCTTCTGGGCTGCGAGTGCACGTTGCCAGCTCATGTTGAGCTTCTAATCGACCAGCACCCCCAAGTCCTTCTCTCCAGGGCTGCTCTCAAGCACATATGTCCCATCATGTACTGAAAACAGGGATTGCCCCTACCCAGGTGCAGGATCTTACACTTGGCCTTGTCAAACCTCATGAGGCTATCACAGGCCCACCTCTCCAGTCTGTCCAGGTCCCTCTGGATGACATCCCATCCTTCTGGTGTGGCAACTGCACCACTCATCTTGGTGTCATCTGCAGCCTTGCTGAGGGTGCACTCAATCTTGCTGTCAATATCATTGATAAAGGTATTGAACAGCACTGGTCCCAGTACGGACCCCTGAGGGACACCACTTGTCATGGTTCTCCATCTGGACTTTGAGCTGTTGACCACTACTCTTTGAATATGACCATCCAACCAGTTTCTTATCCACCATACTGTCTACCCATCAAATACACATCTCTGCAATTCAGAGAGAAGGATGTTGTGTGGGACTGTGTCAAAAGCTTTACAGAAGTCTAGATAGATCACATCCGTTGTTTTACCCATGTCCGCTGCTGCGGTTACATCATCATAGAAAGCCACTAAGTTGGTCAGACAGGACTTGCCCCTGGTGAAGCCATGCTGGCTGCCATTAATCACCTCCCTGTCCTCCATGTGCTTTAGCATAGCTTCTAGGAGGATCTGTTCCATGATCTTCCCAGGCACAGAGGTGAGGCTGACAGTTCAGTAGTTCGCAGGGTCATCTTTTCTGTCCTTTTTAAAAAATGGGCACACCATTACCTCCAGTCACCAGGGACTTCTCCTGATTGCCATGACTTTTCAAATATCATGGAGAGTGGCTTGGCAACCACATTTGCCAACTCCCTCAGGACTCTGGGATGCATCTCATCAGGCCCCGTGGACTTATATATGTTCAGGTTCCTCAGGTGTGCGTGAACCTGATCCTCCTCTACTGTGGGAGGCGGTCTACCCCCCTGGTCACCATCTTGCTGTCCCATGACCCAGGAGGGGCGAGGAGAGCAGTTATCGGTGAAGACTGAAGCAAAAATATTAAGTACTTCAGCCTTTTCCCCATCTGTTGATACATGATCCCCATTTCCAGTCATCAGTGAGGATACTTTCTCTTTGATCTTCCTCTTTTGATTGCTGTACCTGTAAAAGCCCTTCTTGTTGGTCTTTACTTCCCTTGCCAAGTTCAGCTCCAGCTGCGCCTTGGCCTTCCTAACCCATCCCTACACAACCAGGCAGCGTCTCTAAACACATCCCGGGTTCCCTGTCCCCGCTTGCACTGCCTGTGCAGTTCCCTCTAGTTTAACCAGCAGGTCTCGACTCAGCCATGCTGGTCTCTTCCCTTCCCTGCTTGATTTTCTATATACGGGGACTGAGCGCTCTTGCGCCCTGTGGAAAGCTTCCTTAAATATTTTCCAGCTCTGTTCCACTCCCTTGTCTCGGAGCACCATGTCCCAGGGGATCCTACCGAGTAATTCCTTGAAGAGCTGTAAGTCTGCTTTCCTGAAATTTAGTGTCCTGACTATACCCCTCACCTGTCCCATATCCCTCTGGACCTTGAACATCACCAGTGCGTGATCACTGCAATTCCAAGCTCTGTGCCAGGGAAGTGAAGAAGAAAAGTTTTAACAAGAGCAATGAACAGTTATTCTGTTTTCTAGTGATGGGTGGATTTCCAACAAAGCAATTAGCAGGGTACATGGGAACAGGTGAATGTCAGCCCAAGATCGAGTCTTAACATTCTTTATAAGTGGCCCTTGTGAAAAGAAACGGAGGACATGCAAGGGCATGATGACCAGAGAGCTGTTGAACAAGACAGATGTAGAGGTACAAAGTGATATTATTTGCCTGATCAGCTGCTAACCACGAAAAAGAGAGAGATTCTGAATACCTTTTAGATTCAGACAGAGAACTAAACACGGCACTTTATAAAGATCTTTCTGAGACCAAGATATGCCACCAGAAAGCTGCTGAGCCCCTGATGAGAAGGCCAACTTCCAAAAAGAAGCTCTCCACAAAAAACAGGTCTTCTCTCATGTCTTAGGAATCAATTCATGTACCCTGAGCTCTTTCCTAAATGCTTTTGTTCACCTTAGTGAATTTATCCTATTTTATTTAACATTATGTTTCTTTTTCACAAAATGAGTTTCAAAAATAGGTTAAGAGTAACCTTGAATTCAACAGGCACCAACTTTTGTTGCCTAATAGCGATGTTAACAGTGATTTATATTTTGTGAGGAAGACTAGAAAATAGATATAGATATGTTTCTTAAAACTCTAAAGCACCACATAACTATTATAGTGCAACAAAAGCCTATCTGGAGAGAGACACAAAAAGGTTGCTGGAAAAGGGCTTCATGGTTTTGAAGTACCATCCAGATTTTAGAAAACTTCTCTGTTGGGGAAGGTAACTCTTATATGTATTTACCATACTGTTAAGTGTCTTACACATGCTCAAAATGGTTTTCTGATGAGCCCCCATCTCACAAAAAAAAATGGGAAAAGAAAGCCAAAAGAAAGGCAGTCCAGATGTAGACTTGGTCATCTGTACAAGCAATGGTGTCATCTGTGCTGTCTAGGGAAACCCTGTGGCACTGCTCACCCTGGGGATGGTGCATCAGTGAGAGTGCATCCCTGTAATGATGTCTATCTAAGAAGCCCATGAATAATGCTGTATTGCATGACACACTTCTGGAAACAGGGGAGTTCAAGAGGCAATTCTATTAACTCCCAGAGTATGAGGAAGGGCCTAGGGAGAAGAAACAATATGTCACCATATGTGTTTACTTTTGAAGGGCAGGGCAAACAAAACAGTCACACAGCCCTCCAAAACCTGTGCAAAGCTGTGCAATAAAAGAGTCAGATAAAAAAGAGATGTGAATTGGGCATCCACACTGTGTTTTGAATGCGCATTTGTCCCAATAACTTTCAGTTGCAAGCAAAGCAGAGGAAAGTGTAAGAACACCCTGTTCTGAAGGAGTGCACCTGCGAGGTGACACAGCTTCCTGTCCCCACTGCTGCTCTCCTCTGTCAAGAGACTGGTTCTAGGTTGGCGGCTGCCTGGTGCCACTGCTGGGAAGAGACACCGTGTGGTACAATAGGTGAACTAGAGACTGTGTGGCCAAGAGCACTGTACTGCGTGGCAGAATGAGTCTTTAGAAGCAACTTAGCAATAGCATCTGTTTTAAGTCCAGGTAAATTAGACACTCACGTAGAAACAAATAAAAATGTATCAGAATGTGTTCGTATCCTTACGACCCAGAGATGTCCACTGTGGTTGAACTCCCAGTTTATCTTCTCCATGGTCAAAATTATATCTTGGTAGTTATACATCACATTATTTGTTACTCTTAAAACTAACATATTTTAAATTTTTAGGAGTGTGAAATTAATTTTCAGTGTACGCCTTATATTTTTTCAAGATTATGGGGCTACTCAAATAGCAGACCTTGGTCTGCGTTTGAACCAGGAGTAAGTATTACAAGGTGTTCAGGCATGTCCCCTCCACGTTGAGGTATGAACTTTCACACAAAAGTTCTCAAAGACTGAATGAAAATAAACCATAAAATTCTTCTGCCTTGCAACCCCACCAGCATCAATACAACCATAGTGGTATACAGGAGGTCAGAATTTGGGAGCTGTTAATGTAACTCTGTCTTTGGAGCTGTAAACTATAAATCATAAGTTCATTGGGGTTAAAACTTTGCTGTTGTCTTTAAACCAGTTTTGTGATACAAGATTTCAGCATGGTTTCAATGGGTCTGTGTGAGTAATCTGTGAACTCCAGTGGTTCAGGATTAGGCCTGTACAATATGGTTTACCTTCTGGGTGCTCTAGAAATTCTACTTACCAACCTTACAGTTCATCTCTCCAACAGGAAGAAGCTATATAGTCATCACTTAATTTTGTATGGGAGATTTCTAAGTTGACCCAACATGTCTGATTAAGAGCTGCACAAAGCATCGGGGGGGTAATTAAGTTGGAGTTCAAGAGTAATGAGGTGACAGAGATTGGGTTGAGCGTCATTTCTTTCATGTCAATATGTCCTATTTCCAGAAAAACAGAAATGCAGTTGTGAAAAATTTCCACCGCATGTTCCCAGTGAGATTAGAGGATTACTTTAATGTAAGTATTTAAGAGACAGAATAAAGAATATCACACCACGTTAAAAAAAACCCCAAACAAGCCAGTGGGAATTCTAGGCCAGCAGAATGTCACCAGGGAGGACGAGATTGTCCTTGATATCAAAGAACACCATGGAATGTGTAATTAGTGAAGGAACCACAAGGTATCCTCTATTTTCAGTCTGCTATCCTCCATTTTCAGTCTCCTCAGAATTAAAGAAACCCAAGCAGCCTATATTCTCTTGATACAGTGAGGGGTTGCTGTCTCAGGAAGAAAAGGGTCACCTACCACCTTACCAGCACCGTTTCCTGCCTCTGCTGAGGCTGCACAGCACAGTGAGACCTGGCCGGACTTCTGAGATTTAAGGATCATAACACAGGCTGTGGTGCCTGTACAACAATAGTTTCTTCATAGCGAGAGTGAGGATGTCTGATACAAGAGCTGCACGGCACAACAAAGAGACAATTAAGTTAGTTACCAGATGAGTGAGGTGACAGAGACTGGCTTGGACATGATTGCTCACACTTCTATAAGCCCTAAATTTGAAAAAACAGAGACAGTTTTGACCATTACCGACAGATATTATTTCCAGTGTGACTCTCTTCTTGTAAGAGTGTACCAGCTTTACTGGTGTTTCTTGCTCTTCCTTAACGCTCCTCCAAATGTCCAGACACTTTCTAGGAACAGGCTAGTGTGGGGAGGCCACTGTGCAGCCAGCAGCTGCCCTGGGTTCTCTGGGTCAGCGGCTGGAGGAAGCAGTTTCCTGTTTTGATGGTGCTCAATGCCACTTAACAATACAGGGAAAGAAAAAACTGCAGGATCTAAGCATAGCAAAGCTGTTTTCTACATCAGCTGTCTGCCTGCCTCCCTGCTCTGCCCCAGCTGCCCCCCAGATCACAAGCCCACCTCAACCAGTGGACGGCAGCAGAGGAGCGGAGGCAAGAGGCACTCAAAGCTGAGGTAATGAGAGCTTGAAGGCATCTCTGCCATATCAATGGCTGGACCTCTTGGCAGTGGGCATGAAACAACAGTCTGAATATTACTAGTTTGTATCTTTCTCGCTGCCTTCCAGAAGAAAGAAAATGAAATCCACATGCAGTGCTTCTGGAGCATCAACACCAGCAAGAGTCACTCATGCCTTCTTACAACACCTAAAACATCTCATCCTCCTAGTAGATGATTTTCAGCGCTGTCCTGAGATAACCATTTCCAGCAGTGGTCAGTTCATTAGGGCAGGAACAGCTTTGGCAGATTCCTCACTCTGCCTTTCTGAATAATGTCCTTTTCCTCTAATGGTTTGTTCAATGCCAATTCCTTAATCCACTCCTAACGGCTCACAGAGTGCTCTTACTCTCCCACCCTCCTCCTACTGCCTATATACTCAGGCAGCATCCCTTGCTACCACGCCAGAGTTTGGCTCTCCTGATCTCTGTCCATATCCAAATCCTACCTCACTGGCCTTGTTTTTCAAAAGCTTCTCAGATTAAGGGTTGCAGGAGGTAGCTCTGTAAAGCACATTAAACTAAACGTTGTAACTGTGGCTGGAGTCACTCAGAAACAGGAAATGCAGGTACCCAAACTGTAATCTGAGTTTGTTGCTATCCCTGTCCCTTTTTTTCCTGCCTCTCCCTCTCTATTTCTGAATTCATGGTGTCTTCAAAGGCACACAAAGCAGCAGAGAGGAGCCCCAGGCAGACTGAAAGTCACCGGCTCTTTGGTAGTGCTCAGGCTACATAAATCCCGGGTGAGTCACCCCTGCTTGCAGTAGCAGGTAACCCAGCCATTGCCAGGCAAGCTCACAGAGCCTCAAATGCAACTCTGCTAAGGAAATTCTCAGAAGCAATGCAAGCACTACAAACAAAATTCCTTGTTATTAACCTGTGACAATTGAGTCCTACAGATTTTAAAGTTCAGGGGTGGCATTGTTTGAAGATATGGCATGCACGTATTGCACTAGGTTTACAGAATAGTGTGCCAGAAACCTCCACATCAAAGTTTTCTTTCTTTTTCTTTTCATTTTAGGGGGAAACTCACCTAAGAATCCCACCTGTTGGTTTGGGATTTTTATCAGACAAATTGTGATTGGGTTATAGTGCCAATGAAAAGCAGGAAAACTTCTAGGACTTAAATTGCCAAGCACATGGTGAAGTTTCGCATAGAGCACAGTCAGTGAGACAGTAATGCAGGGTGTCTATCATACTGAAACCTTCTAATGACCCAATGGTGTTTTACCATCATCTGAACACAGCAGGAGATCTGGGACCCTATTGAATAAAGTGCTCTAGGTCTTTATGAAGAACATCACAAAAAGGGTAAGTTCAAGGCCAAAAAAATCCTCCCACAAATCCTAGGATGAAGTTGGCTTTATCTACACTAAAGGTTTAGCTAATGTTATTTTGCAATTGAGGCGTGATGTTCTCTCACCTTCATCTTTTCTTTCTTTGTTTTCCCAGACAAGATTGAAGAGTATCATTAACACAAGTTTCTCAGAAGGCATCTGTCATCTGTCACTCGTGTTTATATATCCATGTTTACTGTGTGCAGTCTGGGAAAATCTCACAGTGTTCTTGAGGGAGTATAAAGAGCACAGGGATAAGCAGTGGAATGACATCAGCTACACATGGAGCAGCAGTGTCTTCAGTGTTGTGTTGCGCTCAGTGCTGTTAGGACAAGTTAATTACCAGGTTAAAGGAAGATAATCAACATAGGAAACAACGTCATTATTCAGCAAGACATCAAATGCTCTCAGGTGCCTGTTACTCTTGCTCAACCAGTTCAGTTGTTACCAGTGTATTAGTCATTTGACCACACTGAACATCAATCTTTCACTCCTCATTACACACTCAAATACTAGCTACAGTATAGGCTTGCTCTATCCTGTAATTACAATATATAGCTGAGCTATAAAATCTATTATGTCTAAAGGTCAGACTCAGAAACAAATTAATTAATTGCACTTTCTCCACTTCTAGGCTAAGATAAGATTTTTTTTTCGCCTACTTTCCAGTAAAAAGCTCTGCTTTTTCCATAGCACAAATGGTTTGCCATAAGAAGCAGTTGTCAGCAAGAAACTCTTCATACAGAGGCAAGCAACAGATGTATTATCATCACAGAGCTATCAGTATTATAAAGTTAACTTTTGGCAGAGAAATCTTGGCAGCAAACAGCCTCTTCAATCTGAAAGAGATTAGCAGTTCTGCACCAGGACAGTGCCAAAGTCAGCCTCTCGGTGCGTGCCGTGGCAGAGGGCTGCACAGGGGACGCACCCCTCTCCACGAGTCGAGTGCTTTTCCATTCAGCTTGGTGACAAGGATAGCATTTCATGCCTTTCAAAGGCATACAAATCGAAATGCTGAATTTAAATCACGATTTGTCAGATGGCAGATGTCGTGGTGGCCTTTGGACTGTTTGAACACAAGAGTCAGGGGAAAGCTATTATTTCTGTGGCTCTGTAAATAAGGATTTCCCTGCTCTGTTCTGGTTCCCCATATTCTCACTGGTTGAGGATCAATAGTGTGATGCTCTTAGGGACCAGGACTGCAGCATGGCAGGAGAATGCATCCTGGAACAGGTCTTGGGATCGTGAGCGCTCTGGTTAGACAGTGCAGGTTGAGAGAGGCACTAGTGAGACAACCCTATTCTGGCTGAGGAAGATGTTCATTCACTCAAGAATGATTTTGCCTTTTCTGTTTTCCCACATATGTGTTTGAATTCCTTTTTGCCTTCAATTTTTTTTCCATCTTGTTACCTTCTCTCTCAGCTCCCTCCTCCCCATCAGTCATTTCTCTATCAACAGTTGCCATTCTTCACTATCCCTTGCTGCATACTTGGCTGTCACCTGGGATGGTTTTTGCTGAGCAGGGCAGTGACTTCACTAGCACAGAGGCTTGCCTGCTCCTGCCCCTGCTGTGAGCCATGGCACTAATGCCAGAGCTAGAGCAGGAGTAGCTGTGGCATGACTGAGGTTGGAAAGTGAATCTTTTTAGCTGTTCGGGACAGGACAGTTCTTACATCATAGTGACATGGGAAGAAACAGCCATTGCTGAAGAAGGGGTGTTGAGCTGCTTGTGGTGCAGTGTGGTGTTATGGTGCAGCAGGTCTGGGTTACTGCAGGAGTTAAGTATGCCTATGTAAAACAATGGTTCCCTTCCCAAAGCGCTCACAGTTTAAGGGACTCTCATAAGCTAAGCACACTCCAGATCTCTAGTGAAAGCTGCCATGCACTCAAAGAGCAAGTTGGGGAAGCCCCATTCTGCAGAATGAAAGTCCAGTCTCCCCGGGTGAGGAAGAAGACATGTATCACTTTCTTTTCCTCCACGGTTTTGCTGCTGGTTGTAAACTACAAAACAAACCCAGGATTTCAGAGAACATTCAATCTGCAGCTTGTTCTCAGCTGATCCTGTTGCAGGGAGCAAGTTCCTGGCTGATTCACAAGCAGTAAAAATAAACACAGTCTGGGGACGGCAAAGAGGAGGGAGGGAGACTGGTGGGTACAGAGGAAAAAGTAGGAGCTACAGCAGCTGGTGTTTTCTTTGCTGGTTCTTTTCAGAGGATTTAGGCAGGTTGGAGATGTAAGTGATTAATGGAGAATGATAACACGCCACCCCCCTCCCCTATCCTGGAAGGAACACGAGTCTTTATGCATATCGCTGGTCTCTCAGCTTTAACCTTTCCAAGACTTACACACTCCATCCACTCCGATGCAGTGCTGTGGGGCTGACAGCACATCTGGGTGTATTAACTGTACGCTCTGCGGTTTTTACAAATGCTTAGGGTTTGTTCCAGTGTTTGGAAACACTGCACTCAAAGCTCTGAGACTTCCCCCATGGAGCTGACCAGACTGAAGACGATGAACTGCCAAACAAGCTTGAGACTGGTTGGGGTTTTTTTCCCCTTGTTTCTTCTGTTCTTGGAGTAAAGGGCACAGCTAGATATTGCTGAATCCCAGTAAAACGTGCCTCCACAATGGCTTCCAGATTGTTCTGGGATAAAGCACATTTGGGAAGAGTATGCAAGTAACAGAAATCCTTTTCTGTCCCGCTCCATAGGTATGTCAACTGATTTGCTAAGTACATCTAGGAATCTCACCTTCAGCTCTGCTCAGGGGTTATTGTGCCACAGTGTGCTTCTGTTCTCTGCTGGGTGGTTAAGAAGTCTCCTCTTCTCTTGCTTTTTTTTGCACTGGAGAAAAACGTCCCGCAGAAATAGGAGGCAAAGGTGGATGCAGAGCTTCTACCACTGATGCAGAGGAGTTGCAACAGAATTTCTGTGTTGTAACTTGAGGACCAGGAACGGCATAAGATGAAAGCGAAGGAGCTTTTGTTATCATTTGTTTTAAGCAGGGCTGATGGAGGCATAACAATAATAATCCGCTAATGAAATTTACTGAAGATGAGATGTCTTATCAACAGAGAGGACAAGTACAATATCGATTATTTCAGAAATTCACAGTGCCACTGGGCATACACCTAGGCAGCAGGAATTCCTGCTGTGAAGACAGGGGGACAGCATTTGGAAGAAGCAGGGATGTCAAAAGACCAAGATATTGTCATCGTTACAGGGTAACTGAGCCATCAGCATGAGAGCCATGGAAGAGGAAATGCAGCTACAGGATGTATTAGACGAGATACTTTATCTGATTAGAAAAGCATTACCACCATTGTGCAAGGCGGTATCCAAATGTCATCCAGAACAACATAGACAGCGCCTGTCACCCATATTTACAAAAAAGAGACCAGAACAACTGATTATCAGGGAAATGAAGAGTCTGTCTTAGAAGTCCCTGAAAGAAACTGATTTATACAGCAACAAAACAAGAGTGGATGAGCAGGGACAGGAGCCTTTAAACATTTCAGAGGAGAAAATAGCAGGGAGGTAAAAGTAATCATTTAAACTAAAGCATGACTTTACCACAAGAACAAGATGAAAATGGAAACCTGTCATACCTCTGTTCCTGGTTGAAATCCAGACCAGGCTGTATGTAGCTGGAGTAGAATTAGTGCTTTATCACAGGTTTCTGTGGTATGAAGTCACCACCACCAAAAGTGATGATGGTGGTTAAGTTTTGTGGGTAATCTTTCTAGAAAGGCCAAAGACTGCCTGGATAGGGATCTTGAACAAGGCAGTAGATGAGTGCAGTGCAGTGGAGGGTGGTGGGTGGAAATCATACAGCCATCAGTTGATGCTACTTGCCCTGAGTACAAAGAAGGACCCAAGTCCCTACAACTGCTGGCAAAGCACTTGTTCATTTGATTTCCCCACTGAAAACACAGACTAAGATCAGATTGAATGGCAACGCCCTGTTGTTGCCCCATGGCTTGTGGTGTCTGGTGCTCTGCCTCTGGGTCACATGCATTTACATACGCTTTACACACATGCATTTCGCATGTGCTTTTACATGCAGTGCAGAGCCTTGATTTATAAGAGCACAAGCTACGTGCTCACCAGGCAGCCACATGGTGCTGGGTGCGAATACCCCTCTCTTGCATCTCCCCAGAGCACACAGGCACCACACACTCGCCTCGTGGCGGGGACTAGGGTGGGAGGAGAGGAGGCCTGGTAAAGGCTGAGCTACTCAAAACACACTGGGGTTTCCTTCAGTCTTAAGATCTGAGACAGACTTTTGCTGAGACAAGTGCTGGCACATCCTGCAGCTAAAAGGAGGGGGAAGCACAAAGGAGATGAGGGAGTGGGGTGGAGAGAAAGACCAAGAGACACAGCCGATTATCTCTTTTCCTACTACACTGGTCATGTGAGATAGGAGGAATTTATAACGCACGTACACACTCCAGGTTTTTCAAAGGCTGTCTTTAGTTCTGTATCATTTCCAGGGGTCAAATGTTTATGCATTTTGTCTGCAAGAGTAAAAATGTGTATTTTTAATAGGGAGTGACTGATCATATGAGTAAGCCAGCATGCAACACACTGAAACAAAGGCGAGACGCTTCACTTCTGCTGCAAGGTTAACTGAACGGTGTAGGATTTAGGTGCCCTATCTTGACCAGTACTGCTTTATCAGTCAGACCACACCACCTTGACTACCTTGTATTCTTACTTCCGAACAAAACCAAACTGCCTTGAACAACACCTGATGAGACATGTTTATTATGTTTATACCAGTTTTGAGAATTAACACCTCTTTTGATGTGTAAACACTTTCCCCATCTCAGTCTGCCCACATCACTTGTTTAACCCACAAGACACTGCAGTTGCAAGTGGCACACGAGGTAGCCATAAAATATCACTGTAAATGATGCAGGTGAGCTCTGTCCTGAAGGGCACTCTGCAGAGAAGGTCTTGAACACACCTGAACTTACAGGCTACCTATAAAAAGTGATGTAGCTTTTCTAAATGAGTTTTGAAGGAGTAATGTAGTCAGATCTTTAATGTTGAGAAGAAGAGGAGAAAGCCAGAGAAGATTGTTGCATAGAGAGCTCTTTACTTACTTTTAGAAAATGAGAAATCCCAAGCGCTGTTTGGATGCACACCAATATAAGATTAACACTACAGGGCACCGAACACAGTGTATTATCCAGACAAGTTTCTATCCAGTTCCTTTTCGGGAGTCATCCTGCCATTCCTACATAGGGTGAAGGAAGGATCACTGCTGTGAAACATGGAAATTATTTATGACTCATCTTCATTGAGCGAGTTTTAGGGAACAAGGTAGAATTTCTTCTGCTAAAGCCAGAAGTCTTATTAACAACCTACAGGGAAAATGAATAAATCTTTCTCACAGAGTAAACTAACTGCTTCTCTCTGGTCCTACTTCAATCCTCTGACATACACAAAGACAGTTTTGGTTTTGTTTATTAACAGCCTGTCTTAAAGTTGATGGAGAAATTCTTCCCCCGGGACAGCAAATCCTGCACCCTTTCAGGCGGCTCAGTTGTGCTGCATGGATCAAGCATTTATCAGACCCAACAAGCCTCGTAGCATTGAGGGTGCTGGCTCAGCTCCATCTCCTCCCGACCTCTGAGTTGTCTAGTGCCAGGCGCTTGTTTTCCACCCTTAGCCAGTTCAAGCTCTCTCCACTCAGAACTGCAATACATGGGGACTTTTTGTAGCTGCCCTTAAAATAGACTCGTGTGGTCTGTCCCAGCTCGGCGTCAACTATCCTTCTGGGTAACCTACTGCATGCTACATAAACACAGCAATTTGCCAAATTACCAATTCAGCAAAGAGCAGGTTGAGGTGTGGGCTGTTAAATACGGAGGATTTGCAGGAGCTGACAACATGCTTGGCACAGCACAAGGGACTAAAGAAGACAAAGCCCAACCTCAGTATGAAACCGTACCCCACTCCCATGTGTGTTTGTAGAAGGCAGGCAGCTCTTTAGGACAGTGTCATGCTTTCATGTGTGTTTATACAGTGCCTAGCACAACAGAGTCCTAATCCAAACCGGAGCTCTTAAGTATCATAGTAATGCAAATTAAATAACACTAATAATACGCTTTCCCTCTGTGCTTACCAGGTCAGGCACGAGGGAAGGACCAGGGTTTCACACCAAGCTGAGATGCATCTTCAGGCTAACCTTGGTTAGCAAGTTACACTGCCTGACCCGCAATCACATCTCCCGCTGTGAGGTGAAACATGTTAGTTTATACCCGAGAGAAAAGTTAATGTCATTTATCTTGTGTTTGCCCCAGCTAAAAGCACGTGTTTGTACAATTACCAGGGTTCAGCTAACACTGGTATTTTAGTAAGCCACAGTAACTTGGCTGTGTCACAGTCTATAGGGCCTTTTTTTAGAAAACAGATAAAGTGCAGGTGGTAAAGAAAAGCTTTCTGCAGACATTTGCTGAAAGTGTTTTCCCTAGTACTTTATAAAATAGTGTGAACTGCAGTCACAAAATTTAATTAATATTTTAGAACTTCTAGCAAAATATTTCAGACTCCAACAGAAAACATGTTTCAGTCATTTCCATATATCCTTTAATCCAACATTATTAGTTGGCCTATTTTCCACAACCAGAGTGCTGTACAGCAGGTAATGTTGTAGACAAAGCTTCTAGCAAGAGTTCACCTCCTGCCATGAAACTGCATTACAGCGAGTGAAAGCTAGGGATGTGCACGTGTGTGTGCGTTTCACCTCTTCTAGCTGCAGGAGGCAGGGAGGAATTAGTAAAATAATTAAACATGCATATCAACATCCTTAATCAATAACAAAATTTTACTCGAAGATTGACAAAACAGTATTTTAACATTCACCGAACTTGGCTGACAGTAGAAAACCATCTTAATGAATAACATCATTGTCAGAAAAACATAAATAGATAAATTATCCCCAAGAAATCTAGTAAATAATATGTATAAAACAAATGTGTAGCATTCAGATAATTGCATCCAACAGATGTCTTCAGTTAGCTGTTCCTGTAAAGGGGTTATCATTTGAGAAGAGGGGACTCCAGACACTATACAAGATCAGCATTGTACCTTTTAGTGCTGTGAAGTTTTAAATAAAGAGGTTTAAGAAGGGAAGCAAGATTGTAATTTTTCTTATCAGGAACAGCTTATTTGAAGGTAAATGTTAAGATGAGCAATACTAGAATGAGATTAAAACTACATCTTTTGGTAGGACATTTGTTGATAAGTTCTGTAGATAAATGCAGTGGGTTAATGGTCCCTTTCACATTGTAACAGTATCCTCAGTGGGATTTGCTTCCTCGGCTGCTCTCGGTCCCCTCCCCCAGCGCTGTGGAATGAGAAATGCACTGTTTTTAATGACTGGAGCAGGAGAGATCTTGTTATTGTGGCTGCATCACCCATCCAGGACACAGTTCAGTAGAAGTTTGTCATGTGGCTGAGCAGAAACGATGAATGCAGGTTTTATGAAGTTCATTCCCCAAATACAAAGGAAAGGCGGGGGGAGAAAAAACCCACCACATTCATGGCTATAGGCTGCGAGAGTACACAGTTCACAGCCTCAGCTCTACATCGATCACTGTCAAGTTCCTGGGCTGCAGTGCACCTGCAAGCTCTCCCCTACTCCCTGAGCAGCAAGCCTTTACCTGCACTCCCACCTTCCTCCACAGCATCTCCCCCCTTATGCACTCCTTCCCTCTCACCTCTCTTCCTTTCTAGCTGGGGGCATTCATTGCTTTAGTGTCTTTCTGATACCCAGCTTGGATCTAGGGAGAACTAAATCACTGCTCTGCTTAGAGGCAAGTGGGTATTCACCAGTTAATATCCACACACACTTGTTTCTTCACCTCAGGCATTGCTTCATTTCCTGTTTGCTTCCAGCAGTCACCTCCTTTGCTTGAACTCTGTGCCATTCTGCAGGCTAATATCAAACAGGTGGAAGAGGTAAACATTAAAAAAAAAATCAACAGCCCAACATATCCTTCCTCTCCTCAATGGGCACGATGATATTTTCAGGAAATGGGTAACAGCTGCAGGTGCTAGAAATGGTCTACATGTATAGGAAGGTCTGGAGTTTGTATGCTGGAAACACATAGATAATATTTACTGTGAATAGGTTATTTTAATTGGGTAAGCACTGATACAAAATCTCCTTAAGAAAACACCCCCTGCACACTCCTGCTGTGACAGAAGCTATTGTGCACTGGCCGAGCCCCTGACATGAAGGTCTCAGGAGAGCCAGGCTGGCTCCCCAGCAATGGCACAGCACCCCAGTGCGCAGGGGAACTGCTGCACCACCACCTCCCTGCCTGCCACCTCATCCTCAGCTCTCCCCAGGGTGTTTCTCTTTGTGGGATTTTGGGGCTTGGTTGCAGGAAGGAGGTGGCAGTAAGGTGGAAAGGCAAATTCCCTCCTGCTGTGGTGGGTCCATACACCTGTCCATACACATGCATGTACCTGCATCTGCATGAGCTTATACCTGCATGTGCAGCCCCCTCTGACCATCTGAGGTTTAATACACCAAATGCTGGGCTTTATGAGTAGGCACTCGCTTAACAGTTTTGCTACATGAGGATGTAGCTCAATCATTTAATTTGTTGACATCTATGTGAAGACATCCTCTTCCCTATGAGGAAAGCAAACAGGGCATGGCATTCTCAGGGGTTGCTCCTGTGGCTTTATTTTTAGTCTGCTGAAGTCTGGGAAACCATATCCCTGAGCCCATTTCACTGGCTTTATTCTGGAAATCAGTATCATTGTCAGCTGTCAATAACTCACTCTATTTACCACTCTCAGCTGCTCAGGAAGACACAGCAAAGCCTAAGGCGGGTAAGGTTACTGTGTGTTAACAGTAATTCTTAAGGCAAAGGGTATAATGAGGCCCTATGAAGACAGTGACAAGCTTTGGATTTCTTGTAGAAATGGCGATTGTGCCTGTGTCAGTTTGTGCTTGCTGTGTTGCAGACTCTCCCCCTCTTCTCCTCCACAGGTCTGGCTCCCCAGCCCCAGCCCCAGCCCAGCAGTGGTGGAGCTGAGCGGCTGTGGGCACTTGATGCTGATTAAATTCTGCTGACTGAGGAAGATGTCAAATTCTACCCAAAGCAGAGAGCCGCCAAGGAAAAGCTGCTTTTCTTTGCTTTTGACAGCTGGAGCCATGAATTTAAGCAGAGGTCTCACCTTCAGGCAAGTCAACAGCTGGGCAGGGAGCAGTCTTTCTTAAAGAGAGAGTGTGCTGTATTTTCTGGAGTTCAGTGTTACCAGGAGGTGAACGAGTTGAAGTGCAAGAGAACATTTATGTAAAAACCCAGGTGCAGCTGGGGGTTTTGTTGTCATTTTTTTTTTATTATTTTACTAGAGGAGGACCAAGTAACAAACAAGAAAGAGGAAATGAAAACACATTCTTAATTCCCACTCTTGGTGTTTCTCATCTTCCATTTCCCCTGTGGTACATAGAAGGAGGAGATGCAGCCCATGTCTGTACAGGGAGTTCCTGAAGTCCTTTCCCTAAGAAGACCGTGTACTGATCACATCACATTTACCTTTATATATGTATGCCAGCCATGCTGCAGGAATTGGTGTCTCTGGTGACTAGTAATGGGGTCTGTAAGACCTTTCCCTGTTTTTAAACCTATCTGTGCACAAGAGCCATCCAAAGCTCTAACTGCCCACTTGCCTTTGTGATGCGACACCTGCGGTCTCAGTTCAATGGGCAGTGGATGCGAGTTCCCATAACAAAATATCACTACCGTAACTAAATACCCATCACTGCCAGTTATTATTGGCAGTATCACCTAAAACACTGTGGACTGAATGGTACAAAAATGTAATTAGGCTTCACTCCCACATTATACTTGCTGAGTCGGAAAGAGCAACTTTGTCACTGCAGGGCCAGGCTTTGCAATACTGAATTTTCAGCCCCATGGAGAAGAAGCCAGGACTGTGAGGAGGTTCAGACCTCATAGGATGCAGGGACAGACACAGCTCTGACCTAAGTGCAGAGGGAAATACGCAGCACAGTTGCATGGCCACTGTCACATCATGTAATTCATGAGTGTGTGATATCTTAGCAGGTGCAACTGGCCAAAAGTGTGAAATGCAGTGAAGCCCTGCTATTACCCTTTCCTACCCTTCTGCCCCCAATAAAACCACAGCTGCTTAGAGTACTCTGGCCACTAGACAAGAGATTCAAGAGATTTAGGAGTACTCCCAAGTTCTCTTGTTAGAAAGACAACTTTAGGAAAGAATTAGAAATTAGTTGGACTAGAAGGAAAATATATAACTCTGTTTAGTTTGCACTTAGGTGGTAAGAGGCTCCACAGGCTGATCTCAGAGTTGTTTAGGTACTTCATGCAACAGCTTCTTAGTGTGAAACACAGAAGCAATCCTGAATAGGTGAATGCCTTAGCCAGTAGGCATCATAGCCATCACCACTCTTCTTCTGTCTGACACAGTGAATCCAATTTTCTTTCCCTTCCTTTCTGTAAGAACTACAAGATGAGAAATGTCCCACTGGGGTCTCCCCACTGATCGTTATAACTTCCTAGGGAGGTGGGAAATGTGAATTTCAAGCCCTTCAGAAGGAAATTATGTCCATCTCCCCAGTACCTTGAAAAGATGAACTGAGAACAGGACAGCCACTCCCCTTGGTTAGGATGGAAGAAGTCCTAATGGACTTTTAATCATGGTTAAGGCTGTCACTTTGTGGCATCTAATGTGTATCCTGGGAAGAATGACACAACTGCCAGGCTCTTCTGTGAAAACACATGGTCATCATCATTGCCACTGTTGCTCTGAGGGGAAAAAAACCAACCAAACAAAGAGCAGGCATCATCAGCCAGCCCAGCAGGGAAAAGGAAGGAAGAGTGGAGAGAAGAAATGGTTTGTGTCTTTAATGTTCGGTAAAAGTCACACTCCTCTGACCTATGAACACTGACGGCCTAATAAGCAGGTGTCGATACAGAACTTTAAGAGTGCCTGAATTGGGGGGTTTGATATTCAGAGTTGAAGCGCCTCTTGAAAGGATGTATTTACAAAGTTAAGCAGTAGCTGAGGTTGTGAAAGTTAAAATTTAGGGTATAGGCACCAAAACTCCATCCAGACCTAAACATAAATACAGGCAGGCTTTCTTTGGATTTAGCCTGATCCATTCAAGCAATTTTTCCTAAAATTTTTCATCTTTATCTCCACCAGTGGCAGGAAAAGTGGAAGCTCTTGAACATAAGTGATTGTGAATGCATTGTCTTATTTATCAAACAGACAAGAAGGCAAACATAAAAAAAAAAAAAAAGCTTTTCATAGCTATTTGGTTATTATGACGTAGAAGGAAGATAAAATTCCACTTCTGACATCATTCCAACTAACCACCACCCTAAACCTTTGCTGAAACTTGTGCCAAATCTCAGCTTTCAAATGTCTGTAAATTCAAAAGCGTTTGGAAAACCTGCAGAAGTTATATTACATGTAGCATTGAAAGACAGAGTCTACTTTCTGCTCTGCTTGAACACAAGAAGGCATGGAAACTGGAAATCTGGTGCCAGACTTCTTTGTTACTAGATTTTCTGCTTAGTTTTACAGCCTCCTACTGTTCAGGTGGGGCTCTGTAAGAGCAGAAACTTGGATGGCTAAGTATTTTTCTGAATCTCATTTTTAAATGCTTAGGGAGCATCCACCATCACCATCTCAAGTAAGAAAGCTCCTGAAACCAGCCAAAGACATGAAATGATAAAGCACAGTTTGTTGTGAGGGTTGCAGCTAGAACTGCCAGCTTTGTGATTTTAGAAGAGAAACTTAACCGTCAGCACATCGTGACATTTTTGGTGTGACGCATGATGATGTGTGGGTGGATTTCAATGCCACATGTTATTTCAATGCATTATCATCATCGGGCTTTATTGAAGCGTTGCTGTGTTTCATCATTATCTCTTGCAGCAGCTTCAGCTCAGCCAATCCTACTACGTTCACAGATACTGTGTCTGAAAAAAAAAGCTACTTTGCCCAGATTTGCATCTTAATATTCTAGCAAACCAGATAACTGGAAGCAATTTCACAGAAAATTATTTTTAAATGTATTTTATGTATATATTCATACTGGAGGCCTGATTCTCACTTCAGTCTTTTCAGACAAGGGAAACATGCCTTGTTATTTTTGCAAATAACCGTGCAGTTTCCATTTCAGATGATAATTGTAATTAAAGAATATATTAGAAGACTCAAGCCAATTTTCTTTCAAAAAGATAAAACTCTTCTAAAAAATATCAGTTATGAATTATTCTTCTGATTCCTGGGTATCTTATGGGCACAAAGAATGATCCTGCTACAACTTTTTGATAAAGAGAGATGTAAATAATATGATTAGCTTATTAAAAAAAATTGATCCAATCTTGAAATATTGGGGTAAACATTAACTGTGCCTTCCAGACACAAAACTTTAAACTAACACTAACGGAAGTCCTAAGATGAAAGCTTTCCCTGGAACACTGAAAATACAGGGCACACAATGCACAAACTTAGCTGAATTTGAAAGAGAATCCAGAATATTCAGTCTGTAGTTATCTAGGCTAGGATCTGTTAAGCATAGTTGTGTATTCATTTGGACTGTAGCTTCCCACACAGGTTGTGTGCTGGAACTGTGCTGAGATTCTTCTGTGTGAAGGACCTGTGCGTCCCTATTACCAGGAAATAGTTAATATCCTTTCCCAGTGGGGCCCACATGCACCTGCAGAACTGTGGTGTGTGGTTTCTTCTTGCAGCTGCATCTGTGACACTGCTGCTGCCTGTGTAGAGGTTTTAAAGTGTAAATGGAGAGTTGGTGAGGCTACCCTTCAGTGGTAATGCAGCCTCGAGGGCTGCTGCAGAAGCGGCAAAACCATCCTCAGTAAAGAAGCACTTTTAGTAAAGCAAGTTTCTCAGCTGTTAATGCTATATCCCACCTCGCTCTGGAAAATTCGAAGCATATTATAAATACCAGCTAGTAAAGTATCCTCACAATGACATTCTGGAATTGCTGTCTATTATTTTTGTGACTTTTCCAGAGGAAGAAATTTACATGGTGAGGCCCTATTTTTCCTAAGGTCAAGCTAGACAGACGATGCAGATCTTTCCTAGCCCTGTAGTTTGGCTTCTCAGCCACTCTGCTGCTCCCTTAGTTTGTTTTCTGAATTCCTTAAGCAAAAGGAGGATTATTTTTGTCTCAATTGCTAAAACCCATCGTTCACTATATCTGCTCCTTCTCAGGAATGAGAAGATTATGGGGGTCAGTAGTCAGAATTGAGAGTTATCAACTAGCCCTGGGCTCCAGGAGCGGTGATTAGGATCATCTGTTATTAACAGCAGATGCATGCTCTGGAGCAGAAGTGCTCAATTCTCCTCTGCACTCGAGATCTGTCTGGTGTGAGGGTGATATATGGGAGGGAAGAGATTGTATTCACTGATTCTACAAGGTGATGTGATTTAGAGGAGCAAGATGGTTGTTTTGTTTTATTCCCATCATGTGATCCCCTTAAGGCTCATATACCACTGAAGGATCGCCAGAGCCAAAGAACTGCTTGCCCTTTGCACTCTGTTTTTGCACCATTCCTTCCCCCAGCATATTACTGATGGTGTGGTGGGAGAGTTACAATTGGCACATAAGCCAAATCTGATACTTTTGGGCTGATGGACATTTTTCTCCTCCAGGCAACATTTTTTAGCCAAGGATTTCAGTGTCAACCTTGCTTCTAAGAGACTGTGTGCTGTTATCTTTAAGTTTACAACTTTCTGAAAAGAAAAGGAGATTTATAGGAGGAAAATGAGGGTGCATGTGCACACCTTTTCAGGCAAGACAGGCAGACAAATATAGCTGAATGAAGAATTACTGCATGTGGTTGTTAGTGCATGGTTGCACAGGGAGTTTTAGTTTGTGTGCATGCACAAAGCTGCGTGTTTCAAGGAAAAAGACTGCTGAGGTGAGAGATCATGTAAGTGGAAAGAGATGCTGGCTGTGTTTTCTGTCTGTACCTTTTCGTGTAAAAGTTCTCGCTGTCTGCTCTAGCAGTAGATGTATTTAGGTCAAAAATACAAAATGTCTTGGCATAAATCACTGAGGTTTTTCTTTCTTTCAGAGACTTGATTTCCCTCCTCCTCCTCTACTTCTTGGCTTTGTTTTATTTAACCTAAAATAAATGTCTCCCATTTTTGGTTTTTTTTTCTTTTCCTGAGTGGAGAAAACCTAGTATAGCAAGTGACCCTCACTTTATCTGGTTTATAAGAACAAACGTTTAAGAAGACATTCCTGGGAAATGTCTTATTACTGCCATAGCCCTAAGCCTTGATAAGAACCCCGTTGAGCTGATATACTTATACAAATATACAAAACAGGTGGCCCCTGCTCCCAGACAACCTGCTCCCAAAGAGAATGAGGCATTTTCACCACAATATTTAGATGCTATAAGGATTTGGAAACTCCTGATCAGAGTGTTCATGCACACAGTAAAGCCCTGCTCCTAACTCGCCCCCAACGCTCCTCAATGACTGAATTGCAAGGCCACATTGCAGCAAGTTTAACTTCAAGGAAAGAAAACAGAGGGACAAGGCATCATGGTTCCCTGTCCTTTATCATAACCAGCATTCAAGCATTAGAGCTTCCCTTAAGGAAATGAAGGATCCACGTCCGAATTTCTGTTCTAGTATTTGCCACCTCAGAGGAGACCAACTTTATCATGATAGATGTCCTGGGCAAGCCACTCATCTGTGGAAGCTTTTCCACTTCTTATAACTTACGCACAGGGACTCAACAGTCTCACAACTCTTCTGCAAACAAATGCCCTCTGAAAAAGGCAAGAAAATCAGGGAGTTTTCTCTCCTTTCATTCTATGTCTGGCCCATTTTAGGGAGACAGGAACAGCTTCAGCAGGAAAGCAAATGCTAGTGAACCTTTTGCCTCAACTGTGGTGCACCTGGATCCAACATCTAGCCTGGTTACTAGCCAGGATGAATAGGAATTTAAACAAAGAGAAGGATTTCACTGCTAGTGGCTCAGATCATGGTGGGAGACATCCAGCTTGGACGTTTTGCTCAAGGAGAGCCTCACAGCTGTGAGCAGTAAGGGAACCACAATCCCTTCCTCTGCTCTGGAGCCAACACACTTGAATGCTTCTGCGAGGCTTGAGGCTAAAGGTTGCTTGGTGGCTAGCTTGGGGGCTCCTGGGGCCTTTGCTGGGCTCTGAAGTTCCTCCTTTCTAGCAAGGAGAAGCACCTCTCCCATTGCCTGGTAGTAAAAGCGTCTGCGCCTGCAAGTTGTGCCTCATCATGGGCCTCCACCTGAGCTCTGCCTGGGAGTCAGGTGCTGCAGCAGAGCAGCCTTCATCCTCTGCACTGCAGACCAGCCATCATCTGCTTCATCCCCTGCACCTCAGCGGGTGTTAGTTTTTATTCGGGCCTGATGCATTTCAAATCTGATATTAAATGCAGTGAAGCTGTCTGCCTCTGGCCATACTGAAGAAATTTACATTACTACCAGTAACACCAAATAAGGCAATAAAAGACATTGCTTAGTTTGCATAACCTCTTATTTTCCTCCCTAGAACTATTTTTAGTTAAACAATTTTCTGCCAAAAAAGCTCTGTCTGTGTCCAGAACTGCCCTGGTCATCGGTGCTGTTACCAGGGACTGGAGCTTTATGGCCCTCATAACTCTAGAGGGCGAAAGGTCGAGCAGTGGAGCCTTTGTGTCAGCTCCACATTTCTCTTTAAACACATGTGAGAGACAAAGCTCCCCTGAGACCCTCATGGAAACTGCCTCCAGGGGTGGGGAGAGGGTGAGAGAGCACTGGCCTGGCAGATAAAAGCAACATCAAAAGGAGCAGGGAGCAGCTGTCCATCTGGAGAAGCAAACTTTTTTTCTTCATCTTCTTTTAGGAGAAAGAGACTGACTCAAAGGGATAGTCTCACAACATTTTGCATGGAAGGAGGGGAAAAAAAAGAAAAACAAAAAAACAACAACCAACTCACCAGCAAGGGGGAGGGAAGAAAAGCCCCTGCAGCAAACAGAAGGAGGTGCTGCTTGGCAAAAATCCCAGGCTGAATCATTTAAATCACTTTTAGTGCCTCCAAATGCAAGTCACTACCTCTGTTTATAGAGTCACAGCGAGAGACCTGAAGAGAATACATTTCCCAAAGCAACGTCTGAGCTCGGGAATGAATCAAAACTCACTCTATATACTGCAAACTCCCTTCCCTTTGACCAAGTTTTTGTTGTTGCTGGTTTCAGTGTCAGCCTTCATCGCCTCAAAAAAAAACCCACAGCTTGATGACCAGATGATAGCTGAGTGTGTTTACTATAGGGAGTGTTTCACTACACGGACTTTCCAGTGCCCGTAATTGCCAATAATATACAGTCTGCATATAGGTAATTGTCGATCAACACACAAATATAGGTGTAATCCTTCAGTTTTCAAACGGACAAATTCCACATCCTTACCATTGGATTTACAGACACAAAAAGCACTTCTCCCAGGCTGTAACTATGAAAAGATTTACTAAAACACAACACTTACTCATCCCAAAATCAAAAAGCAGCTGCATTCAAACACAACAAATTCAGCGGCAAATACCAGTCTGCATCATAAACGGGGCCAACAGGGCTACTTCCCACTGCTGACCGTGTTTAAGGGCTTCCCGTCATGTCTACTTGCACCTGAGGACACTTAAGAAGATGCTGACAATATTTTTTTCCTTTCAATATAGGTTGAAAATGCCATTTCAAAAATAGACAGCAATATCAAAATCAAGAAAGTCCTAATTCTCATTTTTCACCAATCCAACTCTTTCAGTATTGTGAATCTGAAGGCCTGAAATTATTTGACTATGTAAGGTGATGCCAGGCTGCAACTGTTGGAAACTTTTCATTTCTGCTTCAATAAAGTGAAGATGCTGCAAGTAGCCTATAACAAATGTTTATCTATCCTGTATGCTTCCTAACATGAAAATACCTCGCAGCATTCCACACACCCAGAATGTATCCCATACCAAAGGGAGAAAGGATGAAGGATGGATACAACAGCCCTACACCCCCTGGGAGGCAGATGGCACCCCAGGCTGTGAGCTGAGGAGCTTCCTGCCTGCAGAGTCCAGCCTCACATCACCACCCACACACAGGAATGAGATCCTCCCTTCTCTCCACCTCTCCACAGTGTGGGTATGAGCCATGGCCAGAGTCAGGTACCCAGCTAACCAAACCAGACCAGCAGTCTGCCCCGCGGTGGCAGTCCTGACACTCTCTGAGGTGCTTCACACGTGTACCTTGAAATGAATCAGCCTGTAAATCAGCATTTATGCAGAGCTGCTGCATGCACGAGAAGGTGACGGGGAGCACAACCCCATTTGTGATTCACCCTGGGACACTCATTGGCATCTCTTCATGCCTGCCACAGCCTCCTGCAGTGGCAGCTTGGGGTGCTCCCAAAAGCCTGTGGTGACACCCAAAAGGCAGGTGAGTGTGTCTGGCATGTTCCACGCAGCATACTGCAACCAGTGCTGCAGACCTTGCCAGCCTGTGGGAAGAGACAAGGAGCCACGGAGGAGGTCTCCTGGGAACTGGGATGAGATGTCATCCTAAGCAGTGCAGGGAGAGCACGGTGCTCCCATCCTGTACTCACAGGAATTAGTTTAGTTGACTTTCAGCAACAGGCACCTGTGGCACCCTGGTACACCTTGAGAAGATGGAGACGTCCATCCACAGCACCATGACTCCCACGGCATCCTCCTGCCCCCAGCTCAGGCATTCCCTGTACCGAGGGCAGAGCCAGCCCCTGCGTTCTTTGCAGATCTGACTCCCACCTCATGCCTCCCTGCTGCTGGGATAATAAATACCTCACGCCTGAGCGCAGCGCATGGCCAGGCTGCTCTCCCGCTCCCCAACGGCACATCCAGGGGAGGCAGATTGGCAGGTTGCTGGAAGAAACGAACCTCGTGGGCTGGCGGGCAGCCAGACTGCCGTGGCCTCCTGCCACAGCCCCTGCATCTCACAGGGCCAGCCTGCCAGACACGTCCCCCTGTCGCGTGACAGGCCACTGAGTTGTCTCACACGCTAGAAAAGATTTGAGAGGTCTGCCTCATCACTGAGAGGCCCATGCAGGGTCCCCTTTACTGTTCTCACCCACCGCAGGTTTTAGTGGCACTGGTGGGTGAGCTTCCTTCTGGTTTCGGTCCAGAATTGGTGCCCAGAGTACTGCAGATGACTTGAGATGCTCTTCATCTCCCTTTCTTTCTGAAGGGGATACTCTCTCTTTACTCATTTGTGTCTTGGAATTCACTGCTACCATTACCAGACCAGAGACACTCCCCTTCCCATTTCCCATCGGGGCAGAGAGGCGTGGAGCCCAGAAGAGCCCAGTACCCACACCAACCCACCCATGGGGATATTGATATGGGTGGGCTCTTGTAAAATTTGGATGCAAAAAGCCAGTGGTTCTTCATGCCTGAAGTGTGTCCATAGTATCTGACTGCTCCACTAGTCTTTACCCAAAAGCTGGGGGGTGGGTGAGTCCCCATATGTCAAACTGCTACTTCCAGCTCCACTGTCCTGGCATGTCTCCAGTCCCAGCTTCCACAGTGGGAATAAGCACAAAGCCTTTCCTTCCAAGTGGCTCTGGCGCCTGGTCCTGCTCACAGCCCCACAAACCCAAAAGTTGGCTCTGATGGCCTTGGTGAAGAAGAGCGTGCTCTTTTTCCCTCAAGACTGGGCTATCTGCCATTACCACAGATTCAAATTGTGGTGGATACTAGGGCAGCCCATACATCTACATTCTCAGATATGTCTTCTTTTTCTATGCACAAATATCTCCTGTTGGATCTCTCTGGATTTTTTTTTTTTTATTGTTTGTTTAAGCTTTGTAGATTTCTTATGGTTTTCTGAATATCTGGTTGGCCTGTCAGGTCAAAAGCCCCCTGCAATGCTGCAGCACATCTGAGAGCACATCTCAGGCAGGTGCCCAGGAGTCACCCTGTCGTATCTGGAAGAGGCAGCACCCCAACCCACACTGTTGTGCACATGCACTGCGCTAAACCAGCTACATGAAATAAGTCAGTCACACAGACCTACAGTGTATATCAATTGAAAAGGCAAAGAATAACTGTACAGGGCATGTCCAGCACATCTGATGATACTTCCTGGAAGCACCAGACTTACTTCCACCATACACTTCCCGTGAATCTGTGTGCAAAATCTCCAACAGAAATATGGGAGCCCTAAAGGAGAATTTGCTCCAAATGTGTTACTCAAGCCTACTGGGTCCATTTTTAGTGTCTTCCCATTTGTAGTAATAGGTCACATTAATACGTTGGTACTTGCGTGATCTCTGACTCCTCATGATTACCTCCCAGCTGTGTCTAGAGCAGAAGTTTCTGACATTGCTCACTGCTGTTGTGGCCACTTCTGCTCACGTGGCTACTCATTTCATTCCCCCATGGCTCCATGGCTCAGGACTTGCACCCCACTGCTCCAATGGCTTAGATGGAATTATGCCAGACATAGCTGAATATGATTTGCATCAGAATCTGGCCTTTATTTTAACTGCATTTTGTCTTTGACTGTGTTTCGTCTTCTACAGACCTTTAAAATACTCTCCTATTTGCTCAGTGTTGTAATGAGTGCAGCCCAGGAGCTGCTCTGATCAGCCAGGCAGAAGGTGTGGATGCAAGACGAGGTGTTTCTGATGGCTGGACTGAAGCTGAGACCTGTGGTTCTAGTGGATAGCCACCTGAGTCTGAGTCTTGCCCTTTTTAGCAAGCTTCGTTGGAGCATGCAAAGAATTGCTTAGAAAAGCCACATCTGAAAAAAAATCCTTCCAATTTTTAAGGGTAACCATCCACAATGTTAATTTATTAAAGAAAATCCCACCAGACCGTGCACAGGCTCTGAAGAAAAGTCCTAGAGGAGCACAGTGGACTGAAAGGAAAGCCTAAGAGTTTGTCGGAGCTCCCCTAAGAGTCACTTTCTTGGTTTTTCCTCACTGAGCACCCTGTGAGCACTGCAGGATTTTAAAGATCCCAAGAAAAATTTTGTAGCCTGCTTCTGTGTAATAAAAGCACTAGTGTTAATGTGGCACCCTCGTCAAGCACGTGAGGCTTTCCCCAGGGCCTTGAGAAGCCCCTTCCCTGAGTCTTTGTTTTGTTTTGCCAAAGCTCTGCCTGTGCTGAAGGGGTTACTGTCTCGTACAATATAACAGTGGGGCTGACTTGGCTGGAACAGACATTAACTTCCACAGTAAATCTGGCAGGAGCTGGTAATTACAGAAAAAGCAGCCAGGGGTCATGGCCAGCCAATGCTCTGGAGTAACAGAGCAGAAAATCAAAACAGAGGGGGAAGGGAAATCATATTCATCATAGTCTTAGGGCTGAGGTCGGTCTCCTCCAAACTATCAGGAGCCTGTCGTCAATTGTTATGTTTAGAAGGAGCCTCTGGAAGATGAGGTAATAATAATGTTAAACATTAACTTGTTAGTGCTCCCGCTGCACTGGAAATTCACCTCCACCCCAGCACAGCTGGGAAGGGGGAACACACGCTCCCTGGAAACAGACGGGACTACGGTTTGCTAATTGCACTCCTGCATTTGCCCAGTTTCTGGCAGGTTTCGAGCACTAACATGCGACCCAAAAGTTCCTGCTTTGTGGGTCTTGCCCTCTCCCCACAAGTTCTGCATTGCTTCAAAATCCAACGCATGCTTGTCCCCTTGGCGCTGCTCTGGAGTGGAGCAGGAGGATGAGGGAGGGCTGCCTGCCTGCAGCGCTGGCACGGACAGTATGCGTGCGACTCTTTGAAGGACAGCAGATTCCATGTGTGAGCAGGAGCATGTGTGCATGGTGTCCTGATAAAGCCTGGAAGAAAAGATGACTGGCAGCATTACTGCTGTCCTATAGCTCCTCACATCTCTGCACTCCAACATCTCTCCTTACAGCCCCAGTTAAATTAGTGACTGCCCTGTAGCTGTGGCCATTAGTGGGCTAACACTACCTGAGAGCACATCATGAAGGAGCGAGGTCACGGCAGGATGGGAAAGGCTGTAAAATGCAGGGCAATTTACAGGTAAAATAGCTGCCTTTCTACTGGAGAAGCACTTCAGTGTTCATTTGGGCTTTTCTTGGTCTCTCATATGCACACAAACCATCACACTGTCGTGCTGATAACCCCATATCCCTTGACACAGTTCACTGGATTAAGCAGATGTGTCATCACAGAAACAAAGAGGGTAACAGGGCTTTAGCTCTGGCCATGACACAGCTTGGCATGTACCCTCGGACTGCTGCTTGGCCTTACCAAGCCAAATGGGGGCTATAAAACCTACCTTAAAGATGTGCTGAAGCTTAAATAATCTACAATTACAGAGCACTGCTGACATCTCCAGAAGATGAGAACCACTGCAATGGAAAGCTCAACTATTGGTGGTAATACAAAAGAACTTGAGGTCTAATGGACAGAAAGCATGGATTAACCGATGCAAGTCGAGCTGCACTCTGGAAAAAGTCACTGGCACCGGTCATCCCATGTGTTCTGTGCATGGTGGGCTTACTTGTTTGGCAGCCCCCTTCTGCTTCAAGGGACAAGCCCCTTGGCAGCTGCTGTGAAGGGGGACCAGACCAAGAGCCCCTTTACTGCCAGGCCAGTGTCCTGGCTGAGGCTGAGTGGTCCTGAATAACGCTGGAGAAATGGTTTGCTTATTCATTAAATGACTAACAAGGTGGCCCGTATCTGCCTTTCCTGCATGTTGGGCACTGCTCAGTGGAGCAGAGATGCTGCAGGAGAGCTGCCACTGCTGTCAGATGCAGTGGGCTACCAGCTGTCTCAGAGGTGGCAGGAGCTCTGCATGTTGACCTGAGGCCAGCCAGAGCTCAGAGCAGCAATTCAGCTGCTGGCACCGATACACCCATTGTATCCCTGTACAGTTTACTCTTTAGGTAGCACTGGTGTTGCAGTAATCCCATAGGTAGTGTGCAGGGTGGTAAAACAGACACCTGTAAGCAGAAGGGTAATGTCGTCCCCATGTTTAAAAAGGGTAGAAAAGACAACCCTGAGTACTACTGAACTGTCAGCCTCACCTCTGTGCCTGGGAAGATCATGGAACAGATCCTCCTAGAAGCTATGCTAAAGCACATGGAGGACAGGGAGGTGATTAACGGCAGCCAGCATGGCTTCACCAGGGGCAAGTCCTGGGTTGAGGCAATCCCCATTTTCAGTACACGATGGGAGATGATGTGATTGAGTGCAGCCCTGCAGAGAAGGACTTGGGGGTGCTGGTTGATGAGAAGCTCGACATGAGCCGGCAATGTGCGCTCACAGCCCAGAAAGCCAACCATATCCTGGGCTGCATCAAAAGAAGCGTGGCCAGCAGGTCAAGGGAAGTGATTCTGCCCCTCTGTTCCTCTCTTGTGAGACCTCATCTGGAGTATTGTGTCCAGTTCTGGAATCCTCAACTTAAGAAGGATATGGAGCTGTTGGAACGGGTCCAGAGGAGGGCTACAAGGATAATCAGAGGGCTGGAGCACCTCCCATACAAGGACAGGCTGAGAGAGTTGGTCTTGTTCAGCCTGGAGAAGAGAAAGCTCAGAGGAGATCTTATAGTGACCTTCCAGTACCTGAAAGGGTCCTACAGGAAAGCTGGAGAGGGGCTATTCGTAAGGGCTTGTGGGGATAGGATGAGGGGTAACGGGTACAAACTGGAGAGGAACAGATTTAGACTAGACATAAAGGAGAATTTCTTCACCATGAGAGTGGTGAGACACTGGCACAGGTTGCCCAGGGAGGTTGTGGCTGCCCCATCCCTGGAGGTGTTCAAGGCTAGGTTGGATGGGGCCTTGGGCAGCCTGGTCTAGCAGGAGGTGTCCCTGCCCATGGCAGGGGGGGTTGGAACTAGATGATCTTTAATGTCCTCTCAACCCTAACTATTCTATGATTCTATAATTCTATATAACACAACAAAGTATAAATGTTTTTTTTCACATGTACACTTACTTATACCCACCCTGCTGCATCTCATTTTTGCATTCATGAAAACGTATAGTAAGTACATAAAATAGGGATACTGGGCTCAGGTTGGGTTTTATCTGCCAGTAGCCACTTACTGCTGTACTGCACACACCACCTTGTAGGTCACCCCATCTCAGCTTTCACACTCACTTTAGCCATCTGATGCACAAACAAGCTATCAGTTTAATTTGTAATTTCATATGGAGGAAGCCTCAATAGATGCCTGTTGCTAGATTAGTGGTAACTAGTGCATCTGTTTGCTTACAGAAGATATTATTAAGTTGGTGTGCCATAGTTTATGGTGAAGAGCATGGGTAAGAGGCAGCCCTTGCACTGATGGGCTGGGATTGCAGCTGGGTAATAGCCAAGCCATGGCCCTGGACCTTGATATGCTTCCAGCAGGCTGTAGTGTACCTGAGGCTGGGCTCTGACTCCTTTCCTAATGTTTCTGGTCAAATAAGAATTGAGAAGTACAAATATCTTTCTTCAGAAGATCTCTAGCCCATTTTTTTGCAACCCCGAGGTGTTAACATAAGCTTCAGGTGTTCACACAAACTCTTGAGTGCTTCTCTGAATTGCAGCCTGCTTCTGCTCGGGTGCACGCCACGCTGTTCACAGACGATGCTGCAGCTCATGCAGCTGCAGCCTAGGACCCAACAGTGCTCTGCCGCCCAGGCTTCGAGGAGGTCAGCCAGCAATGGTATGGGCAGACATACTCTGGGAAGTCTGAGGGAAATCAGCATGTGACTGCCCACGCAGCTTTCTGTTGTCCAGGCACAGTTCCTCCCACGTAGCATTTGTAGGCATCCTTTGTTAGAATTAGATATGATGAGGTAAAAGGTCCAGGCTCAGACCTCTCTGAGGAGGGTCGAACCAACTGCCACTTGAACTTTTCTAAACCATAAACCGTAAGGTTTTTCTAAAAACCATAAACCGGGAGTCTTCAGAAGATGTGGGAACAATTCTTACTTTAAATACAAGCGCAATTTTCTCTAACCTCAGTGTCATGATTCAGCACTTCCAAAGTAAATAATTTACAATAACAAAAGCAAGAAACTAAGAGGTTTGTGTGGGATCAAGGTAAAAATGAATTTTGCAACATGAGAGAGATGAGATGAAAGGTAGATTATCATGAAAACAGGACATCTTGATTCTACCACTAAGAAAAAGCTGAATCCCCCACCACAAAACCTACTCTGAGTCATTGTTTAATGAACCGAACATTGCTTGCAAAAACTCTAACTCCAAGCTCTTTTTTTTTTTTCCCAGATAATAAAAACAGTGCTGATATTTTTATATTGAGTTAATGGTCTTGAAGAAGAGCCACAAAATTGTACTTTGCTGTAGAAACTCCTGCTGAAGAGAAGTAAATCTGGAAGGTAGCAAAAAGATTCTGGATACACTGTTTACTTAACCCCATGTACCTCTTCTTTCCCTCCCACATGAGCACCTAAACCCACTTGTGTGCTTGTTGGCAATTACAGGGTCTGTTCTCAGGGTTGCAGGGTTTTGCAGTATGACTCAAAGTAGAAACCATCCTGTTCTCTCCTTGAGTCTGCCAGCTCTACTGACACTGAGGAGTAGGATGCCAACATAGCTTAAATCTCAGCAGACCTTTACAGAGCTGGCTTGGTGTTTCTATCCACATTTTACAGATGGAGAAACACATTCAAAGGCAGGACCTTGACAGTGTCAGTGTGCTTTTACAAAACTGATTCGGCTGCTCTGGAGTTAGCAAGATGAGTGCTGGCATAGGCAGGTCTCCTTTTCTGGCAGCAAAGTCTCAAAGACAGCTGAAAGACCCCTCATCTACAACCATTGCTTGGCAGTGCTAACAGTACTGCTCCAGTATTAGCAAGAAGGAATTTCTTTGAAAATTCTGAGTCGGGTAAGGCTCAAGCTCTTTGCCCAGGACCAGTGTACAGGTTAGTATCAGAACCAGGAGAGGTAGCTAAATCTCTGGCTCCCTGCAGTTAAGGATGTGTGTAGACAATTGGGCTGGGAGCTTGTCATCACCTCTTATGAGGAAAGTGAAAGGGGGAGGCCTTTTGGAGAGCATTAATGCTTTTATTGCAGAGAGATATTACAAAAGATTGCACAGTGGAACATGTTCCAGAATCAGGAGGGAACTCAACCCTAAATCTTTTGATTCCTTTTGCAGCTGAAAACATGTCACAGCAGGATCCACTGCAGGTCCTAGTGCTAGAAAACAATGAAGATAAACGGTACAAGAAGGTTTTTCTCATGTAAAAGCAGCACTTTTTTTCTGACATGAAGTTTTTTTTACACCAGGCCTCTCCCTGACGCTAAGGAGGACCGCGACAGGCCGAGCCATGACTGGTTGCGTTGTGCGACAAGAAGGTGGAGTTCAGCAGTCCATAGAAGAGATGTCATCTATATTATTCTTCACTTTACCGCTGTGTGACCCTTTTCCTTACCCTTTGACTGGGCTTTCTGAATGCTTCCGACACAGATTTCCATACTTGGACTGCAATATTTCAGATAGTTGCAACTGTAAGACTCGGTGAGCAACAGCCTGAGAGCTTGACTCCCTCACCTTGAACCTCCTTGGATGTGGTCAGGGCGTAGCCAGCCACTGAAGTGTGAAAGCCAGCATTTGCTTGCTCACTCATTTGCTTTCAACCTCCACCCCCCATAGCCATTGAAATGTTGCTTTTGGCAAGAACTGGGGCACAGGGGAGGGACAATTACCACGAGCACTCATTGTTTGCAGAATGTTTTTCTTAATGCCTTAGAAAAAAAAAAAAAAAAAAAGAAAAGGGTCAGGTTGAAAGGTCAGCCGACCTCTTTGTTTTCTTTGGAATGAGAGATTCAAACCCTTCAGAAAATGTTTTATTAGCTCTTCTGAATTTCACTTTCGGCAGAGGTTTCTCTCCAGGCAATGTTTAGAGGCACCAGCAAGGAGTGCTCACGCTTATCTAGCTGAAGGTGATTTAAGGAGAAGAACAAAATCTGCACCTTGGCTAATGGAAAGCAATTATTTGCTTCAAATTTTGTTACGAAAGAAAGAAAAAAACCCCACTCGCTTGCTGAAGAAGGAGCTTGGGGATGAGCAAAGGGCTGTAGAGTCAGTTTTACCTCAGTACTAACTGGAAGACTCCTCCGTTTGACCAACCACAGTAGGAGCGTCTGCGTTCCCATGCATAGATAACGAATGTTTACAGGACAAGTCCATACAAGCGACATTTCAGGCTTTGTGGAGGGGGTTGGCTGCTGAGGACACAGCGGTGGCCGGAGCAGGTGGCAGGAGGCTGGCACTGAGCAGAGCAGCGCTCAGGCTATGCCTGCGTGACCCCCTTCTCCATGTGGAAAAACACAGAAAATGAGATTCCTCTCCTTTGTGAAGGGCTTTCAAACCTAATGACAAAAGGCAGTATTCAGAGCTGGAAACTATTATTGTTTTTCTTTGGAGGCATTCAGTCCAGGGCAGGTTGGGAATTCAGCAGTAAGAGAGGGTAAGAAATGCCATTTACTATAGCATAAAATAAAAGATTTAATTCTCTTCATTTTGGTAACTTTACTGTTCACTATATATTTGGTAAAGTGTGGTTTTGAAGCAATCTGGGTAGTTCCATTCATGGTAAAGACAGGAAGAAAGGTTGATTTCTTCCCCTTTTTAATTGCCAGGGTTTCAGTGATCGTGATGTCAAAGACATGAGCTCCAAACAGAGATGTTCCTGCAGCTAGGGCCATCAAAACGGTGTGAAGGCCCTCAGGAAAGGTGTTCAGACAGCTGTCTTCTCACCATGTATGAATGAGGAGAGAGCAATTTAGCACACTGCCTCATTTCTTCAGTGGATGTTGAAAAAGCTTGAGTTTTTTATTCATACTTCTCAAAATGCTTCACAGCTGGAGTAGGTATCACTTCCCTCTCCACCTCTACTCTAGCACACAGGTGCCAAGCCCACCTGATGTTGCTAACGTGTTCATAGCTTATTGTTGGGATGCGAGTTGCACACACGGGCATGTCTGTGCATGGCAATGAGCAGACACGTGTCAGACATCCAAGAAATAGGTCTAAATAAAACAGTACAATACTGGGTGCAGAAAGTAGCTCAGCTCTTGGAAGCCCAACAGCTGTGTCAGCAGGGTTTCTATCCACGCTGGAGGTAGCCCAGATGATAAACCTGCTACCTGAAGCTGCTGCAGTGCTCATCCAGGACGGTCGGCTTCCGAGCTCCAAGGTTCTTCTGGTCTGGGAGAGAGCTCAGGGGCTGCTGTACCATAGTCCATACAGCAATGCAGCCGTTTCTTTGGATATGGGAGCTGGGGGGATGATACTTACCAGCTGTGCACAGTCCCTTCCTATTTACATCTCCTGCATTAAGGCGTCTGACTGACAGCTTCTATCCAGTTCATGAAGAAGCTGGTTCAGCAGTGGCTCCTCCCAAGTGTCAGACCCCTGCTCAATGCAAGCCATTAGGAGGGCTTTCCTTCCTCATTAGACCTCCTGCTCTGAACTCAGCCTCCAGTGCAGAAGACAAGCCCAGCTAAGGCTTTTATTTACAGAAGCAATCTTGCTCCCTCACCCAAAAGAGCACTGCCCCACTCCAAGGGCTGTCTGTCCCCTTTGCAGTACCAACAAGCTCTGTCCTATTCAAGGACACCAGAGTCTCCAGGTAGTGGAGAGGACAAGGATGGTGCACACTTGTCCTCTGTAGTTTCACTTAGATAGGCGTTTTGGTTGACTGCCTCCTTTTGGGATGGCAATTTGATCCTGCGGAATAAATCTATGGATTACAAACCAGAGCAGCATGAGTTTTGGATATAGGCACCCTACGTGAATATGAGCTATAAAAACAGAGTCCTGACCCTCTCCTCAGGCAGGGTAACCAACGCCCTGGCAGCTCTGTGAGCGCTCTGACTCTGTTACCTAATCTCCAGCTGTGGGCTCCGCGCCGTGCCAAGTCTCCTTTGGCTCTGTCTAGTAATAATCGTTTCTGGAGTCCCGCCAGGGCCTCCTGCCAGTTCCAGTCACACTCTGCTAATGCGAGAGGCAGAGTTTATTAATTCATCGCCAAGGCCCATTGTCTGGGACACTGCCTGGCTGTTTATTTACTCCAATATGGTCTGTATTTACTCAGACAGAGCAAGCGAGGGGACTTTGTTTAACTTTGCAAGACCTTCTGCTGGAGGAGACATGTGACCTTATGCAGAACCTCAGATAAATGTTCAGAGCTCGGGAAGGACCTGTATTTTTTTTTTTTTTTTTTTGAAGTGTGGCCTCAAATAACACCGGTAGCCAGTATTGACAAACTAGCAAAGTGTAATAAAGGAAAAGAAAACATAATAGAGCTCTCATTTGAAATACATTTGTGAGTGTTTTGAAGATAAAAAGAGAAAAACAAGCCCGTACCCTAAGACTGAGGCCACGAGATAGGGATTTGCAGCAAAGGGAAAGGGCTTTGCTTACAGAAAGGGACAAGTCAAGACATGTTAACCTGAGTCCACTCTCCCCTTTCCATTGACCTCCAACAGCGTGCAGCTGCGATTGGAGGTGGGAAGAGGCTTCTGCAGAGGGCACGTAATGTCGCCTGATGGCTGCGTGGTGGCTGTGATCTGAAAGGGCACATAGGGAGACCACTGGTAAAGCCCACTCGAGCTTTGCCCATCAGGAGAGTGTTTTTCTCAAAGCGGTTCTGCTGTATTGTTGTAACTCTTGGTGTGCATTTCTGTTGGAGTAAAGGTGCCTTCTGCTAATGCAATGGAGCTGAAGATTAAACATTGTGTTTTATTCAGCAATAAAACCTATTTAAGGAACTCCTGCCTTCTTGTTCTTACTTTCACCTTTGCACTGTTCGCAGTTGCACCTTGATTTGTTGTGATATTGTGCTGCAGATGGAATCTTTGCAATGATCTCAGTTTAGGAAATAAGAAAGCTGTTTCAAACAAACTTTTTCCCCATAACATATGATATTTGCAGTCCTGGCCAAAGCACAGTATACATCTACCATGTATACTGGGTAGGCTTAGTCCAGAGAAAGGCTACTGTATTATTTTAATTCTACTCGTTTATTTAATGTAAAAGTTGTGCATGCATGTACCTGTGTATACCATGCACTACTTACATGCATGTGTGTATTTATAGAGACAACCCCCTTGGGAGTGAGGGCAAGGAAAAATACAGCAATCTGAACAGTGCATGCTCTTGTCTGGCTTGTTTTAAGTCAGATCCTCAATGCTATTGTAACATGGTTTTGTATTTAATTTCCTGTGTTTGTAACTCAAGCCAGCTTCCAATGTTGCTTGTGAGTGTTTGTTTGGGTTTCTCTGAAGGCCTTTCTTTTGTTGGAAAGTGTGAGGATTTTAACATAGCTGTTAACACCGCACTAAAAAGCGCGATCTTGTTTTCATTGGGGCAACAGCTAAAACACCCTTCTGTTCACAGTGGGAGTGGCGCTGGTTCCCGAGATCAGCATCAGCATCTCTGCACTCTGGCCATACATCTGCCTGGGAGCACGGTACAGCCAACCCTGGAGGAGGTTTTGCTCCCAGTTTGCACCAACATGAAAGACCATTATGTTTTCAGGGCAACGGCAAGCCCGAGTGGTGACTGATGGAGCAGGTGGATTTAGTCCCTGCAGCTCCGGAAGTTTTCTTAGCTTTGCTGGATGCGCACGCACTTCTGCAAGGAGGTGAGCAGGACACGCCTTACTGGCCACCCCGTGCCACGGCTTCATGTGTTCATGCAAACCAGCTGAATGTGTCTAATTGTCAAGCCACTGCGTCAAAGCCTGTGGTCTGTGGGCTTTTTGGCCTGGCCAGAGCTTGAAGAAGGGTATTGCCTCCTCCTCACTGCCTTAAGCACCCTCTGACCTGCACACCTGCTTTATTCAGGGACACTTGACCTCGTAGCATTGATGGTGGCACCAGCTGTGGGACACTATGTTTGCCAGCGGGTGCGTGGCAGTGGTTTCTGTGGCTGCGATGGCTTGGCTTCGCGTGATGCACTGGTTTGCTCCCATCGCCCTGCTACACCGCAGGGCTGCCCCTTCAGCCTCCTGCCCGTGGGGCTGTTTATACGTAGTGCTGAGGTCTGCTGCTCCTCTCCATCCTCCTCCACAAGCCAAAGCTGCCTCTCCAAATATGCACAGTGGCTGATACCATTTGTTTGTTTACTGGAGAAGTTCTGCAGTGGAGTGTGAAGAGAGGGCTTTAACTGTCCATGTGTGGGGTAGTGCCAAAAGAGTGGAGGGGAGGTGATGAGTGTGTTTGTGTCTCTGTGCGGAACAGCACACGCTGCCTCCCGCTGGTTTTCCTTTTCAGTGGGAACCAGCAGCCACTTCAGTGGAGGAGAGAAGGTGCAGCAAAAGTTTGGGACTCTCTGCTCTCCTGACTTGTGTTGTGTGGAGCACATTATATTTATTATCCTTTGAGCTGTGTTCTTCCAAAACTCCGAGGAGTAAGAGGATGGGTTCTCGAGCTCAGTAGAGGCCAGCATTTCTGTGCCATACCCCACCACTGCCATCACTCCCCCTGAGGGCTCATATCTGCTGGTTCTATCAGAAGAGTGACCTGATGCTATCAGTGAAGGGTCTCTCTATATATATTTTCTGTGCCGGACCATTTCAGTCCAGATTAGTGAACTTTCCATGCCTGGGACTGGTATTCTCCAGTGGTTTATTTGGAGTAGCATACAAATCCTGGAGGATGTGTAATCTTATGTTGACAATTGGGCCTCATTTGTGTATTTTATTAGTTAATTTTTAAACACTGACCTAGAGCTCTGGATCCATTTTAAAATAATCCAAATTATAAATAAACAGACTGCCTAGCATGGGCTTGGAACAATAAATCAGGAGAAAAACAATTAAGCACAACAGAAAAAAATTGGTCTTGAGAGAAAACAGACACTGAAAGGAGAAAAGGCACACCAACATATATTCTAGATGGCGAGGCAGAAATAATACAAGACTGAAAGAAAAAGAAAGAAAGGTAAAGAAACTTCACATTATGTAAAAAAAAGAAAGAAAGAAAAATTGCATTCAGGCAATAAATAACACAGCATTAGCACGTACAGCTCTGTTAGGCTTAATTACAACAGATTAATCTTAATGAAAAATCAGTCTTCTAAGCAGCTCTTAATATTCACCTTCACTGCTTGTACCTGCTAACTGAGCCCAAGTGTAACAAGAAGAGCCTGTATGCATATCACATTGAAGAACATATGCAGCTGAGCTTAACCCTCCCCACTGGGGTGACGAAGGTGGAAGGTGACCTGGGGAGCGAGGGAAGCCAGGTGGCCACGAAGGGGAGTAGGGGGCATGCTGCCCTCCCATACAAGTAGCCCAGGCTCTTTGCTGCGGACAGGAGTGGGGAAAAGCAAAAGTAGCTTCTCAAACAGCCAGCTGATATTTATTGCCTCTGAGTTTGGTGACACAGGTAACTGTTTTGTCCTCGCCCGAGGAAACATTCTTAGCAGTGCAGCGGGCAGTGACAATTTGTCATGAACCTGAAATGTCATACCTACATGCACTCTCTCTATTCTGGCATCATCTCTCTGGCAGCAGCCAACATTTCTTTTTCCAGAAGATGCAAGAAATCTTCTGCAGTAGTCTATCTTGGGGAGAACTGCTTCTCTGTTGTAAATAGCGAGAGTTTGATTTATGTTCTTCATATCACATCTCTTCTTTAATTTAATGCTGAAAGTCAGTGTTCTTGCACAGAACTGTCTAGTTCCATTTAGTCACTCTTGAACACAGTGATATGGCAGGGAGTCCCACAGATTAATTACATACTGTACTTGAAAAATAAAAATAGTGCTTAGATGGCTCATCTTATCACTGGACCAGTAGTGGAGTAGTGAAAGTAAACTACCACCAGCAGCACTGAAGGGAGAGAAGTCAGCACCGTCCCTCCTGAGACATGCACCCTCACCACAGATCTGCAAAGTGCCAAACTATAGACATTTTCCTAGACCGGTTGGGTCAGAAAGCACTAGGCACCACTCGCATCCTCATCAAGACTGGCATTTTCAAAGCATCCATAAAGCTCCTTGTAAAAGAGCACAGAGGACTCGCTTGTCTTCTTCAGCAAGGTGTGCTTAGAGTATGCCGTCAGTGCAGTTGTGCAGTAAAACTTACTCTGACAAGACCAGAAGAGGGGCTGATAGTTGTATTGGTCCTTCATCCACTAAATTCATGAATCCTGTAATAAGTGTACTACAGCACTGTGTCTAACTTCCGTTGTCCATCCCTTCCCCTCTCGCAGGCAGAAAGGCTGATTCATGCAGCTATGCTAAGTCCCAAGGATGAGTCCAGTTTTTCAGAGACCCATGGCAGCTCCAGCACACCCTGTCCCAAAGCTCCAGGCTTGCATCAGTGAACAGTTTAAATCTTCATAAGGCACGCACTGGGTACGGAACTTAACATAAAGACTGCCCAGGATTCTAAAACAAGTAATCTTTCTTCTTGATAGCACAATATGTAGACCTTGGTAAGAGTAATGAGTATTACTGGCGTTTCTCTACCTTGGCTCGTCTGCAGTGCAGAACAAGCTCCAGACTGGGCTCAGGAAGGAGAAGAGGGTGCAGGACCCTTTTCCAGAAGTTCACAGATTGTCTGATAAATCACAGAGCCCTTCTATATGCTGGCCCAACACCTATACATGCTTTAACGCATGTTCAGCTCTTTCTAACTCATTTTCTTTCCTCTCCTGCATGGGCTGGTGGGTGTACCTGGCCCAGGCTCATCCCCATGCCTTCCCACAGTAGCATCTCTCAGCTGAGCACACTGAGGTCCCAGGGTGTTCCCCTCCGTAAGAATGTCTGTTTCAAGGGAACACACACTATTGTGTGCCAGACCATGCCTGACAGGGATGTGACACAATCAAGGCCAGCAAACAGAGGGGTTTTCCCATATCTCCTGCACTCCAGGAGACAACACTCTCCCCTTCATCCACACTGCTGCAAGCACGGGAATTCCGGTGGGACAAAGACAGGGGAATTCCCGGTGGGACAAAGACAGGGGAATTCCCGGTGGGACAAAGACAGGCGTCTCCAGGTCGCTAGCATCTTCCCTCAGGATGGAGGTGATGTTTCAGGCTGGGGAAGCAACACTCCAGTAGTGGATAAGGGATCTCTAGGAGATGGTCAACTCCTGGATGACAGGAACTAACCGAAGTGCCAAAGCTTCAGTTTAACAATTGCACCTTAAACTGGACAAGATGAACCATGAGTTAAATACCAATTATAAAATGCTTTGGGATCCCTCCTGCATTGCATGCTATAGCTGCATGCTATAGCCAGCTTTCCCAAATGTTTAACCAAGAGGACTGATAGGAGCAAACATCCAAAGGTTTGCTCATGTGATGTCTGCAGTTCTAAGGCTACCAAAGCACTTGGCAGGCTGAAGGGCAAAAGAAAGGCACGAATAGTGTGTATAGTGCATTTGTGGTCACTTCCTTCTGGGAAGAAATCGCCTGTACAGAGTGCAGCATCTCATAGTATAATATCCCAAAGTATAAATAGTATCCATTTGCATCAAGGAGTGCTCTCCATGTTTTCCACAGGGACATTTATGTCCAGCTAAATATTCCTGAACCCTACTACACAATGCATTTAGCACATTAGGTAATTACAAAGGGAGGCTAAAATGCAGAAGCAGATCTTAGGTGTTCTCAGACGTGCCTACACTGCAAACTAAAGACTTCACCAAAGATTTTGTAGCTGTGCAAGAGCTAGCTTTAATTACCTAGCTCAGGTACTGATAAGGTAGCACAGATTAGCTGCTCAAATATTTACAGGTTTCTCTGGCCAGTTTTCCATCCTAGGCTGAGTCGTACAGTCTACAGATAGCTCTGGCAGACCCAGCCTAAAAACAAGCCGCATGCCGTCATCTTTCTGAAACAGAAATGTGTGTTCAGCCTTTCACTTGTAAAGCAATGACTGGAAGCTGGTATGCTATGGCAACTAGTATAGAGCAATCCAAAAGTCTCAATCTACATGCCACCAAGCTCTTCCCATTAAGCGTTTTGTTCCCGAGTGTGCTCTATAAGGACCTCAGGTCAAGTTTCGTGAAAGGCAACCACAGACAGGCTGCCCTCTCCATCCTTGGCCTTGTGGATAGTTTGATATCTCTGCCTCCAACGTGACACATCTAATGTCTTCCATGGGTCCTGCATTTAAGGCCAGCAGGTTGTTCACAGATGCCTGTACAGGATAAGCGGTTGTGGACCCAGCACCATCTGGCTGAATAAATTGCCAAAGCAGCTCTTGTGCATAGACCAGGGTGTTGTGGGTGGCCAAGGCAGAGGGTGCAGCTCTGCTGTGGGACAGTGGATTAGGAAAGAAATGCTGCTTCAGCATTCATAGGCCAAATCAGAGTAATAAATAACCGCTATAAAGAGTTTAACTGGGGACTCCAAGTACCTGTAACATGATAGTGTTTGGAAATGAATGGCCTCTGGAAGCACTAAGTAAACAGGTCAGAAGATTTGGTGGCTTCACATATTGGAGAGAGTAAAAATTACACATTACAGAATGAGGAGGAGCCAGATACCGCTCCTTGCTGACAACGAAACAAAGGTGAGCATGGCAGTGCAAGCTTCACACTAGTACGGATTCAGCACTAGGGCTTTCACAGCCACCTCTGAGCACCTGCTATTACTTTGTTATCTTCCGAGAGGAAAGGATCAGGACTTATTTTTTCTGTATTTCCAGCTACCTTTGCTGAGGATCCAACTGCCTCAGTTTTCTTGCACAGACAGCGAGAAGCAGCTATTTGCTGGGTCAGCTTTAGATCCCTGGCTTCTCTATGAATCTCTCACTGGGCTACTTCTATTCTCAAAGAGCCTTCTAAATAACATATATAGTTTCAAGCCAAAAGGGAATTATGCTGTCCAGGCAGCTGTGGTTTATTTGTGTCAAGGTGGGGGCACTAATGTGTATTTGGCCATTCGGAATCACAATTCTTTCAACGTCTTCTAAATCTCAGCTTCATCATTCCTACAGAAACAGTGTCTGGTAACTATTCCAACAGCTTAACTATTCAGTTGCTGGAATCAGTTTCCTGCCTTTGCATATGCTTTTTTTCTCCAAACAGGTTTAAAAAAAGCATGCACATAATTCACACACACACACACACACACACACACGCACACCAGGATCAATAAGACAAAACTTAACATTTTCTTGAATAAAGAACTTTGATGTTAAAAAGTAGGGTGCAATATAATGTCTTTGAAAAGTTGATGTTTCTGTGCTGCTATTATTTCTCCAAGTAATATTTCCTTCTGTTCTCTAAATTTTCTTTCCTTAAAGCTTTCATTTTGTGGCCCTGCCAAGCTGTCTATATTTTCTTAAATTCTCATTTCCTCTGGCACATGTTTCTTGCTTATAGTTACAGTAACTAAAAAAAAAAAAAAGAACAGGAAAAAAAAAAAAGAGATTTTGCACTGAGCCCAATTTCCAGTCTGTAATCTTTTTTAGTATTGCTTTACCACCCTCTTTATTCTCATGTTTCTGCTTGCTGCAAACTTACCTGCTAGGTTTGGGAACTATTATTTCACTTCATTTTCAGAGCTGTTCAAAAAGAACTAAAGCATCCTGATCTGACTCCATTTGTAAATTTCTGTTTGCTGTGCAAAGGCTTAATTTGTGCTTTGTTCTTGCTGGTTACTTAGGGTGTCATATCTCTTTCCTCTTCCACCTCACTCTGTTTTTCAAGCACCAGCATTTTTGTGTTACTTTATCTCTTACTTCCTTCTCCTCTCCCCTATATAAGTAAGGTGTGTGTGTCTCAGCAGCCCTTAAGGCTAATTTCTGCAATAGATGTCGAGCTTTCTAGAAGAAAATGCTAGCTCAGTGCTGAATTAGGTACTGAATGTTTCAGGTTAGATTGAAGGATGCTTTGTGACTCAAGATGTTTTGGGGCTACGTGAGTATTCTCTGCTTATGAAGGAAATGGCAGAAAAACAGTATTAGGAAAAAAGCGATGAAAGTAGCATTTCTTCCTTATGGAGCATTAACACCATGAACAAGGTGAATGATCACAGATTTATTTTATAGTAGTATCAGGAGCACAAATTTCCCACAAAACACTTTCTGAAGTATTCTAAATCTTCACAATGCTATGAAGAAATAAATATATTTTAGCCAGTATTTACAGAGATTGAGTCATGAGGATGTTATTGCCCAGACTTTCAAAACAAGTGCATATTTTGTACAATGAGTTCTTCATATGCTTACCATAATTGTAGACGGTAAGGATGTACACATGTGCATGGGAGGAATAGTTGCCACTCCCATTTCCCTGAAAACCCTGAGTCCACGCTGGTGGAGGAGCTGGGAAGGACCTTGGCATCCAGCTCCCTCAGGCCTCACAGAAGACCTGGGCTGCTTTCATGAGTGTAATCTACAGCCAGGACTTGTAGAAAATAAGTTTGCTTGTATCACTCTATTTTAGTGTGCGGGGAAAAATAATGGCAAGACAATGTTGTTTTCCTAGGAAGAGTAAGAGGAGGAACATAACAAAAGCAGCTGCACCAAACCAAGATTACCTGTGACAGACTGAGAGCAGAGAAGGATACGCTTTTAAGGGAGATGAGCAATAGGAGGAGAAATAGGAGACCATAATTTTTACACTCTCCCCCTCCTTTAAACATTAAAAAAGTCTGGCATCCACCACACACTTCCTTCAGACAAAGCAGCTTTCCCTCCCTGATGCCGTACTGGGAGTTGAAAGAGCAGGTGGCAAGAGACTGGAGAGTGTTCCTGTCAAAATGAGACCTTGCTGCCCTTTTGAAACCAAAGCGTGCAAGGAACACCCCTTTGCTTCTGGTATCTTTTGGGTGTACATCACAGCTTGTTCTAGCAACCGAAACTTCAGAGCTGCTGGCTTTCAGCTGTTGTGTTTTCACTCCTGGTGGGAGGAATGGTGCTCATAAAGCCTGCTCCAGGCATGTTTACTTTCTGTCGGAAAAAGCTGCTTCTGTTAGGAAAGTCTCTCTCCACCAGCCATCTCGACTATTTCCAGTAAAGTTTTCTGATCAACAAATATTAGGAGACAGATCAAAAAAACCCAGAGGTAAATCAAACTGCTCTACCTAAAAGCAAAGGACATTTGTTTTTAAAATCCAGAGAGAGAGAAAAACACACTCAGGAAAGTTTAATATCTTTTGCTCTGGTGATGAAGGACCTAATTCTGTTTTCAATTTTATGTCTACTTATCATCTTGCTGATTTGAAATGTTACAGAGAGAAGGAGATGCTAGACTCCCAGACAGGAATTACTTAGCAATAGCATCTCCTTTCAGAGACAAAGCAGGAAATCCCTTTAGGTTTGGGTTAGAAAAAGGTGATAAAGCATAAAGAGAAGGCAAACACCTCGCAAAGACCCAGAAGGTGAATCCTTGGCTGCAAGCCTACAACACAAAGCTGTGCCCTGATGAAATCTATTACTTTGTGAGCGTGGTACCTTTAAATGCTTCTGAGTTAAACGTCCTTAAGCTGTTTTCCTCTTACTTTGTGATTTTTCTGTATATATATTCAATGCACTTCAAACAAAGACCAAAATCCCAGTATGTAAGAGACTCAGGAGGGCACTTACAAGCAGATCTTGGGAGATACTGTTAGGAGCTGGGGTACACTCTCCTGGGCAGAAATGCTTTGGTGGCTCTTGCAGGAAGAGCCGTAGTGACTATGCAGAGCTCTTCCAGAGAAGCTCAGATTTCTGGTATGTTCAGAGATCTTGATGGTGAGTGAAAGCTTTTGATAACTCTATAGGAACTTGGCGTCTATGTGTTTTTCTCTCTCTCTGGATAATGTCTTGGCAGCCACTCCAAGTCTATTTTAAACAAAGCCAGTGATTTCTGAAGAGATGGAAAACACATGAAGGGCACAATGAAAAACAAGAAGAAAACTTGACTGCAGGACAGGGGGAAACAAGAGTGATAAAGAATACTGCTTCCTCCTCTGGCAGGCAGGGTGAAGCCCCCTTCACCGCACACCACCCTGCTAGAGCTACGATGTCACTACGATGCTGTCGTGGGTCCTGCTCAAAATTCAAGAGCTTTTCTCTGCTGAGCTCCCCTCTGCTTGCTGGTGACCCGTGCTGGAACCGTGCTGCGCATCCCTTGTCCCAAGCACTCAGATGCTGCTGGCAGCAGGCGGTGACAGTCATGGCAGAAAAAGGGAGCAGGAGAAACAAAACAGCAATGCAAAGGCCTGGTCCATTACGAAAGCTCTGATACCCAAAACAAAAATAAGTTATCTACAAAGAATGTAATTATGGTCAAAGCCATACATCTGACCTAGGGCCAAGAAAAAGTTGTTTATAGCTGTCAGTACGTAGAGAGATGAACCTGTAATTTATATATGCTGAAACATCATAAGTTTTGATCCAGAAGCCTCCTTTCCTTTTGAAAAGCTCAGTAACTGAGCCCTGGTCACTTGGATCATGTGGGATATCCATGCAAATTCTTTCACTACGCTCAGTTTAAAGCATTATGTATGTATGTAGCACAACCTCTGGGACACATCTTGGCTCAATGACCTGTCCTGGGCTGCATCCCTGCTGCCCCGAGGAGGAAGTGCTTCCCAAGGCCATGCACTGGGGAACTCCAACAGACCCAAAACACAAACAAGCCACTAATATGGCCTCACATTTGTCTTTATGGCCTGCCTACACAATCTATACGATCAGCTGCCTCCTGTATGCACTGAAGATTGATGTTACATGCTAGGTAGTCTCTGCTTGCACTGTAACCTCTCTGGGACAGGGAGGCTATCTTTGCTTTGTTTTGGAAGGCACCCAACTTGCTCTCAAGCATTCAACAAGCAATCAAAAAATGATTCAGATGGAGAAGTAGAAACATAACTTGCTCGGGCTTGACAGCGTTTGTTTATCAATTCCCTCTTTGAACCAACTTAAGTTGGCAATGACCGAAAGTTAGTGTGTAGTAGCTCCCAAAAGCTGTTGCTGCTTTGTTATTTGGTGCAATTCTTTCAGGAGTTGTCCACAATTGAAAAATAAAAATAAAAAAAAAAGGTATCACATCTGCTACTGGTTGGTATCCTTAGAAGCCATCCCGAAGGACAGATCAAGGACTGAATAAGTATGAAAACTTTGGAGAGAGGATTAGATGAAGGGTAAGATATATTAGGTTTGGCAACATTATAACCTACCACAAATTTAAAAATTGTGAGTCAGACTAAAAAAAAAAAAAAAAACCAAACAAAACCCTCACTAAAAAAAATGCTAGAAAATGCTTTAAAAAATCCTTTTTCTTTTTTGTGCTGCCTTTCCATTTCTAATTCTATCTGCCTACTCCTAGGGTCCCTGCGAGTTTACTAACATTGCCAACACTCGAAAATGTCTTGCAAGTGAGACAACTTTGTAGAAAGTAAAACACCAGGAATCTTCCTGCTATTCTTGGCTCTGGGAGCAGATTGTGGTCTAGTGGTTACAAGCATCATGGCCAGCTGAAACACACCCATGTTTGGGTCATCTGTAAGACATGAACCGTGGATGTCTGGTTGCAAGAGCATGAATTTCCAACCTTAGGGCTAACGAATCAGATGCTAACACAGAAGTAGGAACAAGGTCAAATTGCTTCACAAAGTTCTCTTGCAGAAGGGTGACAACAAGGATTATAGAAGGTCCTAATTTGGGATTTCCTTTTAAAAGGCTATGTAGCAAGTAGCTGAGATGTAGTTCTGTGAATTAGAAAGCTGAGTCCCATTCCAAGCTTGCTCAATGAGTTCTTCAGTATCCTAGCTGCAAAGTGGACCATTAACCCTCTAAAGCCTTAATATATGGCTCAGCACATTGAAAGACCTCTCAGTAAGCATAGTTATTGTAACTGAAACTAAAGCCAATAAGGCTCTGCCTAGGCCAACCTCTTTTAATATTTTTTTCTCCCCCTGAATAGTCAGGAGGTAAAAAATTTATCATCATCATGGAAATTCCTGTAGCAAGGGACGAAGCCACATTCTTTATGACAGCCAACAATATTGGGGTAGGACAAGGAGTTTTGCGCTTGAGCCAGCTGTGCTGTGTTTACCTGGAGATAAACAGAAGGCTCCAAACTTCCCAATGAGATTCCCACTCACCTTAAGATTTAAAAAAAAAACGTTATGAAAAAGGTAGGGCACCTTTTCTTATCTGTTTTAAGGGCACACAGATTCTAAAATGAGCAAGTGATGACCCATTTTTAAACCCACTTATAGCATGCTTTTATTCTATATGGAGCACACATTCCTCTACCTCCTCTGGTAAACATACAGAAAAGTGTTGAACCTTTCAGTACAGCCAATTAATCACTAGTTGGCAAGATGAAGAATTGTTCTGGACAAGTACCAACTCAAAAATAAAGAGACATTAGAAATCATATCTTATCACAGACAAAGAAGTGCAATGCACAGAAGTTATGTCCCATTATAGAACTGTGTCTGTTTGGAGATTAACAAAATGCACTACCCTGTTTTACACAGTGATGAGTAAGTAGAATCATAGAATCATAGAATAGTTAGGGTTGGAAGGGACCTTAGAGATTGTCTAGTTCCAACCCCCCTACCATGGGCAGGGACATCCCACTAGATCAGGCTGTCCAAGGCGCCATCCAGCCTGGCCTTGAACACATTCAGGGAGGGGGCATCCACAACTTCCCTTGGCAACTTGTTCCATTGTCTCATCACTCTCATGGTGAAGAAATTCTTCCTAATGTCGAGAGCTAAATCTGCCCCTTTCCAGTTTGTACCCTTTCCCCCTCGTCCTATCACCACAAGCCTTTGGTAGAAGCACAGCAGAAGAAGAAGCAAAAAGACAAAGGTAAGGTAACATCCTAAATTTTAACTCTGCAACACTCAAATTTTGAGTGCCGAACCACTCTATCAGCTCCACCATTCTGAATTGGACAGTCGAGCTGCCCCTCAGGCAATCTAAGAAGCAGTAGATGTCTAAGAGTGATGGCCACTCAGGCTGGTGTCCTCAGCAGGGAGACAGCTGGGAAGGCCACTGAGACACATAGGAGACAAGGAGAGTATATATACTGCGATAAAGTGCCAAACTGGTTGATTGACTTCAAGCACCTTTAAAGATTACAATGCTGTGGGATACTGGGAATTCCAATCCACATCTACCATGTTAAGGAGAGGCCTGCTGTCAATGTGGGCTACGGTGACCTCCCATCCAGCAGAGGAGTCTCGCTGGAGTCTATTTCACAGGCAGCTGGTGCAAAGCCGGGCGCTGTGCTTTGGTTCTAATTTACAAAGGGCAAGTGAACTACTGCAGTGGGAATAAGGATGGGTTTGTTTCTGTGGATGAGGCTACCTGAAGGAATGGTACCTGGTTCAGGTGGAGGTATAAGGACCACATAATATCGGCTCCAAATAACAGCTTACATCATGAAGCATTTCTCTTTCTGATAAATCCCTGACTGATTAAGTGTTTGTTCATGCTTGGGCACAACTCAAGGCAGTGCTTGGTTTCCCCACTTTGCTCTGCTCCACCATACCGGCTCCAGGGCTGCAGGCTTGCACTGAGGGGGAAGGCAGAGCTTTCCCTGAAAGCTGGCTGCAAGTACGGTGAAGTCAGCAGGAGCTGTTGCCAAGGAGTTCAGTGATCTCTGGGGTGCATTAGTTGTAGAAACGACTTTGGTAAGGTTTCCTTGCAAAGTGACACAAGGACGTACAAGTAGGGTATTGGAATATAATTAAGAGAGAAAGGAGGTAGGGTGGATATTGGGGAAAACCTTTTGTCAGAGAGATTTATTAGTAGGTACAGCAGTGTCCCGCGGGAAATAGCAGAAAGACATTCACTTGGGATATTTAAAATTAGACTAATGAAAGTGCCAGCAAATATTCCGTGGGGAGCGTGCTCACTCTTGACAGGCAAAATGAGCTCTGTGACCCCGTCCTGTCGGAGGAGGGCTGTGTGTGAGCACCAAGGAGACTGAGTGAGCTGGCTGCTGGCTGAGGAGCCCCAGGCTTCCCTGTGTGAAGGGTACTGGTGCGGGGAGTGCCGTCAAGCTGCTGCCCCAGCACTGCAAATTATGGGCAGGGTCACAGGGAAGGGAAGGTACTGGAATCCTTTTATAACAACAGCATCTCAGCACCTTCTTGCCAAATGGTGAAAGGGAAGGGGGGGGGTGCAGCAGGTCATCACAAGTAGAGCAGAGGGTCAGAGTAGCCACGCTCTCCCAGGACTGTTCTGCCTCCAGTGGCACCTGCTGAGACCCAGCCAGGAGAGCAGCCCCTCATGGAGACCTGCACCTTGCTCCCAGCTTGCCCTTTAGCTGTTGGTGCTTGCAGAGAAGTAAACCTGGCTCCAGCTTGACAGCCGCTTCCAGTCAGCTGCAAAAACAGTTGTCCTGTGCTATGAATTAACAGTGTTCCTTTCCCTTGTGTTCCCAAGCCTGTTGTTGCTGCTCACCTTGTTTCCTGCAGGCTGGTAGGAAGAGCCATTTTCTCAACCAGCGCCTAGCAGTCGATGCAAAGGCATCCAAAAGTGGGAATTTCTCAGCAGTGTGGGTGACTCTGCTGTTCTGGACTGACTGCTGGCATAGCAGAGAGTTGTGGTCCAGGCTGATAACCATGACCAGCCTTGAAACAACACCCCACTCCCCTTCCTATCTCGGATTGAGTTGGTGTGTCCCGATACCACAGTGGGCTGCTACAATGAATCATCTACAGTAATTTAAAAAGATGGTGAAGTAAAATTATTGAAACCAGCCATTTCTTTACAGTTTCCATTAGCTTTTCCCTGGTTATTTATTTCTGTCAGGATTGTTGTAAAAACTCATAGTGTTGTAAGAAGTCAAGCCTCATTGTCCTCTTACTAAGAGCTAACTGTCTCCATGAAAACTTAGTTTCATGACTCTTGCTGTCGTGATTTGAGCAGCAGACGTAAACAGGGTCATCTCCAGCCATAGTGGGTGGATGTTTAGTTTATAGCGCTGAGGTTAAGAGTGAAAGCCTGTGACTAAGAGCAGAAAACAGAGGAGCCTTTGTATACATCAAGAGCCCTGAGGCAAAACACAGAGAAGGAGAATGCTGACACAGACTTTAATGGAGAAAGAAAAGAGTCCATTATGAACGTTACAGAGAACATAATTCATTTAAGAGAAATCAAGAGTTAAAGGACTCATAGAGGGGAATATGAATACTGACGTCAGTGCATCACGCCTGGTGGTTTGTTGTTGGACTCTGTACGTGTGTTAGGGTACCATGCATCATGTCAGGTGGAAGACAACTTGCTGCCAGAAATTATCATCCACTCTTTGTTACATTCCTGTTGGAAACAGGTTTCTTTCAGTTCAAGTCTTTCAATAGGAACCAGCAACACACACAATAAAGAAACTGCAGCTCTTGCATTTTAACACCTATCTCCCAAAACTGTGAAAAATTGCTTTTGGGATTTCCTTCCCAAACAGCATCTCTCCATAAATAAAAATGGAGGAGGGAAGGCAAAAGGAGGACATGAAGCTGTCTTATTTCTGAATTACTTGGGTATGAGAACACAAGGAGAAAGCTGGTGAATAGAGCTGCTTCCAAGCTTGCATATATGTTTCAGAGGTATGTTTGCTGTACTGTAAAACATTAGTATGAGTGCCTGATCCATATACTATAGTGGCTTCTAAACTTCAGCAGCCAGAGCCATGAAAACAGAGTGCTTTGTGCAGTAGCTTGCGCAACCAAAGAACTTTCTTGTCCTCAGAGTCTTTTATTATTTTTAACAAGACAGGCTGAGCACTTCTTGATAAACATTTTTTTCCCTTGAAGCAATAATCCTACTTAAACTTTTTACCTTGTTCCTACAGCATACTGCTAGGAAGTTAATAGCAAAACTCATTTTCCCTTAAAGTGCTAGTCATGTTAGTATAGAAAGAGAGGGGCGTGTTGTCATTGCTATGAAAGTGCTCTATTAATATGCAGGCTTAGTATTTTAAGAAGAAAGCTTTTCTGAACCACATTTTGTAGGATATCCAGTTTGTTTTAAACTAAATAAAAAAAAAAAAAGAAGTATTACTGTCTGTGGTTATAGGAATGTTCCAGCCTGTAGTGTTTGGTCCTGATGCCTAACCTTGACAATGTTTCCATGCACCTGGAGTCTACTTTGCCATGACCGAGTGACAGATAGCAGGTCATGATAGAGCCAAACCAAAGAACTAAGATTAATCCAGGGGATCTCAGAGGAAGGGAGTATCTGTGCTCTTGCCTTTGCTTTGAGCAAGGTACGATGCATCCTACTGCTTTGGCAAATGCTTCTGGGACAGCATTACAAACCATTCGCTTTTAAAAGCCATTCTTCTCATTGATACAAAAATTATTAAAATTTTTAAGAGTGCAAGTTTAATTAATGGTAAGAATTTAACCACACGAGAATGAGGAAATTCAGGCCCAAGCCTTCCATCTAAGTCAATCTCACTTCTGTACCCTGGTATCAGTGTGTTACAACAGGCTCTTTCATGGTCACATGAGGCTGGCCAGGGGACACACTTCTCACTACATCTGATACAATGAAAAGAAAAACTGTCTTTTTCCCCCTGTGGTCTTAGATGCACATGTGGCTTTTCATACCACACACATCATGTGTTCTTGGAATGAAAGGCCCTTTTGTAACATGCACACACCAGACGAGGCAACTTAACATCGGTTAGGATTGTTAACTGGGTTCCCTAAAGCCTCCCAGTAACATCCACTGGAAGAGGAATGTGGTTGAAGGAATTTGACCACATATATTGAATTTGTGATACACATCACCGTTTCTGCTCCACTCAAGTTAACTACCATTACTTAATGGAGGTTGCTTTGCCCTATAGGAACAGAGTAAAACTTAAGGACAGGCCTGATGATTACCAAAATGTGTGTCTTGCTGACACTTGAGATGGCCAAGACATTCTCATGTCTATGTTTGAGGGAGTCATTGCCACCTTACAAGCCCTCTCAAAGCCCTGGCTACCTTCCTGTGCTGCCTTTACATCAGAAGACCAGCAAGAACTGTATTTCCCTGGTCAGCTTACTAAGCAATAAGTCTTTGTCCTCAAGGCCTGAGTGCCTTTGAATGTGCGTGTGTAGGCAATAGGTAAGCAGCCGTCTAACAACGATTACATTTTGCAGATTTGGAGGATGCGTCCCATTTATGTGTTAAGAGAACTTCCTGATTTGAAGCAGAAATAACCACGCAGCTCAAAATAGCAGCAGTTCTCTATCCAAGCATGGGAATATATCTCCTTGAAACACTATTTCACAAATTAAATTATGTCCAAGGACAGTAGTCAAACATGGAAAGAAACTCTTGTCTTTGTTGCAGGGCCTGGTATTAGGGTGCACATAAAAGGTATTTTCAAAATTGAACAACCCAAACAGTATCACTGATTTTGGTGACTTCACAATGGACCAGCTGTGTAAATGACCTCTAACCCTTAAAAAATAAAACAAAGAACACAGACAAAGAATTTAACAATTTTATTAAAAATTGTACCAGTTATTAGAAAAAAAATCCAAGTATTAAAGTATTAAAAAGCACCAAAGAAAGAAAGCACAAAGCAAATATACTGCACAGATACAAAAAAAAAAGGAGCTCTGCCCAGTCACCATTGGTACAGGCAGGAGTCCTGGAGGCACACAACCAGGATAAACAAAATGCTACATTCTCACTGGGTCTCAGTCCATGGCAAAGAAGGTGTGTGCACTTCAGGACTAATCCAGACAGAGATCTCACAGGAGAGCATCGGGGTTAACTTCTGCAGCAGGACAGTATCATATTCTGGTGAATATCAGAACTCAAGGGGAAACCCTCCACTGAGGGATAGTTTCAGTACATTGCAAATTCTAGCTCACCTTACCATCTTTGTTTTCCAGATGAGGGACACTGAAGTTTTAAAAAAGAAACAAAATTAGTATCCCACCAAAGTAGAAAAGTCATGCAGGAAGGGGAGGGAGGAAATGTGAATCTACATTTCACAGTACTCTTGTCAGTGAATTTTAGCTAGAAACATGGGAGTCTGTAAAACATACCATTGACGGTAATAGAAGAAGAGGTACATGATCAGGTTTACAAAAAAACCCAATTATCTAAATACCCAAAGTCAAATTTAGTGGCAGGATTTTCAAAAGCACCCAGTGGAAACAGACATACATACAAATCCCTTGCGATGTTTTGAAATGTCCCTCTTACAAGTCTAACTTCTGACATTTATTTAAGGAGATACTGACAACGTCATCTTTCCATCACACCAGTCTCTCTCCCTTTTGTGATCAGATTTTCCTTTGAGAACAGTCTGATTAAAATTGGAGCTGAGGAAATGGTGATGATGCTCTCCTGGAGCTGTGTCCACAAATCAGGGAGACTCCTTTAGATTTAAGAATAACTTTATACATGCAAAATTTCCATAACAGATTTTAAAAACAGTTTAAGAATCTTACCCTTCCCACCCCTCTGTTCCCCAAAGGCAGCAAAGAGTCTGAAGACAGAACTGAAACATGGCTTCAAAAAACAGCCCACAGACATTAGGTTTCGCTTCCCAGAAACCAACTTCCAGCATGGGATTCACAGGAAGAGACCCTCCTTTCTGTGGCTAAGGGGGAAAGTGAGGCACATGGAAGAAGAAGGGATAGGGGATGTCAGACTGCATTCAGTTTAAGAACACACACGCACACACACACATACACAATTACATTCCAGTGCATTTGATGTGTTTGGTCTTTTCTGCTTTTCCTGGTGGAGAAGAACTGAGCTGTGTAACACCTGCGTGAACACATGCAAAACAAAGAAACAGAGACCACTGAAGTCTTTAGGAACTGTAAAAGATTGTCCTAAGATCTTTTATCAATTCCTTGAGGTATTTCTTCTTGCTAAAACAATCAAAGGCAATGGGTAGGCATTTTTTGCAAATGATCACAAATGCCAGTTTGAAAGACAGACTATTTTGTAGGACATCATTAAAAACCTTTGTTGTCAAATTCTGCTAATACTCAATAGTGCTTGGTCCATGCACAGAGCTCCCATGAATATGAATGGGCATTACATGGTCCTTTTACTTATAATACCACAGGAAATACTGCTGGTAAAACAAGAGAAGAACTCCACTTATCTGCATTCTCGTTTGATCCTCGCACATATGCTGAGTGCTCTCCCTATTTTCCCTTTCAAAACTACCCTCAATAGCACACCATTCAGCATGTCACAGTCTCACCATTCCCACAGCTTCAGCAGAGATATGGGTCAGGACCAGCAGTGGAAGGGTAGAACTCATCGTGGAGTTGATGGGGTCACACTGCAACAATTGCCTCAAGTAATTTTGCTCTTTCTTAAAAAACCCAATCTTTCTCCCTAGCCCACTAATGGGCAGAATCTGCAGTTCCCCAGAGGAGTACCAAGCCCCACACTGAATGCAGTTCAGTGGGTACAGCTCCAGTGACCGCTATGGAGCAACTCCAGGACTGTAGTAACATCACATGCACACTTCGCCCATACCTTTACTCCAGCCTTGAGGGGACAAAGCAAACCACTAGTAGAAAGAAAGATGTCTTTGCAATCACCTTTTCTACATCGAGGACGTCTGGGTTCCTTGCCTCTATTCCCTTGTTGATACACAGCTCCAAAGCAAAGCCTGATAAGGAAGTTTCATTCAGGATTCCTCTAACCAGAGTTTAGCCAACAAACATCTAATAACAATCAGCTATTTAAACTGATACATGTGATCGGTTATGTAGGAATTCAGCACTACCAGGGATTATCAGCACCTTGGGAGAAGGATACAGTTCCACACACAGATCCAATGGCAACCCTTCCATGCAAATTCATCCTCCCCCCTGCCTTTGTTGTATTCTATTTCCAGCAATTTGCAGCTATCCCTGGACAGTCGCTTTGTGATTACTGGCTCAGCTTTCAAGAACTGCAGGAAACAAAAGTAAAACTAACTATTCCCTACTAGCACCAGGCTTGATGGATGCAGGGATGGGCAGGTTACAAGATATTTGAAAGGCTGGGAAGTTACAGAAGAATTCCATCCCTCAAGGGAAGAGAGCTGAGGTCTGAAGTCGTTTTGGAGATCTAGGGAAGGCAGGCAAGATACTTCAAGGCTGCTGGTGCCATCAGCAGCAGCTCAAGCTCTTCTCAAGAACTGCACATTAAAAACAGGGTTTTGTTTTAGGAGAAAAATCTGACTGTTTCTTCTAAATTGTTAGTTTTACAACACAGAGAGAAATGGTGCCCCATTCCTTTCACCAAGACAAACTAATATCTAAAAAGCCAAGCACACTCCTTCACCGACAGGAAACCACCTTCCTTGGAACTGTTTCCTCAAACAATCATCATATGTCTGCAGTCACACTGCAATAACTACTCTGCAGGGAAGATCTCGGTGTATTCGCAGGGCCTTACTAACATGGAATGGGTGACAAGTACATGGGTGCTGTGCATCTGTGCATCTGTTAATAAACAAGTGAAATCTTCCCACTATTTCCTCAAGTAGGTGAGACTGTAAATATGAAGTAGCTGCTTTTCCCTAATTGAATAACCAGCCTGCCCCTCCAAATTTACACGAAGCAAAATAAGACTTTTGGGTTGACAGAGCTTATTTCCTTTCTCCAAGATATGCAGATATGGAATATAATTAAAATATATTATCAGTGGTTGTAAATCTCTGGCACGAGTAACCAACACACATATTGCAGGAAGTCGGCCTTTGTCTAGCATTAGCTCTATGTCTCCAATTAAGTATTGTTGTTCAAGGAGACTTTAACTTGAGACCCTGGCATGACCAATTTTGATAAGTCTGTTGTTATAGTGGGAAATACGGACTGGCAAAGATGTGTCTTTCCCTGAGCCAACTGACTCTATTTAGGCAGGCAGCCTGACTGAGGAACAATTTCAGGTACTTGTTTCTCCATGTTAAGAAGAGTCTTTCTCACCCTTGATAAACTGGTTGGGTGATAACACCAGGAAGCACCAGTACCAGACCTATCTTTCCAGCTTACACATCCAGACAACAGACTGTTTGGCAGTCAAGTCTAGGCAGAGGGGAAGAGGAAAGCTCATGATGGTTTTTAAGTGTCAGATGTACTTGTTGAATTTTTCATAGTTTGCAGGACTGTTATGATGTAGCTTTGACTGTTCCTGATAAAGGGGTCCTGGCAACCAGTGGGAAAACCAGTCTGTGCTTGCACTACCACCCAGGCTTTCTGCCCCATTTAAGTCCTTGTTCTCCAATGACCAGCGTTTACTCCAAGCAGACTATGAAAAGCAAGGTATGGGAAGCCTTGTCTCTGTCAAATGAGCAGAGAGTGGCTGCCCATACTGTTGCAGCGTAGTCGGCAACAGCTGTCACTTGTAGACCTCTGGGTAACTCTGTAGTGCACATGCTTAAAGAAACAACACAAAATCAAAATCAATCCCCCCTCCTAAAAAACCCTCCCACCCTCCCTCTTCATACCCCCCCCCCCAAATATTACTTGAAATTCATTTACATGAATTATTAACCATCATGGACAAACACATTACTCTAGCTCTAGCTAGAAAATTTAAGTAAGAGGAGAAAAAAGTTTCTCTCACATAAACTCTCCTTATGTTGAAAGAGAGTGACTGTGAATATACGAAAGGGAAAAAAGGCTTGAGGACCTCTTTCAAGGAGCTAAAGCACACTTTGTCACAGCAGAGCAGCATGCAAATCAAGAGAATAGGGCCGGGAGGGAGGGAGAAAGTCCAAATTTAACTGTGTTCAGCAAATTGTTACCAGACACTACAGTGCAATGATGAGACTATACAAATACCAGAGAAAGCATGAATTAGAGGAGGATATGCAGAGAGGGGTGGAGGAGAAGGCGTTTATGTGCAAGTAAACTACTCTTCCCCTACAGTAATGCTAATTTTTCAGAGGGGACTAAGAGCAGAAGAACTCCTCAACACCTGAAGTTGACATTTGTAACAGGACTGAAGAGCAACTCTCTGGACAGCCCTTCCTCATGCTGGTTTCATCATTTGAGCCATCCAACAAAGCGCAGAGGCAATATGGTAATGGTCTGAAGAAAATAAAGTCTGTATTGCTTTTCTGTTTGCGTTTTACCCTAGTTGTCATTAGGTTTGCGAACTAATGATATTTAAGGCTACAGAGAAGTAGCTGTCAATATTTAAGGCTACTTCCTTTCGGCAGGGTGATTTCCCTGTGCTGGTCCGATAGTGTCAGTCATATGGACAAACTTCTGAGTGCATACAAACCAGGAACTATTAGATGATCTCCCTTGAAATAACATTACTGCTGTTAGTCAATATATGCTTACAGCAGCCTCCAAGCATTACATACTAGAGTAACAGACAGACTGCTTGTACAGTGTACATGTCAGACTAGTTGCTAATTAATTTCCCTGTCAAATCTTGAAACAAAACTCAGATGCCTGGGACCTAAGCCTTCCTGACCAACCACATTATAATAAGAAAAGAGAAGAGAAAAACAAAACAAAATAAACTCAAATCATAAAACTAATAGAAACATATACATTAGCATTGCAGAATGACACTTGTGTCATATTCCATGGGGTTTGGCTTCATGCTGGCTCACGGGCACTGTGAACACTGAATTGGAAGCAAACACTGGCAGAAACCAACAGCTACCAGCAACCTCAGAAAGGTTTAATTTTAAGTCTGTTCTAATGAAATGATTTTGTCTATTGATGGCAGTAACAAAGAACAACATCATGTGAGAGAGCTGCAACTGGTGCCCAATGGAAAGATTGAAGAGATGAGATTTCTTTGTAATTTTCTCTCACACAGTGTGCAATGAAATAAACAGTAATCCATGCAGAAAGCAAGTAACCTGATGGATATAAGCTACTAGAATGTTTTCACTGTAAAACAGAATTTTCTTTGTGGAGGAATCAAGCATCTCTGCTCTGGAAGATACCCGAAGTATGTTTAGAGTCATCAATCCCAGACATCATTTTTAACTAGCAGCCAAAATGACGCTCCTGTACTCTACCATTGACTAACACAGGGCAGAGGAGGCCGTTAGTCTAATACCTGCCTCCCTTGCACAGAGGTCACCGGCGCAGGGAACCAGCAGCAAGCTTTACCAAACACACCCACATTCTGGCTTTCCTTCGACAGTGTTGGACAAGAGCTCCCTGCCTCACGAGGCAGGGAGCAGCAAAGAAGAGTCCATAAAAAACCCCAAACTTGAAGACGAGTATCAGAAATTCAGAGTCCTCACATCCGGCCGGCGGTGTGCAATGTCTCGCCCCCGAACCAGTGTTTGTTCAGTGCTCCCTGCAGACTGGATGCGGCCTGGAACAGGCGGGCCAAGCTCACCTCTGCCCAGTGTGGTTCCTGTTCGCCTCCGCATTTAAGGCCAAGTTGTGTAGGAAGAGAAAAAGCTGCCACCACACTTGATTTCTATTCTGCTGATGCTGTAGAGGAGAACAGTTGAAGCAAGGTTATTTATATTTCTAAAATTGCAACATACCACTTCTCTTTTCCAATAACAACTCAGTTACACTTTTCAAGAGCAGACACTTTAATCCCATCAGCATAACAAGGGGGTGCAGCAAGGGATGAGGCGAGAGAGGGAAATGATAAGTTCTCCAGAAATAATTGTAGCTCTAACATTACAAAAAGAAAAGAGCAGACCCTTTATGCATTGTGCACAAGAGGATTAAACTTTTTTTTTGCTTGTAGGATTTTGCAGAGTTTAGCCAAGTGCTGTTTTTAATCAGATTGGCTTCTGAGCCTTTCAAAAGCCCCAGCTGCATGAACAAACAACCTTTTTTTTTTTTTTTTAAAAAAAAAAAGCCCCCCTTCACCCCAAAAGTAAAAAAAAAAGAAAAAATATAACTGGTGATCCATCTGTAAGTGATTTGACACCGTGAAGGTCAAAGGGTTAATCTTCAATTTAAACCACACTGCTGAGACAGCAAAACTCTGATTTCATCTAGTACAAGAAAACACATTCGTGCACACACACTCCCCCACCCTCCCCCCACCACATTTTCCTTCCCAGCATCTCCAAGATAATACTGCCCTTTTTATAGCCACTTTTGACAGTAAGCCATAAATAATCAGCCTTGGAGCCCTTTCCTACTGACTGGAGCCAATTAAACCTTAAGCAAGAACATACTTGAAAACACACAAAAAACCAAAACTAAGAGGTTATTTCAGGTCCCATTGTCAAGGAAGAAACATAGGAGTTGAGTTTCAAGGGGACATCAGACTACATAATGCATCTTTGGGGCAGGGACACTGTTCCTTCTTTTGTTATATGTAATCACCCCTGCAAAAGTGGCTCCGATTATACCCCCACTTTCCCGCACTTTAATGGCATCTCATACAAACAGGTGGGTTTCTCTTTACATTGCCTAGCCTGGGATACTATTTCACCTCAATAATCAACCCTCTATTAGAAGTCAGTCTTTGTTTTCTCATCCAGAATTCCATATTTGCTAAGCAGGACTGATCATTTCTGGAAAACAAAACAAACCAACCCCAATCTCCACTCCGCCCCCCAATCCCCAGCAGACGAGGAAACAGAAGACTGGCTTCCAACAACTTTGCCTCAGTACACAGGAGTTCATAAAAGAGCACTGAAGCACAGTATACAAACAAGATGTTTCAACTCAGATTAGCCCAACAGTGGAGAACAAAACAGTTGCAAGGCATTCTTTATCTAATCACAAATAAGAGAGAATTGCAGCTGGAGCTGGTGTATTGGAGATATGTCAATGTGTTAACAGTCATTAAATTATGTTCATATTTCAGCCTGAGTATATCTGTGCCATGTGAATAACAAGTACATAGAAAACCTGTGTTTATTTCACAACTTAGCAGTGGGTCATTCTTCTTACCCTTAAGCTTAGTTGCCTCTTGGATTTAGAAGTGTTCACACAGATCTCATCACACACTTCATCACCACTGTGTTTGGAGCATGACCCACAGACAGCGACTGTACAGCCTGGTACAATTTATTTCAAAGTAACCAGCCCTGAGTTCAGTCCATCCCAGTTGTCCAGACATTGATAAGTTTACAGGTGAAAACACTCCTTTATAATAAAACTACTCCCTAGGGGTGGGTTACAAAAACCTAATTTATCTCAAAAAACAAGAAGCTTTTTGTTTTGATGCTTGCCTCTCAGTTTGACAAGGCTTGTCCTTCCTCATCAAACTGCAGAGATTCTTCTCACCCTCTTTCTTAGAGCCACATCCAGACCTGCTCAAACATGCATGTGGGACCACAATGTCCTGATGACACCCAGATACCGTCTTTCTATGAAGCCGCTACAGCTTAGGTTGACCACTCTGTAAACCGAGAGCTTCATGGTAGTGTGTCAGTGAAGTAGCACGCAAGCATCAATGCAACCTTCTGCAGTATCTGAAGCAGGTAACTATGCTCGGAAAGCACAGTGGACAAACATACTATAGATGCTCTGAAGACAATGTGCTTGGGCAGATTATTTCATTGTATCAGCAGTCAACAGAATAAGAAGCTTCTTATAGGGATTTAGTATGGGAAATACAAAAGCATGTTTAAAAAAGTGATAGAGAAATCCTAAAGTTGAAATATATCTCAGCCTCACTGGTGGACCCTCTTTAATAGAACTCTCATGGAATTTTATAAAGCGAGCTAATCTGCAAGCAGACAAGAGGAGGTCTACTGGTCTGCAAGTGCAATTTCAACTATTCCACACTGTCAGGAGGACAAACACATGTAAGAATCCCCATATTAATGTCCTGCATCTTGTAGAAGGCTGCTTTGCACTTCTCACACTCTGTAAAAGGTTTCTAAATACTCTGTCTCCTCCTGAAGTTTTACATGTCACCTTAGCAGAAAAGGATAACATGTTCTTTGCAATGATAGGTAAAGGAGGCCACGTTCAGGGAAAAACAGTCGACAGATTGAGCTCATCATCCTCCCTTTTTTTTGAAGAGGGGAAGCTTTTTGAGGAAGGTATTGGGGTTTGTTTTGATTTGGTAAATAAGAACTTTAGAGCTCTCCTTTAAGAAGGGTTACAGGCCTGCAAAAGAACCGGTGGGATGTGGTATGACAAATACTGAGAAAAACTCCAATTTTCAGTTTTTAGTTTATATTCTGTCGTGTTTATTTCACTGCCACTTGAAGCCACTTTTTTTTTTGGTACAGCATTTTTGTCCTCCTTTAGTTAAAAATGCCTCCCACTGTTTGCCTGAGACACTCAAGGAGATTTCCTTGCGAGAACAGAATAGGGATTATTTCACCCTTGTTTTCCCCTGCATATAAGAAGCATAAGATCTCAAATCACTTTAAGAAGGACATTGACAACATTAATTTCATTTTGAAGTGAAAAAATAGAGCACTAGGCCAAGGGCAGCTTTCCAGGTTTTATTCCTAGACCTAGGGCCTGCATTTCCCTGGGTTCGTATTCAGCCAGCATTTCCTTCAGTGGCGGTGTAGTCCCGCACACTCTTTCACGGGCTTGCGTACTGAAACCGCCTGCTTGCACCATCCTCTCCACACACCAGTGCAGGAAAGTGAACTAGAGCAGAACAATGATCAAGGCCAAAATTAATCTGGCAAAGAAGTTGCCTTTAGTATTGATCAGATCATTCTAATCCATGTGATCCATGGCATCAGGTAGTCAAGCCGATGCTTGTGCCAGCACAACAGAAAGGCAACCGGAGACAAAGAGCAAGGTGGGACTGATTGCTTCAGCAGCAAGCCTAGCTGACAGGGTTCACACAGTTATGGCTTCTCTTCTGGGTTTGTATGCTACCCATGGCACTAATTCAGTGTGGGACCACAGCCACAGAATGGAAATGGCCAAAATTCTTTCCAATGCAGTCACTACTGCACTGAAGTATCAGGCATGAACACTTTGCCATCTCCATGCGGTAGCAGCACAATGAACATGTTGAAGCTCCCTTCCCAAGATGGAAAGAATCCTCTTTTGCCTTCTACACTAATTGTAACTAAAGAAAAACTGGACTTCTGAATACAGTAAGTCAACACAAAGTTGGAAAGACATAAAACCGTTTCCTATTGCAGCTGCTGCTTTTTGAAGGGGATATCCTTAAAAAACTGTCTGAGGCATTAGCATGAATGCTTCAATGAGTCATAGGGAAAGGCCGTTTTACAGGAAAAGTGTCCTCTACAGCAACGTACATGAGTGGAGCCTGTTCCATGAACTGTGCTGAACTAAAAGCCTGAATACTGGTAAACACACAGAAAAAAACAGTAAGACTTTTACTGGAAGCAAATGAAAGAGGAACAGGATTGACCTGACGTTTATTCCCTCCTCATAATTAATATTCCTAACACATATTTCATACTGTGAATATACAACTATGTATCTATCAAAGAGTACCTCAGCTGGTAAAAGCTTTTTACTCTTACCAAGCCCTTGCACAGGTTCATCAAGGGAAGATCAGTACAGATACACCTAAAAGAAAATGTTGTCCCTCTGACACAGCTCCGTTAATCCTTAAGCATAAATGTTTAACGTATGAATAGGATTTACTTTTCTACCTGATACATACATGCCATTAATATCCCTCCTTAAAAAGTAAAGAATATGTTTGTCTTGCACATGTGTCATATATGGGTCTGGTACATTCCCATCACGTTAACAGAAGGGTACACCTGTCTACCCTCTTTATCTCACGGGCAACATTTGACTTTGCTTCATGGCTTCCAGATGGTTCAGGGTCAAATTCTGATCCCCTCTTAACTAGAGGGATTAAAATATAGCCATAAATGGCACTATTTAAAAGAAGAAGAAGAATGGCATATGTGTACATAAAAACATCATTCTTTCTTTAATGACTAATACAAGTATTAGCAATAAGTTGTTGGGATTTTATTTATTCACTGAAAACAAAAATACTTGCACACCGGGAGTAGTTGCTGACTCATCGCTGAAGGCTGTTTTGGCTGCCAGGTGGCTGGAGGCATATTGTGCTACCACAAAATATGCTTCAGCTTAGAAAGACTAGAAAGTCACAGTCCCCAAAGCAACAGAGGTTACAGAAGGTGTCCCCTGCTGGAGAGAGAAATGCAGGCCAATGGAAGTCAAATACAAATCCTTCCAGCTGTGACTCCTAATGACCAAAGCATAATGCATGTGTAAAAGCAGCAGGGGAAAAAAAAGGAGACAGTAACAGAGAAAATCAAAAGGGAGCTTAGTGGCACGATTTCTCGTGGTGACACAAAGATAAGGACAAAGATCTTTCTTGAGGATTTGCATCCTTCTGTCTTGCAACCCCCCCCAGCTCTCTTACATGGGACTAAACTTGTGGTAGAGAGAGACATCATTTCAAGCGCTGCTTCCTTTCTCAAAGGCTTTGTGGAGCAAGATAAGCAACATGTGTTTATGGAGAGAGGATGTACAGGAACGAGCGCAGCAGGAGGGATGCATAGTGCAGGGGAGCCCCAAAACCCACTTATGGGCTGCTCAGCCCGAGCAAGACATGCTGGCCTGAGCGTCAAATGGCGATGTCCATTGCTCCAAACCTGCTGCACACACAGCTGCGCAGGTGAGCCCTTTCTCAACTTTCTTGTAGTTCAAAAACAAACACGCAGCCACTCGTGCCTTCCTCTCCAGAGCAGGCAGGAAGGGGAAGCAGACAGACGCCATGGCAACAGCCAGCTGACAGCAACCTGGGAAGGGCAGCCACCGGCCACTGTGTTCCCAGGCCCCCAGCCTTCCCCTCCTGCACGCCTGGGGGGCACATTTTGCCATAAATACAGTAAATATGAGCCTTGCATTTCCATAGAGCCGCACCCAATACCACTCTCGACCTGTGGCATGGGGTCCTTGGAGGATTCGCCCCCATGCTGTGGGGCAAGACGAGGGTGCAGGAAGAGATGCCCAGACCTCACCTCTGCCCCCAGGAAAATACAGCCACCAAATGCAGGCAGGTTTGTTCGCTCAGACCTTGAGGGTGGACCAACAGAGCCGTTTCACGGCTTACCCTATTTACCATCTAACCCACACAAGCTGCAGGACAGACTGACCTTTATTTTGCATCAATTCCCTCACCACTAGAAAAAGGGAGGTACTCCCAAACCCGCTCAAGTGCACAAGAGATCCGACCCCTCAGTGATTAAAACATCCCTTGGGTATGCTCCTTTTTCGTTAAAAAACACCACTTTGCTAGTTTCTGCAGGAAAATACCTTGGCGGAGGGGTGAGGGGGGCTCAGGGTCCTGCCTGGGTGCAACACTGCCAGGGAGGCAGGCAGGCAGGTGCAGCGCTGCAGCCGGAGCCTGCGGGCAGAACAGCCTCTCGTCAGCAGTTCTGATGACTCAGAGGCTAAATTTAGAGAGCGATATAAACACAGCAGCCGCAGCGCAAACACTGCCCAGCACAGCCGCTCTCACGCACAGCCCTCTCTCTCATCCCACTCTCTCGTCCTGCTGCTCCTCACCAGCCAGGGTCCTGCTGCTCCTCACCAGCCAGGGTCCTTGCGTCCTTCAGGGTCTCTCATCAGCAAAGAGTTGCGGTCCCTATCACCATCTTGTCAGGCTTTACATCAGGAAAAGCCTAATTGGGTTAACAGAAGTTGCCTCATTGCTTTTATTTTTGGATTGCTAGTCTTTGCCATGGGCGGGTGGCTACCCAGGAGAACAAAAAAAAAAAACAAAAACCCAAACAGAGACTATAAAAGGCTAGCGGGACATTCCTCCTCAATGGCTTCAAACAATTCAAACAAAGGACTCTGCAGTTGGGCACTTGCTTTCCTGCCTTTCCACCATAAAATTTAATTGAGTAAAATACAGACACACACACTCCTCACCATAAATAATCAGTCCAAACATCTCACCATCCCCCTGAGATGACAGTATCTTAATAAGATCGACCAGCCTAAGTAGAGAACTAGAGACAGAACGACTGGGTTCTAATCAGCAATCCCTGCGCGATCTCAGACAAGTTATAACCTGCATTTCCTAGTCTCCCACACTAGAAAACAAGTGGGATATTACCGCAATTATTTCTTAATTGAAAAATAATTTCTCAGCTGTCACGCTGCTACAAACAGAAAGCACCTCATCACTGTCACAGCCAGCATGGTGCTGCGAGAGCCAAGGAAATGCAGGAAAGCCTGCGCAGACCACTAGGGTTGTACAGGAGAAGCAGCAGCACTGAACGCTGTTTAAATCACACACGCAGGTGATGTTAGAAACACTGCGAAACAATTCACTTGTACTGTCCCAAAGAATTATTTTGTGTTCTTTATTGTGGTATTTTAAGGTTGCAGCCCTACTGCCTTAAGACATGGTAGTCTCGTGTCTGACATGGTGAAGGATTCATGGTGGGCTGCTGCACAGAGCTCTCCCAGCTCTCCCTGCTCTCCCACCAGCAGGCTCCCTCATCCTCTGCCCACTTCCTCTGCCAGAGCTAGGCAGGAAGTTTTGCTTTTTAACACTCTCCCCCATTTTAAGCAGGAACAAAACCATAACATATTTAAATCTTTTGACAGCTGAAAGCGTAGAGAATGATAGATTAAGGCTGATGCAAAAGTTTTGTGTTTTTTATTAAACCGTCATACAAGGGTTGTGCGTGACTGGTGCATCAAGAGTTCACACAGCCCAGCCACCCCCAGCAGCCTTATGTGGCTGGCTGAGGAACAGCACAGGGCAAATACATGCAATAGCTCCCCCTAATACTCTTTCAGCATCTAACAAGTTTGAGCTTAGTATTTCCCTAGTCAGATCTGGTTTCTGTTTATTTAATGTCTCCTTCAATGGCCATAAACTTGTCCTGATTCCCCTTGAGCCTAGATAAAGTACTGGGATGCACAATATGCCTTGACAAGGAGTTCCACAGAGCTATCTGTTGCTCAAAAATCTACCTCATTTACTTTGCGCTGGCTCCTACTAACTCCACTTGATTTTGTCTAGTTCTTGTATGGGGAGAAGTTAGACTGTCCACTTCCTTTATGTCACTATTTCTGTTAAATATTGCTATCCCCTTGCTCTGTGTCTCTTCTAGGCTTAGCAGCCTTAACTCATTTTTTCATTTTTCATATGGAAGTTTTATCATCCTTCTCGTCTTCCTCATTTTCCAGTTCTGCTGCATCATTTTTGGAAGAAAGAAACCTGAACTCTATGTAACATTCAACATATCAGAGAAACATGAATTTATACACTGGCATAACTATGCTCTTGGTCTCAGTTTATTTTCTTAACATAGCAAAGAATTTAATTTCAGATCAGATGTGAAAGGGTCCAGCAAGTTTCTGTCAAATAATCAGCTCCGCAGGTGGCAGGATTTCAGAACAAGTGCTAGGCAAGTGGCAACAGGTTGCTGTCATTTGTAAGCATAGGGGAAGGTGCACTTCCAAGCCCACCTCTTCCTCCATTGTTATTTGTCAAAATGGAAAAAATCTAACAACATTAAGCAAGAAATCTGCCACCAGTTCCTTGTATTGAGTTCCTGACTCCACTGACTGTGTGAGCTCCTCTTCCCAGTATGGCAACCTCCTTCCCTCAAGCCTAGGACTCCCATTCGATAGTCCTGAAAGAACACCTCCAATCTTCCAAACCTCATACCCACCCTCATACCTCCTCACCCACTTCAGGAGCTCCCCATTTGGTAATTTCCCATACCATGCTCCTGCATCCTCAGCTGGAAATTCAAGTCCTGCACTAATGGACATGCCAGACACAGTAGAACTGGAAAAGAAGACCCACTGCTTTGCACAGCAGCACATGGGCCAACAAGCACTAGCCAGCAGAGAAGATCCTCAAACATACTGACCTATTCAGGAAACAAATTAATGCACGTACCTACTCCAAGTCTCAAAATAGCTGCAGGTACAAGTAAAGAGCTGTTGGTGCTACAAGCTCAACTGCAGGACAGTTTGAGAGTTTCTACATTACGCTACTAAGGAACTTCTCTGAACGTTCTTCCTAAAATGTAAAATCATCATCAAGGACAGCTTCCTACAAACAATTCCCATTTAAAAGAGCCACTTTTAAAAATTCCGTGACTGTACTCAATAAGCAATGGAAAAAAGCTTGATGTAGTTTGGGATAAATGATGCACACCCAGCGCTACATGCCCAGACTCTCACGCCAACAGGTTTCCAACAAAAGACAAGGGCTCCCTGTTGCATAAGCAGAAATGTCTCACAGGAGGCCTCGATAACTCTCAGGAGAGACAGAGGGGAAAAAATATGCAAAACTTTAACAAGTTTCACTTTCAAAGGAAAACAACATTTCCTCCTGGACAATTTCAGTATAATTAACTTGAGGCAAACAGGTACATGCAGCTGTACATGTACCTGTCTGCAGCTGGTGTCGATACAGGCATTTGGGCTCCAGAGGCTCCTCCAGCCTGTTGCAGTTACTTGCTGAACCAAGTGCAGAACTTAAGAGAAACAAAGTTTTCCACAGTTAGACCCATGGAGACTTTTCAAGCATGGTCAGCACATCTAAATCAACTGCAGGATTCCTGATGTGTTGGAAAGGGGCTTTGTTGTTGTTTGTAAATGCACTTATTTACTCAAGAAAGCTCAGCTCTTATTCAGCATCTGGTTCTCATTGAGGCTCAGCTTTTTTTAAACCAAGCTTTCCAGATGGGTTGACTGAAGCACAAGGAGGTCAAGAGACTTGTCTGAGGTCATACAGCAAGTCAGTGGCTCTGCTTGGACCTGAGCCCAGAATTGTTCAAGGCTACCACTCCTTGGCTCTTAAAGAGACAATTTTATCCCCTATGAAGTGATCTTATCACCACAAAGAAGAGATGCAATAAAAACAGTCCCCTAAAAGCTGCAACCTGCTTAGAGTGAGTTATTTCATTTGGAAAAAGCCGTAGCATTCCAGTGTCTCAAAGGAGCAAGTCAAGCTGAAGGGGTGTGTTATTGATCTACAGTGTCATCCACCCCACTCTTGTATAATCCCATGTTCCTATAGGGGCAATTCTGCCCTGCTGCTGATGCCATCTCTGGTTGTCTACTCCTATCCCATCTAGCAGCGTGTCGCATAATGAAATACACTGTTGATTCAGCACAGGTTGAAGCCCCTTCTCAAGGTAAGGGAACCCAAGTGCACTCGGGACCTAAAGCAGAGCACAAGCACTTGTTGCCATGGCCTGGACATGTGGGTTGCAGGCAGACCACGCCAGCCAACCCACGAGCAGATCTCCTAAGCCCAGCTCTGTTCTCCACAACCTCAAAACACACTTTCAGCTCAGCCACAGGATGTGCTACAGCAAGCAGTTCACAGATCCCACGGCAAAAGCATACTTCCTCCACACCAAGGAGGTGGCAGGTACTGGGTTCTCCTGCAGAAAGCATAGCTTCAGCTCTACCTTTGTTTTCCAGGGGCAAGGCGAGAAAAGCACAACAGAGGGAAAACTGCCAGAAGCTATGCAACCTCAGACAGGTAAGAGGTACTAGAGAGCTCAAGAAGACATAGATGGGCCTTATATGTCATTCTGAAGAGCCCTTTGCAAACTGGATCAACATCTAGCAGGCTCTGCTACTTAGCAGAACGGAGCATTACTCAGTCCTTCCTATAATAAATTCAGCATCTTAAGATGAAAGCCGCAGTGCTAGGGAATGTTGTGTTATTGGTCTAGCACTGTTCTAAGGATGAAAAAGCCAGGTTTTAAACTACAGTATTCTGTTTAATATGTTAATCGGAAATGAAATCCTAAAATTGGTGTACATGCCAAAAGCAAGCATGGGTGCTGCCAACTCTCTTATTCTTACAAGATGCACACCCAAAATTTTTTTGTATAGCCAAGAACCACAAAACAAATACCACATAGCTCCAGGAGCCCAGAGAAGAGATAACAGTGACTCTCCAGGGTTCCCAGTGTGGAATGGGGTTAGACTGTGCGTGCAGCTGAGTCCAATGACAACTCAGTGACGTCAACCTCAGCAGTTATTGCCTGCTCAGTTCCTCTCTCAGTCAGGCATGTACATTAACCAGCGGCCTTTGTGTCAACAAGCCTTGCTGCTGCTGCAGCAGCAGAACAGGAGCCATACCCGAGCTGCTGGAGAGTCTTGCAGAACTCAAGAGCCACAAGAGGGCTGGATGCACTATGTCAATGCTGAAAGCCTTTCTTAACTCCCACTGAAAGGGCATGTATGTTTTCTTTTCACAGGTTCACAGATAAGATGCTTTGTAAGCTCCAAAAAGAGGCAGAACATGTTGAAAACCAGGCTTGCTGCCTCTCAGGACTTCACAATACCCCACTGGTGTGACTAACTTTGTGGCATTCTAAAATCTGTTTCAAGACACCACTCTGGAAAGTTGGTTTTGACCAAATACCTGAGACAAGCTGAAATGAGGCATCCAAATCAAGGATTAGTTTCACAGCAAGATAAACGACAGCCCAATTTTCCACATCTCAGAGACTGCCCCTTCCAAACTACAACACATTGTGAACCAGTTCACGCGTCTCCAGGAGCAGAGCGCTTGCTTCTTCAGCAACAGGCTGGGAAGAGTCATTGCATACGCAGGACAGAGGGGCTTCTGCATATGAGATCTGTGCCAAAAGCTAAAGGAAATCCTCCATGCAGGGCTGGGAGGGAAGGGATTGGGCATGACAACAAAACGCTCCACGGGGAATGCTGCCTTGGACACTAATATGTGGCTCAGTACTCAGTTTTCCTGACAAACAAGAAAGAATCCCTTAACAGATCCAAATGCCAAGGCCCATCCCAGGGTCAGGCTGTGGAGAACCACTGGCTGAACTATTCCGTCCTTGGGTTAACTTTTGGGGTTGGGTTTTTTTTTTATTCTGTTTTGTTTTCAAATTTCAATGGCTGAACGGCTCTCCCCCCCCTTTTACTACTTGTTGCTCTTCCAGTTCAAACAAAGACAGCAGAGCTCCTCCTCTGCTGGCTGCGCCATCCCAGTGAAGGCGGAGGGGTTTGTTTACTAACTCTCCCACATGCTTGGCTGACAGGCAGACGGCTGGGCCAGCAGCCCTGGCTGCAGGGCTGTGTGTGGCACCGAGAGCCTCCGCCGCACCCGTGCCTGGTGGCTCACCCCTGGCCACAAGGCAGCAAAGAGCCCCACACAAGGCAGCTGTGGCAGGACTGGCTTGGGTGAACATTGCTGGATGCCTTTCCAGGGCACAGACATCAGATAGGTACGCTTCTGAGATGAAAGGGGTCAAGTTACAACCAGTTCCACCACTTCACTCCAGGGCTCCTCCACTGAGATGGTTAACCTTCCCTTTCCTGGGAGAATCTGACTAACAAGAGTGGGGGTCTCCAGCTGCTGTTGAAAATGTAACACTGGGGAAAACCCCGTTCAACCACACACAATACTTATTAAAAATCTCCTGGTAGCGACATTCATAGGCCCATCTAAATTTCTACAGGCTAATCTTCCTGTTACAGCTTCTTTAATCCTCCTGCTGTTTGGTGGTGAAGAGTCCCAGAACTCCCTCATCTTTCTGATGACACAGAGAGGACCAAAACTCTGCCAGCCACAAGCAATATTCTCTGACCAAGACAGAGAACCTCACTTACCTTTGAGAAGAATTGCAAGAGATCTCACCATTAACAGAGCATCAGCTCCCTTTGAGTGAGGTAAGCTTTCTGTCCCTCTCTGGAGTCAGCAAGTCTTCATATGCAAGCAGATACACACTCTCCTTGTTGGGCTTGCACAGAAGTGGCTAAGTGCTGCCTACTGCCAAACCTCTGCCACCTCTGCATGGCCTCGGTTTTACATTTTATCCCAACTCAACAGGGGGAAAGGAAAAAAGAATCAGGGACATTAGGAATGCTGGCTTTATTTTGTTTCTTTGAAGAGTTGGGGTTTTTTTTTTTAATGAAGAAAACAAAATCAAGATTCTGAAGTGTGGTTTTCAGACTTGATGGCATCTAACAGCTGTCTTTTGTTGTGAGGAAGTCACAAGTCTGAGACAGTAGCTTGGACTGTGCGACAGAGGAGTTGCTAGCAAGTCTAACATGATCTAAATATACTCTGCAATGTTTCAGAAAACTACCCCTAGACAACAAGGAGTGTCAGAACAGACTCCAGGCTTGTTGTCATCTCCAAGGTGAGGAGCTGACATAAGCCACACATGACCACTTGTGCCACAGAAGAGAAGACACCGGTGGTGAGGAAAGTAAAAGCTGTAATAAAAAGCTAGGGTGAGATCCCTAGAGAAAGCCTCAGTGACCCTGTTGATGATGAACTGAAAGAGCTGGAATAGCAGCAGATAATGCAGAATGGCTACCTTTCCAGGCAGTAAATGCAATGCCACACATTCTTTTCCCTCCACCTGCCACTCTTTAGGAAAAGCCAGCAATCTAGCATACGCAAAATCCATCTGCTGCTGGAACTCTGCTGCCTTAAAAAATTGCCCACTTAGCTTGTGCCTGGAGCCAGACTTCTACAGCACCACTTTTGGATAGCTAAATCCCCACCTTCCCCTCCCAAAACACCCTACCCTCTGTATGTGGAGCCGGTGGAACTGGTCAGCAATGCACTGCAACTTCCGTGCAATCTGCACCTCGGCACGTGCTTCCCTCTGACCTTCCTGAGGCTCCTCTTGGAGGTGAGGATCCAATGCAAAGCCAACTGGAGGGACATGTAAACGGTAACCAGCATTCCCTACAAAACAGAGATCAGGAGAGTCATTCTTCCAGTGCAAAGAGTAGCTCTTCGATTCACTACACTTTACGGAGGAAAGAGCTGAACATAATCCTAAATTTTTGACTCATGTTGAAGTCCAGTTCCTGAAGCCCGAACAATGACTGTGTACCATATGCATGCAGTAGAGCTTTTAAGTAGATTTATATCAATTAAACAGAGTGTTTTGTTGCTTCCCATGATCAGATGGCTGGCAGGATCTTACACTTGGTTCCTTTTGCTTGTTTATAGTTCAGCCAAGTGTGGATTTCTTTTTTTTTTTGCAATTTTGCAGTTTTACCAGATCTCTGCCTCACGTTGTCTCGTATCAAAGGTTGCTGTATCTTTTCTGTCAGACTTTTTTTTTTCAGTTCTCTGGCATTCAGTTCTCTGAATTAAAGCTTTGAATTTAATTTGAATTAAAGCTGAATCATATACATAGAGCTGAGTGGTGTCCCATCAGTTACAACTAAAATACTGGATGGATGTGCTACTTATTCAACAACTCCAGTAAAGAGCCTAAGTGTAAACTTCTGCACTTCCCTCTCTCCACTGAAAACTTCCAGGAGACTTCCTATGTAGATGAGGCAGCACTAGAAGTTAAAAAACATAGGCAAATCATAGGATATGAGGTATGGTGAGCACTTAAAACATCTAGCAGTAAAATAAAACATGACAGAACAAAGCCAAAAAGAAAAGGAGTGGGAATAGCAAGGACAGCGGAAGCAATAAGCAAGTGCCTGGTTCCTGCAGTGGACAAGCAAGGATAAGAAAATACAAGCTGTCTTTCCTGAGGGAGTAGGACCAAAGCAAAATTATTTCAGTCCTTTAATACAACACGCTAATGAAAGAAACCTTGATTGATTGGGGAAGTGCTAAAGGGACAGTTTCCTTGCAGCAAAGCTGGTGACACTGGAGTGCTCTTACCATAGAAGAGTCTCCGGGGCTCTTCAGTGACTCCACAAGGCAACATAACATCCTGACTGGAAGAGGACGGGCTGAGTGTTTGAGTTGCCTTGTCCTGCTGCTCAGGATGCCTGATACCGGGACCACAGCAGTGTGTGAGGGGGAATAGTTGAAACCTCCCCAGAAGGCAGCTGTAGGACTGGTTCTGTGTGAAAATGCCAGTTGCAGTCATCTCACCAGGCTGACCTGCAAGTCCAAAGTCATCAGAGTGAAACACGTCATCGTCCAGCCCATCCAGGCTAGAATACTCCTCTTCCAGGTAGCTGGGGCGGTCCATTGCTCCTGCAATAAAGGGACATTTGAGGAAACAGCTAAGACACAACAAGAATGTCCAGAAGAGAACGTCTTCTGCTCCAACAATAAAATACAGTTCTTTTTTCCACGTGTGCCTGCCTCCCTGCCTCCTAATGCAGCCCACCTGCATGGGCAGGAGAGGCGAGTGACTCAGTGGTGAATGTCAGCTTTGTAAAGTGCTGGGCCAAAGACAGACAAAGTTCACACGTGTCCATGAGTTGACCCACGGTTCTACAACTGGTCACACGGAGGGAGCCAACTCCCAACCTCTGCACATAGAAACTGAAGACATTGTTTTAAAAAGCAGCCCCAGTCCTTCAAATCGCCCCATGGCCAGTCAGCTTCCCTGGGGTCTACTTTGGTTTGGCCTGCCATATTTGAACTTTACGGTATGCCCCATTGACTTTTCCCCATCTACTACTTATTGATTAAGAAAAGCTCTTGTAATCACAAGGCTGTGCAGCCAGACTTTAAGAAACCCCGGTGGCTGCAAAACTCAAGAGCTGGCAAAGCTATTTCTGTGAAGCTCTCCACTGCTTCTCCCTATAAGGGCCAACTTCCCATTTCTTCCCTTGGCTCAACTTAATACATGTCCCAAACTTGGCAAGACAGTCACTTCATTACCCCTCCTACCCTCGAGCCTAGAGGCACTGCCAATGCATTAGTTCACCCTACTACTAAAAAAAAAACCCCATTGTTGGTGTCAGTGCTTAATGCAGGACTTCCGTATAGTTGTCATAGTAAACACTCCTGAGCTCTGTTGCAGCACAAATTTGGACACAGATGTTGGAGGAAAAAAACCCCAGTAAATTCAAAATCACTATTTCAGAGCTCTTTGCAAACATATAGTGATTAGAAGCAGATTTACCAAAAAAAAGCCATAAGTCCCTTTACTGTTACCTGTGCATCTAACCCAATTGGAAGACAGTCTCCTAAGAGATCCATCTCCAGGATTTCCACCCAGTTCCAAACAAGGCAGTGAAATTCAACTCTTCATGTCTCTTCCTTTGCTCTGGTTTGCGAAGCATTAAACAGAATGGAAGACTAGCAAGAGGAATTTCAGGCCTGAAGAAGACATTAATAATAACTTTATAAGGATGGGTTCAGTGGTCCCCTCGGTGCTCCCATCTCCCCCCAAGGTAAGCAGCACTCCACGGAGACAAAGGGATGGAGCAGTGCAAGAACTGTTTATGCAGGGCTCTAACTTGAGGACACTACAGTTATTTAAGCTGTCGCATCTCAGCGGTTCGCTCAGCCCAAACACAACTCCCCAAGAAGAGCAGAACAGGTATGAGCCCCGCAGCTGGTCCAGCTCCCCTGGATGACAGCAGCAGTATCTTGGCACAACACCGTTAACATTCTCATCCGTGCCTTGAAGCGACACACCGAAAGGAGTTCCAGGTCCCGAGGCGCCGGCACGGGGCAGCTCCTGCCCGCCCCGCCGCTGGGTCTCCACCGGCTGACAGAACGGCAGAGCTATGCCACCTTCCCTTTGCAGCCTCTCCCGGCAGAGACCCGCCGGGACACGGGCATTCAGCGCAAGACAGCGCACCAAAAGCGGCCCACCAGCCGGCAGACCAACCCTTGTTTTGTTCCGAAAGACGGGTTAGAAAGCAACAAGTTTTACTCGACTTTCCGCAACTTTTCCGACTTCTTCGCAGAGTTCTCGTGACGCGCTTAAGAGCGAACACCGAGGACAACTCGCCCTCGGGCTCCGTCCAGCTCTCCCCCCGGTCTCGAGGCGCAGCTCCCGCCGGAGCCAGCGCAGCCCCACTGACAGGCGCCCGGAGGCAGGGCTCGGCGCACACGTGCGCGCCGCCTTCCCAAAACAAAGCCGCCCGCGCTCCGCTTTGAGCCCGACCGGGAGGTTCGAACGCGGCTCGGGAGCCCGACCCCGGCGGGGCGGGCGGCGCTGGCCCTCGGGCACCGCGCCCCACCGCATCGCTGCCCTCTCGACGCCCGCCGCGCCCGCTCCCAGCCCGCCCGCCCCGCGGGACCCCGGGGGAGCCGCTCCGAGGCGAAGTCCCCTTCCCCGTCACGACTGCGCCCCAGCCGGAGACCCGGCTCCGCGGGCGGGCCGACCCTCGCCGGCGAAAGGGCTTCCCGGGCACTCACCGGGAAGCGGTCCGGGCGCGCCGGGAGCCGCCGCCGCGTCTCCCCGCAGCCGAAGTGCGGCCGCCGCCGCCGGGCGCGCCGCGAACAGCTGATGCGGCCCCGCCCCGCGGCCAATGGGCACTGGGGGCGGGGCTATGGCGAGAGGGGCGGGGCATATGCAATGGAGGCGTGGTTTCGTCTGAGGGGGCGGGTTTTTGTTGCGGGGTGGTGCGGCCGGCCCCGCCCCCGGGGGGCCCCGCGCGGCGTTCCGGGGCGCGCGCTCGCCGGTTGCCCCGTCGTGTGCCGCGGGGGGGAGGGGGGGGGGGTGGAGGGGAGAGCGGCCATCCGTTCAGAACTGCCCCTCCGTCCCCAGGCTACGGGGACGCTGCGGGGGGACACCCTCAGCAAGGTTGCAGATGACACCAAGCTGAGTGCTGCAGTTGTCACACCGGAAGAACGGGATGGCATCCAGAGGGACCTGGACAGGCTGGAGAAGTGGGGTGTGTGAACCTCGTGCGGTTCAACAAGGCCAAGCACAAGATCCTCCCCATTTTCAGTGCACGATAGGAGATGTTGTGGTTGAGAGCAGCCCTGCAGAGAAGGACTTGGGGGTGCAGGTCGATGAGAAGCTTGACATGAGCTGCCAATGTGCGCTCACAGCCCAGAAGGCCAACCATGTCCTGGGCTGCATCCAAAGAAGCGTGGCCAGCAGGGCGAGGGAGGTGATTCTGCCCCTCTGTTCCTCTTGTGAGACCTCATCTGGAGTATTGTGTCCAGTTCTGGAATCCTCAACGTAAGAAGGACATGGAGCTGTTGGAACGGGTCCAGAGGAGGGCTACAAAGATGATCGGAGGGCTGGAGCACCTCCCATATGAGGACAAGCTGAGATGATTGGGCTTGTTCAGCCTGGAGAAGAGAAGGCTCTGAGGAGAATTTATAGTGACATTCCAGTACCTGAAGGGGCTACAAGAAGGCTGGAGAGGGTTTTTTTACAAAGGTTTGTAGTGATAGGATGAGAGGCAATGGCTATAAACTGGAGAGGGGCAGATTTAGACTAGACATAAGGAAGAATTTCTTCACCATGAGAGTGATGAGGCACTGTCACAGGTTGCCCAGAGAAGCTGTGTCTGCCCCATCCCTGGAGGTGTTCAAGGCCAGGGTGGATGGGGCCTTGGGCAGCCTGATCTGGTGGGATGTGTCCCTTTCTGTGGTAGGGGATTTGGAACTAGATGATCTTTTAAGGTCCCTTCTAACCCAAACTATTCTATGATTCTATGAAATGAGCACCTGCCGGACTCACATCAGGGACCAGGCTCCCAGGAGCCACACTCAGTCTGGTGCTGCTGCCACAGTGCTCATGCTAAGCCAAGAGTAGCGCAACTGGTACAGCTGAGCTGGGCTTAAAACTGATGGGAGTTTGAGTCCAGCTAGTTATTTTCCAACGAAACTCTCATTCCTTGGTTCTAAATAACTCAGAAAGTTCTTGCTGGCTTTTAAAGCCTGGATATAGAGGTGTGAGGATCAAGGAGTGCCTTGCAGCAGATCGTGCTCATTCCTGTATAGGAGTAATACGCAGAACTAAAGAACTAAACTAATAAAGACTAAACTCTCAGTAGTGCTTTCTGTGAAGCTCCCCTCACTGAGAAGATTAAAAAGAACAAGCCTCACACTCCTAAAATCAGCTCAGTGCCATTTACCCTTATTCTACCGTTGATAGATCAGCTTTTCCCTGAAACTGACAGTAAAATCCCATCAAGTTGAGATGCAAGACCCAGCTCCTCGGTGTGGGGTGGCACCCTCTCATTTGGCTTTTAAAACACACAGTAACATGGCTTTGGGAGATTTTAAAGTCTAGCTGGCAGCTGAGTAATGTTAATTGCTGTCAAGTCTGCCACAGAGTTATTGATGTTTGTAACTTAAACTCATAGGAGGAATTAGATTGGAAACTGATGACTAGCAAGGTGAGGTGAATTATTGTGAACTCCTCATATGGCATTCTGCTGGCCAGGATCTGTGAGCCTCTCCAGTTAAATACTTAAGAGTCACTGTGTTTTTGGGTGAGGTATTTACTGTTGCCATTAACAGATCAACAGGCTAAAAACGTGCATCCTCTGCAAGAGCCCATTTCTTTATGATTCTTTTCCAAGAGTTCATTTCTACTCTTTTATTTGTCAGAAGGGTTGAGCCTTTGCTTTGTTACAAGTCTATCAACGCTTGTCTGACTTGTACCTCACCACTAAGTGGGAAAGAAAACAGACTAATTTCTTTCATTTTTAGTAAGAGCCAGGATCCTAGATTAATTAAAACTCATTGTTCCCTTTTGATAGTCAAGGGAATTGCAAGTAGCGGGGGAGGAGAATCCTACTAAAAAAAAAAAAAAAGTAATGAAAGGCATGCTGTATCTTCAAGATGTTCGAATTTTATCACACTGATGGTCAGGCCCTGGCAAAATGCCAGCTGCTGGAGGGCTACTTCTAATTTGAACGTGCATCGCTATAAATAAAAAATGAGTGCACTACGATTCCAACCACTTATGTCTTCCAGACTGAGTAATAACTGCCTGCTGGTTAGGCTCATTAACAGCAAACCCAGTACCTGATCGGCTTTGTTTTCATCTTGTTGAGCTGCAGTTGGGGCCACACTCTATATCCCCAGAGGCTGTGTTTTGGGAACTCCTACTGTGTAGAAAATGTATGGAAACTGAAATCTATGTATATAATCAGGCTGGATGGCAAGGGAGCTCAGGAAGGATATTTGTGCCTTTCAGTGATTTAAAAAAAAGATATGGCAGCATTTCTAAGAGAGGGGACTCAGAGGGATTCCTTGAGGAAATTAGACATTGTTAAGAAATGGCTCCGAGTAAATAGACCGAAACCAAGACAGAGACAGCAAGTCTGAAATGGAAAATTGTGAACTGGGGGCAAGTTATACCACCAACCTCACCGCACTCTGCTAAGAGAGTTTCTACAATAGCATGGAGACAAGCTTCTTACCTGGGAGTGGGAGCCCTAGGGATAGATACTCTGCCAGAGAGTTTTTGCTCATTAGTGTACATGGTGGCATTTTGATTTAAGAGATTAATCTTAAATCACGTGCAGTAGAGTCCTGGTGACATCTATGTAGGAAAATACTGTGCCATCCTATAACCCTTCTGTCACCCTGCTCTACTTCTCAAAAGCCTAGTGAACAAAATTGCTCCTTTTATTCAGTTAGCCTCCTCCCTATATAGCCTCTATGTGTCTTCAGAACTATTTCTTCTTATTTTACTGACAAAATGCTATTGTCAGCACTGTGCTGTAATTGCAGAGTACATTGTGGTCTTAGGTGCAGGTCTTGCAAGCTGCTCTGCCTGGGTGGGCTCCAAAACCTACACAGGGCCAGCTTGGCTTTGGTGGGGGTAGTCTTGTCTCATAAGCTCAGTTTTCATTTCTATTTTTCTGGCTCTTATGGCTGGAATAGGGAAATTAAAGGTAGTGTCATGAATCATAAAGCAAAGGGCTGATTTTGCTTATTTTGTAATCTTAAGGACATTTGGTCAATTTGATGATTTTTCAGGGGGCTCAATCTGAGTGCCAAGTAGTGGAAAGTACTGTCTTCTGCCCCAACACGTATGAACAAACCTACTAACTATGTTGTGCCAGATTTTACTGTTGTTAGTTATGTGAGGCAGAAAAAGCCTAGGTTGAATTTCAGGTGTTGACTGTCCTTTGCGCATTCCTCATCCAAGCAGCCTTTGTGCTGAAGATTGGCCTCCATCCTGATGGAAGGGCTCACGGGGTTCAGTACCCAGTGCTGGTGGGGGAAAGTGCAGGTGGTTGCACATTTGAAAAGGTATATTTGGGAGCAGGATCAATTTCTGACTATAACTAATAGTGAAAGGATATTGCTGTTGGGATTTTCCTCTGAAGAGAGCAAATTTTAAGAAGGCTTGCTGAGATTACTCCTTACTTTTCTGAAACACTCTTTTCTCACCAGATAATGGCATTGCCTTGGGCAAATGCTTCATCCTCTCTCTCTGGGTGCTGCCCTTGACTCCTACTGCAAACACCAAAGACAGGAGGTTGTGTTCTCCAGTCAGCGTTTCTACTGTCCACCCTGCAACTCACTTGTGATCTTAGAGGCAATGGGCTGAAGGAAATGCTGACTGCCGGGCTTGAGGTGTGCACATTTCTGTGTATCACTGGACAGGCTGGATTTGTCCTTTTGTCCTTCCTTCCTTCCTTCCTTCCTTCCTTCCTTCCTTCCTTCCTTCCTTCCTTCCTTCCTTCCTTCCTTCCTTCCTTCCTTCCCTCCCTCCCTCTCTCCCTCACATGTTTTATTGGTAATGTTAAATAAACCCAATTTTTTCCCCATCTCTGGGTTTCTTCATTGCCCATCTTTTAATCCTGAATCTCTACTCCTACCCTGTCTCTCCTGGTTTTTCTTGTCTCATTCTTACAAGTTTGCTTCTCCTTCCTTTGTTTTCTGTTTGCCTCTTGTATTCTGGACCAACTCCTGCATTGTAAATTCCCTCAGATGTTTGATTCTGCTACTGGAAGAGATATTAAAGTAAAAATCTGTATATAATGTCTTCAGAGGTGCAGCCTCATTCTGTAATGGCCTGATCTGCTCCTTGCCAAAGGCAAAGGAAAACTGATTTCAGAGGAGAGAGATCTGACTCTAAAATACCAAGAACATTTCTGAGGGAGACTGACTAGTAACGGATACTGAGGATCCTCAGGACTCATCAGATATACACAGTGCCGGGCAGAATTAGGTCTTTCCCCTATAACACTGCATGAAAAGTGTCACAGCTAGTTAATGTGTAAGCTTGGGGCTTGGCACCATGCTCTTCACTGCCTGCAAGGTCTGCCTGCCTAAGTAAGACTGTTTGATTCTGAAACTCTGTCGTCACACAACCATAGAATGGCTGAGGCTGGAAAGGATCTTTGGAGGTCATCCAGTCCAACCCTCCTGCTCAAGATAGCCCACCTTGTCCAGATGACTCTTGAATAGCTCTAAGGACAGAGACTCCTGAACATCCTTGGCTAACCTGTGCCAATGCAAATCAGCTTGGGTGGAAATATTTTTTTAAAGTAACAAGTTCAAAATACAGAAATGACACCATTTTTATTACATTTTTGAAGAATTCCCCAGTTTACTTTTCCATTGGTTTCTGAACTAATGACAATTATCAACCCTGTCTTGGGACACATTCACAGATTCTAAATTCCCTCATCTTTTATTATTCTCCATGCTACTCACAGGATATAAAATAGAGAAGTCTTTGCTGAATCAGGTCTTAACAAAGTACATTGCGTGTTCTCGCAGTAGAATGCAGATGTATTATCGTTCCCATCTTACAGAAGAGGGACATCGCATTAGTGTGTCATGCATTTGGCAAAGAACTACCAAAGACTACATGATGGGCTACGTGGACTTCTGGCTGGAACCAGCAGAGATTATTGCATTTCTTTTGGTGAATGTTCACTGTTACTTTTTGATGTTTGACCTCAAAAACACTCATATTTGGATGGAAAATGGTGGAAGAATGGAGTTCAACTCTTTATGAAGGTAAAGCAGAGAAATTTGAGGACTAGCATAAAACCGAGGACCTTATTCTTTTCTCAGTGAAGCCAGTGGCAAATCATCTGCAAATTCCAGTAAAACTGGAATGGATAGGCTTTACATTTTGGGTAGGAAAAACCAAACAACTTTCTGAAAAAATTCAGAACCTGGAAAACAAGTCTGAAAATAATTTGGCAGAACAGGACACCTTATTATTTTCCTGAACAAATGTTTGCAATTAATGACTTACCACTTCATCCCAGTAATTCTAATACTTGTGAAAACCTATTTCCCATACCAGCCTGGGGAATTGCACCAGGCAGTTTTGGGAAGAGGGTTTTCTTCGGGTTTGAATTGTGAATGCGCAGCTCAGCAATCCAGGCAGCTAAGAGGAAATGCAGCATTTTCTGTGTGATATGTAACAAGCGTCATAGCTCACCTCTTCTCCTCCGTGTAGCTGGATGCTGCTGTTCTGGTACCAAGATCGCAGGAAAGCTTTATCTGGAAAGGGTCCCTCAGTTTGGCTCCTTTTTAACTCTCCCCTTTTTAACAGCTGGTGTTTCCAAGAACTGAGTTGAAAGGCTGAGACAGATTTTCATTTTTAATAACTGAGCTTCAGGTTCCACGGGGGGGGGGGGAAATGTCCTCCACTGTAGACAAGAAGGTCCTATGTCACCCAAATTCTTTACTTATTAAAGAGATAGGTGAGATCCTCTTACAAAACTACATTTAAGTCTCTTCTTAAATCTGGCGAGGTCTTAGCTCTTTCTTTCTTACAATCTTTGTTTTGTTTTTTATGGCTCCTTTGTGAAAATCCAGCAGGTCACCCACCACTAGGACTGACAGGGCAAGAACTACTGCAGAGAGCAACGAAATCAGGAGGTGAAACCTGCGTCCTGGCTTTGACAAAGGTACAATACTACAGTGGGATGCACTCACTTCATTTGTGCCTCAGGCTCTGAAGGTGTATGGTGTGGTGGAAAACATACCAAGCTCCTTCAAAACGTGCCAGCAGGTGGCAAGTAACACTTTAGTCCATTTGGCTAATGGTAGGTTGTTTCAAACTGCCATCCTCCCTGTCTGTCTGGTGTTGAGCGTGTGCAGATGCAGAGCACATTGACATGTCGAAAACTCATAGCAGAACATGAAATTCTCTGGACAAATTTTCTTATTTGCTTCCAATATTTTAAATTATCTATTTTTGTGAAAAGAGAAACTGGGGGGTTGCTCACTGAAAATGAAGTAGCCTGGAACAAAAAAATCAGTGATACATGAGAGTTGTCTCCTCTTTAAAGGGAAATATAAACATAATGGCCTCAAAAATTTCTGTGGAAAAAGCAGTTTGCAGTTCAATAAATAGCACACATCATTTCAAAGAGCCGCTTTATTGGAAAGTATTGAACCCCAAATGGCCGTCTTTTCAAATGTCCTTGTGTACCTTGGGTACGGAAGTCCTGCCAGAGCACTGCCACGGATTTTAAAATCTTGCCTACAACTTCTGGTTGGAGGAAAACAAAGTGAGGGAACTAAGATGGGAAGGTTGAAGTCCAGTCAGGTATGCACCAACCTGGGGCAATTAAAGCTTTTGTGCAGGTCTCACAAAGACAGCAGGCTAACTGCTGTTTTCAGAGGAATGATGGGAGGAGAGGGTGGAGGAAGAGGGAGTCGAAGCCAGACAGCTAGGCAAGGGTTGTGTGTCCCACCTCTCCGTGGCTGTAGCTTGCGGGTCACAGGAGGGCTGCAGTGGCAATGGACAGGCAGTGCCTGTCTGCGTGTATGACTCAGAGTTGGTTTGTTCCCTTCGGGGAAGCACCCTGCCTTCCCCACTGGTGCTGCACAGCCTCACGCCTGACCTGACTCATCGCTCCCCTTCCCAGGGGACTAATCAGAAGGGCAATATCTGGTTAAATCAACTTTTGTATTCTTCCGCTTCCTTCACTCTCTTTTGTTACGGTTTTCTGCTACTTTTTTTTTCTCACATCTCTGCTTCTGTTTGCTTATACTGTCTGCCCTCTCCTCTTTTTTTCCTCTTTCCTCCTTTACTGCTCCACGAGTCCTCTTGCTTTCTATCGCCTGGTCTCATTTTTCAGTTGTCTTTCTCTCATTCTCTCCCGACAAGGAAGAGGAGCGAGGGCTCCGGCCTCCAGCACCCCTGTGGAGTGTTGGTAGCTGTAGTTGGTGCTTTCTCTTGTCCAAGCACTTTACAAATAGCATTGTTATGGTAACAGAGAGAGGCAGACAGGCCAGTGTCCGACCTACCTTGTTGGCAGGGAAGCTGGGATAGTTGTCTCATCTGCCTGCCTAATGATTTTTGGTCCGAGATGCTAGTTGCCTTCCCAAAATCCCAGGGCAAGTTTGATAATTAGGTTATTTTTATGTATGTTTTCCCTAAACTCCTATTATTTCAGCATCTCATGCTAGCTGACATGTAGAGCCAACGAGGACATCCAGCAGCTCGGTGACGGCACTGCTGTGAGACCACTGAACTCCTGTATGAAGGCCGACTGTGAAGTAAGGTTCAAAAGCAGACAGCACTGGAATCGCCCCTTTTTCAGTCACAAGCAATGGCACCTTTGCAGAGCTGGCTTGGTAGCCTGCAGATCCAAACTGCTGAGTCACACTATTGTGTTTTGGGCTTTTTGTAAAGCACTAGACTGTTTTTGAAGGGAAATCACAATGGAGGGATATGGCAGCTCCCGTGCGGGGCCCCTCGGGACTGCTGGGTCCCTGCAAGAGCAGTGCTCGCCTTTGTGTGGCGCGGAGCTCGAGGAAGCCCACACAGCCCCACGCCAGAAGAATGAGCAGCTTGCTTCAATATTTCCTTTCAATTCACTGCAGCCACTTAGGGAAGGGGTAGATTACAATATAGGAGAAAGGTTACATCTCGTGCCTTTTTGTGTATCGCTCTGCTGCAACAGCAAGTTTTGAAAGGGTATTTGCTCCCACACGCACACACAGGCTTTCTGCTATAGCTGTGTTTTAGGTGATTCTCTCAGAACTCCCAGTCCTAAACTTCTGAAATCATCCAATTTCTCTATGCAAGCTCCAATCCTTATTAATTTATTGTCTTTTATAGCAGATACCACTTTGGAAGTTTTTCTGAGTAATTACAAGTAAATTCAGTGCTTAAGTGAAAATAAAATTAGATCTGGCATGAGCAGAAGGCAGAAGAAAGGAGTGAAAGATGGCTCAAAATGAATCTGTAGGGGGTCTTAGGTAAATCTCCTTGCCTGGTTCAGGCCTCAGAGTTTCTGTTGCTAAATTAAAGACAATTTTATGCATTACCTATGTAACTATTTGAGGTCTAAAAGGAAAGTACGCTAAAGAAGTGAAAAGAGTTATTACTGTACTATAGGAAAGGTAACTTTTCTTAATCCAAAATTGAGCTCTGGATTATATACTTGTTTACCCCAGTTTTATGCCCACGTAAGACTACTAGCTTAAGGGAATTTAATGTTAAGCTGTGCTTACTGAAGAACAGAGGTCATGGGCTTAGATTTTCTCAGTAAATCCCATGCCATAATAATGTCTTTGGTCCCAATTTGTCCATTTCACAAAACAGTCTCTCCTCGACCTGTGAAGTCTTCAAGCAAATAGAAGCGTTGCTTAGATTCCAGCAGGATGTGAGAGTTTCTAAGCTTTAACAGTCTAAAAGCAGCTGTTGCAGCCCACCTCTGTCTTTTTAGAGACATTTTCTCTTGAAGTCTTGTATTTTCTCCAGGACATGCCAGATTTAGGAGTATTCTACGAAAGATTCTGTATATATTTAATGTATTTAAATGCCAAAACAAACATAATCCAGCCATGCTGATCCACTTGTATAGTGAAAGCTTACAAAAGATAAGTTTGAAGCCCTTGTATTTGACTATTCAGGCAAGTAGATACCTAGACAATAACTAGAAGTTAGATAACTACTAGGTGTTATATAACTACTAGATAAGGCAGGTAACTCTGTTTTTCTAAGTACTTACAGAAGTAGTCTGGCTAGGTGACATACAGAAGTAGAAATAATATGATCTTTGACAACAAGCACTCCTACCTACCTGTTAAACAGAATACTCCTCAGCATGGAAAAGGGGGAACTTGAGGAAAAAAATGCCATTGGAAAGTTTCAGTTAAAAGTAACTTGTAACTATTATCAGATGATGTTGTATACAAAGGGCAAAGGCTAATTTTCCTTACATTAACTTGTTACAAATGCCTCTCTACTGTTTAGCACTCAGAGGACTCAGGGAGGTCTGTCACCAGCCCTGGGTGTTTAGAGGGGGTTTGGATGTCTGACAAGCAAGTGTCCTCCAGCATAAGTCAGGAGGCTTGAAGGACCCCTGAGGGACAGCTGGAGAAACAGACATCCCCGTCCTTTGGCTGGCATGTGCTTGGTGGCAGTCTTCTAACTATGAGGAATCTCCTTACTTGAGGGATAAACAGGATCTGTGAAAACAAACGTAACTACAGGCAAGCACGTTAAGCCAAATTGATTCCTAGTAAACTTTGCCTAGCTTGTGCTGTAGGGGTGAGTTTGGCTCGGCCTGTGACCTTATCTAAGGCTGGGACCGTGGCATCCAATATGTAAGGGTATTAACACTGTGCATACTTGGAGCCTTTCATTTATAAATGGATCCACAGATAAATTCAGTCTGGTGTAAAGAAGTCAGAATTCCCCGAATTTGTGTGCGTGTGTACGTGCCGCATGGCACAACCTATACTCTCCGTTTGTGCCTATATATAGAAAGTAAATCTACGTGGCGGAGCGGGGGGGTAGGGGAGGCTTTGGCCCTGATCCATTACACCTGGCCTTTCTCGTGCACCATGAAAATTTCATGTTGTTTTCCTCCAGTGTCTCCTGCCGTCTTTGTTCGGCTCAGGCCAGCGCTGACCAGCAGCCTCCTGGCCAGGCAGGCAGCAAGCTCTGGCTGCCACAGCCTCCCCTCTGCTGCTCTTCCAGCTTCTAATGGGCAGTCAATCAACGGACTTGTTTCTTCGAAGCTTATCTCCTGACTGCTGAGAGGGGCCAGGACTAGGGATAACGTGCAAGCTAGAAGAAAAGACACCAAGAGCATATTTAAAGTGCTTTTTTAGTTTTACAATCAAGATTTTTCTCTCCAAATTATTGTCACATTCAAGCTCTCACCATTAAAAAAAGTCACTCAGGATTACAGCACATAAACAAACGGAAACTTTAGTATGAAGGAAGAGCAGTAATCTCTACACCTTATCAATGTCATCAGATAAACAGGACAAATTACCTTGCGTCAGACTGGCTGGCAGGTCAGCTTTTTTTCACTGAAATAAAGGAAGCTCCTTTCTAGAAATGAGTCAAAAGTGGAACCATGTTGCTAAGCCACAAATCTTTGGAGGTTGATTACAAAACACAGTCTAGTTCTCCTTTAGATTCATCTCTATTGTGTTCGTAACTCAGCTTCACTACAGACCCATGGGGAAAAGCAAAAGAGGCTGTGAAGGGAGTGAGCTCTGAGGCAGCCAAACCCACAGTCGCTCTGTGAGGCATCGGGTCCCTGGCTCAGTTCAGTCAGAGCCGCTTGAGTTGAGGTTTGCAAGGCAAAGCCTCACTGGCAGAGCCTGGCTGGTCTTTTCTGCAAGGACACCAGACAGACTCTTTGAAGACATCACTAAAACATCTCATATGAACTTCGTTGGCACTACAGACTGCAAACATGCAGGGGTATTTACATGGATGTGCAAAGACCAGAAGGGATCTTCTTACAGATTCATTCAATTTGATAAATTCTGAAGCCAACCTTTTTCTTTGTATCCTACTTGGCAATACCTTTTTAACCTTCTTCGTTGTTATCTCTGAGAGAGAACTGAGAACTAAACTAATATTAACTGAGCAGCTTTTTATATCTAGATGAAGATGCTCATGCAGCTTTAATTTCAGAAGAAAATGAAAAAACCCACTCATGTTTCAGAAGAGCTGAAGAAGAAAGACAAGTGAGTTTTTTTACAAGTTGTTGTAGTAGAAGAAAGTTGTAGGGTGGTTTTAGGGGGAGAGGAAATATTCTAGTTAATATCTTAGTTTCCTGAAACAATTTTAACTTAATAAACAGTTTTGTTTTCTGAATGCTGGATAACCCTAACCGATCTTGTAGAAAACATCTTGGAAACCCTACTGCCCCTTCCCATCTCCCTTGTAACATACCCATCTCCCCAGCAGCTCTATGCAGTGAGGAAATGCCCCACCTTTTACAACAGTGAGAAACTGAGGCCCGGGAAGCCAGTGACTTGTCCAAGGCCACACGGAAAGTCTGTGGCAGGTGAGGGACATGCAGGCAGCTGGCACCACTCATTCTTCACTGCCATTTACATCTTTCCAAAGTCAGCAAATTTCAGTCTGACAACTTTTTCTACCTGCTTCAGATTTTGCGCACTGGGTTTACATGCCCGGTATTCCTGTAAACAGCTGAACAACATTGTAAATTCAAACAAATAATTGTGAATCTCAAGATATCTGGCAAACCCAGACCGAAATATTATTTCTAACTATGGAGATAGAGGAGAAAAGCTTAAAATTAAGAGTCTTAATACTGAAATGCAACAAGTCAGGTAGAATGATCCTACATGCGTATGACTTCTTAAAAATGTGTGGTTTTAAAGCAAACTCTTGCCTTTTTGTGGCTTGGTTCATGATTGCCAGGGATTTGGTGCCGCTAATACTGATACTCCTTCATACAACAAGAGTGAAAACAAGCTGTTAGCAAAGCTGGTGCTGTGATTCAACTACACCACCAGAAGACAGTCAGGAGGTGTGAGGAAGCAATGAGATTATGTGCTCAGGTAAGTATGCGGTATGTGAATATGAAGTGTTACAGATGAACCTATACTTTTTGTGTATAGCCCAAACAAGGCTGACTGGGCAGAGAGACTTTGAAGTTATGGAAATTTAGGAAAAGTTGCTCTAAGAATTCAATTTTTTTTGTATGTGCCTTTGTTCAAAGTGCAATCTATTTACAGGGGTCCTGGAAGGGGTTTGAACATTGGCTTTGCACAGCCTGACAGACTACAAGGCAAGGCATGATGGCTTTCACACGCTCTCCATCACTGTCAGGCTCCTCCTGCGTCACAGTTAGCACACAGGCATTGCAGGAGCTGTGAAGCAGATGTGCAGGACCAGAATCTTAGGCCACTGCTCTGTTTCTGGACATTTCCTTGGTGTGGGAGCCATGACACACGAGGCATGTGGGTGTCTCCCTTCCAGCCTTGCTTTTGAATGAAAGTGGTTTTTAGGGATTGTTAGGAATGGTTGGACTCAATGATCTGGTGGGTCCTTTCCAACCTAGTGATTCTATGGTTTCAGCTGCTGTGTTTTGTGCATTGAGCTAATAGGTTGGTTATACTGTCGAGCAGATGCCTGATGAGCCAACTACTTGTGTCCAAAGGGACGGCTGTTTTTAGGAAATAACCAGGGGGGCACAAATCCCCACTGTGCGCAGGTATCTAACTCAAGGCCACAGATGAATACCTAAGTCCTAGGGAAGGGTGATGCTCCTCACATGCCCTAGCTTTCCTGATTTTTTTCAGTATCCCCCTGTTCAGCACCCTGGCTGCTGTAAATCTCATTTCCAATAATAGCTGCTCCAGGGTGCTGATCATCTATTTGGGACTAATGAACATAAAAAACAAGTGGCTGTAAAGGAGCTGTGGAGATGTTTGGCAAAGCAAAGCCTTACTGTCTCTTGGCCTTGGTATATACAAATGCACCTTTCTTCAGCTAATGTGTAGTACCTGTTCTTAGGCAGTAGAAACAATACCTTACTTCCCAGAAAAAAAGCCAGCCAATGCTACCAGCACTGGTATAGCTGATAGAGCCCACTCTTTTTTACCCCACAAAGCTTTGTAGGGTTTGAACACAGTTGAAAGCTGTATGATCTACTGTCTTGCTGATCCTGTCTGACCTAGCAGTCTGATGTAAAACAAACTGCACACTCCCCTAGCCGTGAGTACTACATGCTAGGACAACGCAGCCTTTCCAGGTGATTCTGGCTCTGTAACCCCCTCCCCACAACCTGTCTTGCAGGTCATGTGGATGCAACGGTGGCACATCCTGACTCTTAATAGTTGATAATGTACAGACACTGTAGGGGTCATTCAGCTGCTGGGCAGTCCTGGCAGCTGTTTCCCCATTTCCAGAATAGCAAAGGAATTTTCTGTGGGCAAAGTATGGTCCTTGGACTGCCAGTCAGAGCACCCTTTTTATAGGTGAAATCTGAGACTTTCTGGTACTACAATGGAAAATCCCTTTCTAAATGTCATCTCTAATCAGTCTATTGCATAATTCGTAGTAGTCCAGAAAGACTCTTTGTCTGACCACTTGTATGTTTAGAAACCCCAGCCGTGCTGCACAGAGCTGGCTGTTGCTCGCTGGGTTCCATTAGAGTGATGCCGTTGATCTTCTCTGAGGTGCACGAGCACAAGAGCAAAATGCTTCTCACAGGTCATAAGCAACCAACAGCATCCCGAAGACCACTCTTTGAATAGTTCAGTAGGATTCTCAGGGGCAAGGAGATCACAAAATGCAGCTTTACACGTACAGGTTTCTTGTGTTTTTAAAACAGAAAACACTGTATTTTGAATCAAAAGAATATCAGTGCCTTAAAGCTCAGGTGCAGGCCCCAGGATCCCCAAAGCTTGAGGGACAGGGACCTGGAGATTTGCTCTTGTTTAATTGCCAAATCAATTAAAATGTTGCAAGTTTCTCCTAACGTGCTCCACTGAAACCCTCTTTGGGCTTGCTGTTGATACCTTACAGGAGGTTTCTTTTTCAAAAGGGTAGGATCAAGAACCCCACTTAGAGTAAATACATGTCAGCTCCTGAAACCTTTCTCTGTGGTTAGGGGAGAGCATGTCTTATTTAAAAAAAAAAAGTGAGAGAGAAAGGCTGTCTGAGTGGCAGGTAGCACACTGCAGGCCTGTGTGAATAATTGAAATGGAATCTGGAATGCACACCACCGCGCCAGGGACTTCTGGAGACTGCGTCTCGTCGGAAGAACTGACTCTTACTGGAAAGGTAATGGAGAAGTTGCTGGCCCAAACCTCAGTAGTCTCAGCCTCAGGTGGAACAGAGACACTCAGGTCAGAAGGGGCACCCCCTCGTAGGACAAAGTATATGGCATTTGAAAACCGGGCACTGGTCCAGAGCCTAAACACAAGCATACAAAGAGATCATTCAGTGAGGCCAAGGATAGCCAGAAGCTTCCTCCTGAGGAAAGGATGGAGGAATTCCATGTGATGCCACAGGAGATGAGATACTCTAGAATCTCCTGTTAATCACTTCAGCACTGAACATCCCTAAGCAGAGCTGGCTGTCACGATACCGTAAATAATTCTGTTCTTTGGCACTGCAGCTCTAAACAGTACAGATAGCAATACAGCCTCAGCAGTGTCACAGTCTAGAGACATACGGCTACGCTTGTTGACAATTTCTTCAAGTAACTATTAACATTGCTGCTGTGTTGACTCAGTATACTGGGGTGTTTCTTCGCTCTGCTGCTGGCATTGCCTCTATAGTGTGCTAATCTCCAAGGCAGAGAGACTCATCTCAAGAACAAACTCCAAGAGAAGTTTGTGGTGTGCAAAGTTTCCCTCTTATTCAAGAAAACTGTGGAAGCCTTTATAAGCAGCCTTTTCTGCAAATGCTGTCCTTTTCCAGGCATGTTCAGTAGCGTAGACTTTGAGCTGAACACAGGGCAGTACTGATCTCAGAACTAAAGCACAAAACTCTTCTCACTTTCCTCATCATGGGAAGAGTCTCTGAACCAGCGTGGGTAGAAGCCCATGAGGAATGTAGTCCCAGGAAGGCCATGGAAACTGTATTTGCATAGATCCGATGGTCCCAAATCCTCTTTGCATTTTGCTAGAGGGAGTGCAAATGGTCTGTCAGCATACAAGGAGAACAGGACAGAAGAGAAGGATGACATAGGATGTCTCTGAATGAAAGTGATTGCAATTATTCTTGAATATTGTGTCTTTAGCTGGGAAGATTTGATTGTTCCTCTTTTTCCAACATCTCTCCCAAAAATGTTTCTAAGCATTTCAGCAAAACAATAATTCCCATGACAGCCTCTGTGAAAGTTTTCCTGGAAGCTAGTTATGCTTTTTCTAACTATTGGTCAAAATTAGATGACAAGTATTACCACTGAGATAAAGATTTAAATCCCGATAGTGCAGCACTCTTACAAACTTATTTAACGCTAGCAGGCCTCTGACTGCTTGTGTTCTGTGGAATCCATTCATTGAGACAGAATATGTATATCAAAGCTTTTCCAAGACATAAGACTAGTTCACAAAACATGGTCAAGTTCAATCTGTTAGCAAAAGTATACTTTGCAAACTTCCCAGCTTTTTAATCAAACATAACGGGAATAATTATTCTTGATAATTTTAAAAAGGGATAACATTTTTAATAATTTTTAAAGCTTCTTATGTAGGAATTTTGCTACATTTTGCTACATACTCCTCTTTAAACCCAGTTTTCCATCAGGTGCTTCAGGCAGGCAAAAAAAGAGCAAGAAATATTAGACCCGTAGAGACCCAGGCTGACACCTCTGGGGAACAGAGAAAAGTTTAATGGGATGGGGAAAAGCATCTGTACGGCTACAATTGTAGGGAGCTAGAATGGTTTATTTAGTTGCTTCTCAATGACGTATCTTTCTTAGGCGTTTCTAGGATGCCCATCACATTAGTATCTGAGCTCCATCTCAGCTGTCTGGAAGGTAGTAACAGAAAACTGCTATTTGATCTCACTCCTTCTTTATCTAATCTCATCTATCAAGAGTATGCTCAGCAGCTCGGTATCTGAGCACCTCAGAGAAATTACACGAAGTTAACAACCTTCTTTGGCATCTCCTTTTTGTATTGGAAAAAAGCAGTGCTTGCAAACAAGAAAATCCAGATCAGTACTGTGTGATTCAGCTATGTGCACCCACAGGCAATGTACAGAGGATGAATAGGGGGAGCAGAGATATTGTGAATAAAAGAAGCTTCAATTTCTGTGGAAGTCTTCCAACAGCCCCATCATAACCGCTCATTAATTATAACCCAGCTGATAGAGAACTTGGCATGTTTGACATCCAGTGCAAATGTCTTAAGATATTTAACAGATGGTGAAAAGTGAAGTACAGGTAAAATGTTGCTCCCAGACTACTTAGATAGCAACGGTGCCAGAGCTGCAGTCCTTGGGCCTGCATCCAGGACAATAAATTCTCTGCGCTGGACCTGAAGTAGCCTGGCAAGGAAGGTTTTTTGCCTCAGTGGACTCCCTCAATGCACAGATATACTGTGGAGGACAGCTGCTTGTCACCTCTTCTCATCCCCTGCCCTCCAAGCACATGTAGGCAAAACTTCTACTGACTGTTTTACTCAGGTGCAGCACATCCTTAGCACACAATACCACACTGTACCCACTCCCTGCCCACATACCAGGGACTGGGAAGGTGGGTGAATTGTACTTGGAAATCTCCAGCACTTGAACAAGCTTCAAAGCTGTTTATGGGCTGAAAAGGAGCAAAGACCCCAGGGCTTCGGACCACTAGGAGCTAGTCTGAAAAGGATAACTTTTAGCAGCGGTACTTGCTTAAGCAGCCCTCACACCCTCTCCCCTTCCCACCCTGTGCCACCCCCTCCTTGGTTTGCCAGCTGTCTGTGCCGTGGGATGGTGACCCAGACAGACCCAGTGGCCCTGATTCACTGCTAGGCACATCTGAAAGAGAAGCTCAGGGATAAGAACAGGCATTTGGGGCTGTTAAAGCCAGCAGTCATACTGGAAGAAATATTTGTCAAATTTTGCCATAGTTCAGGACTTAAATATAAGCTCATACTGATGAGGCTGCTTGTCTCAGCTGCTGTTGCTGAAGTTTCAGCTACGTGGCCTGTTGACAATAAGTCACTTTCTGTGTAAATTCTCATAATTTCTATGCTTCAAAATCATTTTAAGGTCTGCTGTGATAAATGTTGATCTCCTGAGGAATAACAGAACCCTTGATTTATGCTCTTACAATTACCTCTGTTAAGCAGTCACAGCACTTAAAAAAAGATCTTAGAGTGGCCAAAGGCTATTTTGTGCACCTCCAGGTCCCCAGTTCAAATGCCACATAAAGTTTAATTGCTTTCCTGATGCAGGCTGCTCTCTGCAGCATGGCCCTTTCTGCCTCACTTGCCATCAGTGCCAGCTTAGTGGGGCTGGAGCTTGTGCCACTTTATCTCTAGTCAGGCTGAGCCAATGGTGCCTGCAATTAATAAGGGATCGTGTGCTCAACTTCTATAAATAAATTAAAGGGACAGAGTCATCCCTAGGAACCTTGTCACCTTTTAGGCATTCATGCATACCGTAAGTGCACTGGGCCAGCACAACAGCTCAGGAACAAAATGAGCAATTAATTAAACAAATGTACAGTAACAGAGGTAATGGAGTAGCTATGTCCACAGTGGGAAAGTTTCCCAGAGCCTTCTCACCTGACCAAAGCCTGGGCTAAGCCAGCAAGGTAGAAAGGAAATGAGTAAAGAGTTGAGTGAGTTTTAAAAGATCCGAGGTTGTGACTGAAAACTAGGAATTCCCACTCCTGTCCTCAGGGTACAGACACATTAAATCATCAAAGGCTGTGAAACCCAGTGCAAAGACACCTCCTAGCCACAGCGAGCATGGAGTAACCTGAGACTGTTTGGCTCTGGGAGGAAGAGAGACAATCAGCCACTTCAGGAGGAGGAGAGACAGCCACCTCACCCGTGTGTTGGGTTGTGCTGGGTAGCTGCTAATCAGGTAAGCTGGTACCTTTTGCTTCATAGCCAAGTTCATCATGTAAGCTGGTGTGTCCCCATCGTTACACACCAGAAAGCTGGTGAATATATTGGCCAGGGATTTACACTGCAGTCATGGTTAGTATTCTGCTAAAAGGGGGGTAGTTACGTTGAAGAACTTTATTCTGCATCTCAGGTGTGGTATCTCCTGTCAAACAAGGCCTTCTGCAATGCATGGTAGCTCTGTGCAAAATTTGGACTGGGTGCTGAAAGTGTCCTAGAGAAGCATTAGGAGGTCCCACTGTATGACTGTGAGAGCTTCCTCTGTCTTTAAAGCAAGTATGTAAAGGTATCAGTGCTAGTAGCTTCACAAAAGCAATGCAATTCTCAGAGCCTAGGATAAAGTGTGAGAAAACTTGAGAGTCTTTCAACCAGAGATGAATAACAGACAGCATTGATTTGGGAAAAGATATTCCAATACTGGTGGCAACAATGTCCAAGTCCCTCCACCACTCCCAGTTTGGAAGAAGAAAAGACTGACCTTTGAAACTATGTGGCTAAAAGGGATATGATTGAGTAGTCCAGAACTGCTGAGTGCATCTCAAGCAAGTGTTCATTTAAAACTATTGGTAACTGGTTTGTTTGAAACATCCTGAAAAACACTGATATTAAGCAACTGTGCTACAAACAAGCACTGGCCAGCAGCTCAAGTGCAAAAGCATTACCTGAAATGCTAAAATGATCTGTGGATTTAACTTAGTTCCAGTGAAAATGCGATTGCAGGACACATACGGGTTTGTGCATTTGTAACTTCAGAGATACAAAACCAGGGAAATATGTGATGAAACAAATAGTTCCTAAAAATATCTGATGGGCAGAATGAAATACTTGTGCAACTGGCTAGCATGGCACTCTTCAGCAAGAGGTGGATTAGTGGTCAGTCTTCAGGGAAATGCTAATTAGTGTAACTGGGAACAGATATGAGAGCCCGAATAAGACCAAATGTTTTAATCTCCAGTCATGTAAGCATAATGCCACAGCGATGCTCTTGACTTCATTGGAACAGAACATGGTGCACAATGCTGTGACTCGGAGGGCTGTCAATGTCTAGGCGTGATATATTAATAAAGGATTTTTTCTTTGATCTAGTAATAGTGCTAATCTTTGTCCTAGAGCTGCAGCAACTGATTGGACCATATTTCCCATGGTGGGACATTAACAATGATCCAAGTGATGAATATTTCTCTTCCCGGTACAGGAGACAGACAGATTAGAAATACGTACACATACACACACAAAGGTGACTTTTCAAGATAAAAATGTTGTATTTTCAGATTTCTATGAAAAACATAGTTTCCTTGGGGAAAAAAAAAAAAAAACCCTGTGTAATCTGCCTCTCCTATTTTTCCATTGATGAATTAACACTTGATTTTGACAAGCTCTTTTTGTTATTAAATGTTCGTTGTTATTAAAATATTTCTATGTTCTTCATCCCTTTAGTTAGTGCCTACACTCTATCAGGTACAGCATGTTTGGTTGGCCGAGTATGGCATACTGATTTCTGTCAGCTTGTGACAGTGAGAGGCTTCTGCCTAGGAACACCAGGACGTGTTTTACCACCCTCAGCTGCCTCTCACGCTGACAGAAGAAACTAAGCTCACCCCAACAAAGTATCATGCAAAACAGAGGAAGCATTGCTGATACTGTGATCTTTTCTGTAGTTAACAGCATTTTGTCTAATCCTGGTGAAATCACTGCAAATGATATTGCTGCTGCCCTTTATCTCAGGCTTATAGAGGGAACATGTGGCTCTGATTTCCCTTTTCCCCACACAAATTACTGCATGGGGGAGTAGCAAGGGAAATAGGAGGCTAGACATAAAAATTACCAAGCAGTCTTTGCTATGTCTAAAGAAGCTCTCTAAGGGAAAAATTATAAGAATGGCAGAAAAATTGAGCAAAAAGGTTGCAATGTTAGGTACATGCAAAAGCAAGAAAATGTTAGGGTAAGTCCTTAGCTGCTGTAAGCAGCTGTAGCTTCATTAAATAAAGGGGGCCAGGTTGATTTACACTATAGAGTCTCTGTTATGCTGTTCAGTGCCATTATAATTTCTAATAAATGGGTTTCAGTGCTATTAATTCAGCTGATATTAATAATTTAGTTTTTTGACTGGCCAAAATGAGCTATTTTAATCGCTAAGAATAAGATTCCAAATTGCCACCTGAAGTTGTCTTTTGAGCCTCTGAAAGGTACTTTTGAGGACTGCCCTGACAAAATGCCTGAGGGCAGATCTGCGTGTCTGAAAGACCTGTCTAGACTAGGAAAATGAGCAGCCCTTACAATGTGCTAATGGGTACATATTGGTTAGCACATTTTAAAACACTGGAGAAAAGGGAGAAGATTCTTGCTCAGGCTATAGTGCGTTTGGGTTAAAGTCTTACCTCTGACAAGGGGAAGAAATTGTGCTCCGTCTTCCCTTCATCTCCTCTATCCCATGCCCAGCTGTACAGTCCCGCTCCCTGCTTCGAAACTGATGCTCTCTGGATCCTTCCTATGAAGCAATTTACTTCACTAAGCCAGCACAAAACTGATCACAAAAAGAAGTGGATACCTTTGGGGTGGTTTAGTGAGTTTAATCAGCTGATGGAAGTATGCAAACAAGTGACAGAGCTGAGTTGGCGGCAAAAGTTGTGGCTGGGAGACAGGATGTGAAGAAACAGAAAATCTCCACCTTTCTTTAGCAGTTTTATTGGCTTGGTATATCTAGTAAAACTACAGTCTACATCCTCGGTGTCTGTGCTGAGCCCAGCAAGGAGGAGTCTAGATGATTGTGTGGGTAGATGACCGCTTGGGTTTCACACGAGCCATTGAGATGTATACAGATATCAGCTGGCTGCTTCAGAAACTGTAAACTTTAAGTGCAGCTCTAGTATCGGGCTTAATCCCCTCTTCTGCTGAGCAATTTTCCGATACTTAGTCAAAAGACAGTCTTTGCCCTTAAAACAGGAGTGTCTTCACAGCTGGCTTCAGTCTGTTCTACAGTCTGTTGACTTGACTCTGTTTGGGGGTGCACTCGGTTTGGCCCCGTTCGGCCCATGTCATCCCACTGCAGGTCGCCCCAGCGCACCTCAGCCCATGTCCAGCTGCTTGAATTCCCTCCCACCCCTTTCCTTTCCACTTGGCCCTTCGTATTTCTCTTTTTTTATCTGCAATATCTAAACTGGGTCTCTCCTGCTTTTGCACTCTCTGTGAGTTTAATGTTTTTTCTCCTCTACCTCCTGGGTTCAAAACTCTCCCTCTGCATCCAAACGTACTCAGTTTGGGCCTTATTCACCTATTTCAGAACACTGTCCCCCCTCCAAGAGCTCAGATTCACTCAACTCCTGGCGCACACGATGTTGACACAGCTGTCTGTACGAGTATCTTTTCTTCGGATGGATAAAAACTGATCAAGATTTGGCCCTTGGTGAATTTTTTTAAGGCATGTGGCCTATTTTTCATTATGGTAAGTGTGTTTGTTCTGCTCCTTCTGAGTACAACAGGAGCTTCTTGCTTGCACACACAGCTTTGTGCATCACGAGGGTGTCCCTGTTCATTTTGGCCTCGCTATCTGTATTCAACCCTTCTTTGCAACAGGCAGAAAAGGAGGAGTAAAAACACCTATCCCGGGGCGCAATCTGTTGTTCAATATAAAGAGATTTAAGTAGGAGCAATGGGAGAAGGAAACAGGCTGAATATCAGGAAAAGCTCCTGCCAGTGAGACGCGTTTGGCTGTGAAATCTTCTCCCAGGGGAAAGAGGTCAAAGCCTCATTGTTTGGAAGTAGAGCTGGTCAAAACTGTTTTTGGAGCAGCAGCAGCGGGAGTGGTGGAGGTGGGGAGGAAAGCAGCAGCTGTGCATGGCCGAGCGCAGATCCAGGAGGGGAAGTGGCTGGATGCATAGCGAGAAGAAGCAGGAGGAGAGGGGGAGGCTGAAGGAGGAGTGGGGCATGCACCGGCATGAGGGACACAACAAAAGGAGAAACAGAGGCACAGTGGGGAGCAGTAGACAAAAGCAGGAGAGAAAGCAGGGAAAGCATAGGGGAACAGAGGCAGGAGTGGCGGAGGCGCAGGACAGGAAAGAATGGTGGAAAATGCTAAGAGAAGCACCGCGAGTAGCCAGCGTGCGGAGATGAATGACAATAGTGAGGTCTCATTTTGGTTTTGTGAACTTGGTGGCCGTGGCTAAGCAAAGCTAGTAGATATTAAAGGACAAAGACGTTAGATTTGTTGATGACATTATTTGGACAAATCTCTCATCCTAGGGCACTTCACGCAGTTTTCTCATTCTGCATCAAGACGAAATCAAGCTGTTTCAATCCTTGACAAAGCCATGGACAGGGAGACTCAGAAGCCCCCAACCCAGCTTTTCAGGGCAATATCTTACAACGTGAAGGAGAGGCACAGGCAACACCCTGACATTTCCTGCCTTCTTGATGATATTTGCTTGATGATAGGAGCTGAAGGAGACTGCCAGTGTTAATATTGCACCAAAGTTCATTGCCTACTAACTATTTTTTGTACTGAAATTCCCCATGTTCAGTGACATTTCGTTCCTCTTACTGGAGTGAGCTTCTCATTAAGCAAATCTCATTATGACATAAATTATCTCAGGTTCTTCAGCTGTCCCTACCACATACTCTATTGAAGCACAGTTAGTTAGATGGTGAAGCTCTTTGCTATTGCAAAGGAGGAAATACCCAGTAGAATTTCTTTCACTGTAATATTATTAATGTTTCCTATGCTCTAAACCAGGCTACTCATTTCATTTTGCTGAGGTCTGCTACACAGTCTCTACATAGATTTGCAAAGTAGAAAGCAATGCTAAGCTTTAGTTTTGGTTATTATGCCAAAATGTTCGTGTGCTCAACTGTTCCCTGAGCACAGTGAAAAAATACAAGCTCTCTCCGAGACCAAGTGACATATCCCACGCTTAAAGCTGCAGTGGAGTCCTGATGGAATTTACCCACGGTTCAAATCCAGACCATATTTCTGTCACCTTGCTCTAAAGACTTATTTTTAATGCTTACAAATCTTTTCAAATGCCAATCCACAATGAATATTGCATGCTGAATACAAGACTTGCCAACTTAATTTGAAGAAATTGCTGATAATGACAACTTCGATTGCCTTCTCATTCTGCTCTTTGTCTTCATTGTTAATCCTTTCTCAGCAACCAAACTCTACTTGGGTTACTAATGACAGCTGCTTTGTTCTTATTTTTTTGTTTTTCTTAATTGCCTTGGAGGACTATTTTAAAAGAATATTCATGACAGAAGTACAAGTTGGCAGAAATGCTATTAAAAGGAAAAAGCTTCTGTAATCTTATCTTTGGTGCAGTGACCAGGACCTTCACAGTAGTGTAACTAAGCTGCCAATTCCAAGGCTAAAACCATATTGTGGTAGTTTAGTGCAAATGGAAATAATCTAATATAAATCTGTTGAAGATACTGGTGTTTTTCTCGCTCCATATTCACGGCAATGGAGATGAAGATCTGATGACTAAGCATTCACGGAAGGAATTTGAAATGAAACAGATAAACCTGTTCTGATAAATTAGAGTTTGAGGTCTTTTTAAGACATGAATGAATCAGGGCCTGGAAATTAGATGCTGCTTCTTGCCTCTACTGTAATTCAGATCAGTTGTATTCTGAATCGCTGAATGCAAAATGACACAATCTCTCTTAGTTCCCAGTGTATAAATCTTCAAGGCGATTTCACAGCTGGTTGTAATAGGATAGGTAATCTCAACAAAAAAACCCAAGTAGTAGGCAACAGGGTCACTTTTTGATCTCTAATTCTGAAATATTCCTGTATGTCGGGGTAAGGCAATCTGGATGGAGTAGGACGGCTTGTTTGGCTCGTGCCAGGGCTGAGCACAGAGATCCTTTAACACCAACCCACGTTCCAGGGCTGGTACTTTAACCAAAGACAACAGCGCCCTTCGGTGATGTGATCGTGGTGTAGCAGAAGGCTGAATCTGTACTCCTTTTCCCACATTTGGTGTACTACCGCTCCGAAGCAAGAATTTGACATTTGGTAAGGTGGGCAGCCTTTGTGTCCGGAATATATCATATACTTTGTTGTACAAATGTTCAAACAGACAAGATAGGCCAGGGGTGACAAGAAAGGCGAGAGGGACTATCCAAAGCAGCTGAGGGCTGTTTTGGAGAGATGGATTCCAACCCATCTGTTCAACATCACGCACCGACAAACTTATTTTTTCTTCTGGGTCTCCAATCTGGGATGCATCCTACAAAAATACTTAGCACTCAGCAGCTGAAGCTAGCTTGGGCTTTGAGCATAATATGCATTATGAGATGCTCAAGATCCATCAAAGTTTGTAGGACTGGTTTCTCATACGGGGTATGAGATGAATTAATTTCATTGCGAAATGCTGATTTTACCCTCTGTGGCTCAGCCTCTTGTACAAAAAATACAAATATAATTATCTGGCCTTCTGGGGGCTGTAAGGAAAGGTTTAAAGCTCTTTAAGCGTGGGTAGAAAATAAGGATCGTATGAACATAGATGATGCTATGGAGACATAAACAATAATTCAATATTGAAAGCAGAACTTATATGGTTTGTCTAGTAATGCAGAAGGGCATAAAAGTGATGAAGTAGAGAAAAGTAACTAATAAATAGCTACTGTTTCATGTGCACTAAATTAAGTCTTCAGTTTTAGACAAAACATTGTATGGTTATTAACTTAATGACTGTCATCACATATGCACTCATGGACCAAATCCAGATGACATGCACACCTTTATCCTAGCAATTCCTGACTTTCAAGTCTCTGAACTTGTAAGTTTTCTGATATTCTTCTTAGTTTTTTTTTGTCTTTAATGTAAAAAAACCCCCTACACTTATAAAGAATACCTTTTATTTAGTTTATTATTTATTCTCAAAAATACCTGAAATCACAACTGCAAAAGAAAATATCAATAATGTTAAAGGAATACCTATACCAGTACCAAATACTTTCTGAAGAGCGGAATTTTAAAAAATAATCAAACTTAACTAATATATGCATCACATATAATTTTTTCACTAAAGAAAAAACTTAAGCTTCTTTTCCCTTGCATTTTCTTTTTTGCCACTAAATCTAATATTCTAAAATCCTCAGAGTATTATTTTGCAATTAGCATTGCCTTGTTTTTATTAATTCCACAAGATATGTTATCTCGTAATACAATAAACCCCTGTACCCGCACCAAAATAGTTGTATATGTAGCAGAGTTGATGGGCTAAAATTCTGCAGTGCTGCTCAAACTGTTCTGCGCGTTTTCATTCTTCCCTTGAGCACCAAGTATTGCTAGTGATACAACGGTCTTTTTGAAGGCGTACAACGTGCCAGGGAACTGTATTTTTATACGGAGGTAACTGCCAGCCTGTTGATGCCTGTTAGCTGCTGTGGTTGACAGTGGGAGTGCACAGGGTGCCCAGAGTTGGGCTGCGCCAGCATCTAGTGGCCAGAGGGGAAACTTCACAGCCACACCGGCTGCAGCCTCAGCAAAGGTTTCACTCTGAGAGAAAATTCATAACTACAGAACCGAATGAGCAAACTTTAGTCAGGTGTTTGTCTCTGAGACTAAAGGAATTATTAATTTATAAGATTAAAAGGAAATGTTAAAACAAGGTTGCAACTGTGCCTGATTCTGTTTCACCGCATAAACCTTCCCTTGCGCATGCCTTAACTATTGTTTTGGTTTCCTGCATTAGGCAGAAAAGCCTAGAAGTTGCTAAGGGAATACTGCTTTATTTAAATATTCCATATATTTTACCTATCACACGGTAAAGCTTGGTTTTCTTCTCTTCCAAGTCATTCACTACTGTTGTCTCAGAAGGTTGCCAAGGACAGTAGAAAACAGAAAGAATAGCTACAATGTGTTTTCACCATTCTGGGGCCATGCAATGTTTTCTTAAAGAAGACTTAATTATGAGTTGTGATTTATTAATTGTATTTGTAACATCACTTCTGGTTCAGATTTGGAGGAACTTAGCAACATAATTGGAGCTGCATTTCCAGAGAAGAGAGTAATGAAGAAGCAGAGACAGATACAAATCGTTCCTCATTCCAACAGGCCCATCTTCAGTGGGATTTTCAAACACACTTGGCACAACTTTACTGTTTCCCTGAAAGTAAAAGCTCTTGTTCTGATGATCAGAACCAACACTGAATGCCACTGGTAATAGTCAAGATAATTTGATACAGTCTCTTGGCAATAACAAAACCAACTATTCTCTTCTAATGCCATTTTTTTTCATTCAGGCAATAACACAGATTTCAACTGAAGTTCTCCTTATTTGTATTACAAGGGCTGTAGGACCAAACAGAGGGTTTAATCAGTTCACCGAGACACACGAAGTGCATGAAGATCAGCATATTAGGCTCAGAATAAAATAAGGAATAAAATTAATGCTCTTATCAGAAGTAAAGTAGCCGTAGTTCTTCACTTTAGGCATCAGTTATCCCTAGGCTTTCTTCCCTGAGCCCCTACTCTGAGTCACCAAATCAGGGCATTCAGAGAAGTTTTATTTAATGTTCATCACCCTTGATGCATTAATTCCTTCACCTTAACTTTACTAACTGTAACTTAGCAGACAAGCCTTACGTGAGGAGGAATTGAGGTGGCAGGTAGAAGGTTTACACGAGATGCCATGTACCCCTAGGGACAGGGAACTTCTGACTTCTGATGATACTACCCGTGGCAGCATTTCCCTACCCGCTATTTTTGCTCTCCTAAAATAAATATCAAACTGGAGACAGAAGTTATTTTAGGATCCTTACGAATGCTATATCATAAGGCAGGCAGCCTGCTGGACTCAAATGTATGTACTGGAATAAAACCCCAATAGCAGAATCACAGTATCAGGCACTACTCACCCAGCACATACCAATTATTGGTTTCTAACCTCCCAACAAAGCTTTTTCAAACAGTGCAAGAGAGGGTATCAAAGGCTTAACTCACTAATAAGTGTCACTAAATGCTCACTAATTGAAACATCATACTTGTATTCCTAAAAAAGCTATCTTACTTTTCCTTTTACAGTTCATTTTGCTTGCAAATACTAATATTCCACTATACAATCAATGATTGTCATTGAAAAAAAAATAGGCAGAAACAGTTGTGTATAGATCTCAAAGAAACACATTTATGGGATTTATCCACAGGTGTATGTATGTGTGTGTGTATATATATGTTAACACATTTAACATGTTGTGATATTTTAAGCTGTTTGGGGTGTGGTTTTGTAATTTTCAATGTACAATAAAAAGTAGCTTGGTTTACATAGAATCTTAAATCCATAAAACTGCTTGGTTGGAAAAGATCTTTGAGATCATCGAGTCCAACTGTACCTGTTCACTACTAAACCATATCCCTGAGCACTTTATCTACCCATCTTTTAAATACCTCCAGGGATGGTGGCTCAACTACCTCCCTGGGCAGCCTCCGCCAGTGCATAACCCTTTCGGTGAAGAAATTGTTCCTAATGTCTAGTCTGAACCTCCCCTGGCGCAACTTGAGGCAATTTCCTCTCATCTTATTGCCTGTCACTTAGGAGAAGAGCTCAACACCCTCCTTGCTACAACCTCCTTTCATGTAGTTGTAGAGAGTGATAAGGTCTCCCCTCAGTCTCCTCTTCTCCAGGCTAAACAACCCCAGTTCCCTCAGCTGCTCCTCATAAGACTTGTTCTCCAGCCCCTTCACCAGCTTCGTCGCTTTGCTCTGGATGCACTCCAGCACCTCAATGTCTTTCTTGCAGTGAAGGGCCCAAAACTGAACACAGGATTCGAGGTGCAGCCTCACCAATGTCGAGTACAGGGGCAGAATCACTTCCCTGGTCCTCCTGGCCACGCTGTTTCTGATACAGGCCAGGATGCCATTTGTCTTCTTGGCCACCTGGGCACACTGCTGGCTCACATTCAGTCAGCTGTTGACCAACACCCCCATGTCCTTCTCTGCCAGGTAGGTTTCCAGCCACTCTTCCCCAAGCCTTGGAGCGCTGCACAGGGTTGAGCAGGACTCAGCACTTGGCCTTGTTAAACCTCATCCTGTTGGTCTCAGTCCATTGATCTGGCCTGTTCAGATCCCTCTGTAGAGCCTCTGCAGAGCCTCCAGTGGCAGCCAGTTTCTCAAGCAGAATTCTGTGAGAAACAGCACTGAAGGCTTTACTAAAGTCCAGGTACACTACATCCATAGCCTTTCCCTCATCCATTTATCAGGTAACCCTGTCATGAAGAAGATCAGGACCTGCCTTTCATGAACCTGTGTTGACAGGGCCTGATCACCTGGTTGTCCTGTATGTGCTGTGTGACAGCACTCAAGATGACCTGCTCCATGACCTTCCCTGGCACCGAGGTCAGACTGACAGGCCTGTAGTTCTCTAGATCCTCCTGTAACCTTTCTTGTAAATGGGTGTAACATTTGCCAGCCTCCAGTCAAGTGGAACTTACCCATTCAGCCAGGATTGCTAGTAGATGATGGAAAGTGGCTTGGTGAGAGCCTCCGCCAGCTCCCTTAATACCCTGCCCCTGGCTCCTTCTCGGGTTCCCTCCTCCGGGAACCACCTGTCTGCCTGGATCTAGCACTCAGCTCCAAAACTTACCATCCCTGACACTGATTCTCACCTACTGAGCGTTGCTACTGCCTTTGCCACGTTACATAAATTGTAACGAATTATAATGCTGTAGTAGAGGGAACTAAACCAAAGAATTCACTTACTATGGTAAGACTTCCCACAGACTGTCAATTTCCATAGACGTGTTTTGTGAAATGAGATGAGAGGGTTTGTCTCAGCCACAATCTGATGTTGGTATAATAACCACACGCACTTAGGATGCAAAACAAAACTACCATATAAAATGTAGATCAATTAAAATCTCCTTTCATTATAAAATGCTGATCTCTAATGTCCTCTGTTTCTTTCGCAGCACTGTCATTTTTAAAGTCAACAGGAACAACTTACAGTCTTTGATCCAATGTAGAGGAAACTCTCATACATAAGGGAGCTGTGAGCTTCAGTCTCAGGGTCGGGAATGTACATAAAATCAGGAGTTACTCTACCAACTTGTACTAAATTCCACTGATTAAACTGAAAAGCAGCCTGGCTCCTGACAACCAGCACAGCATTATAATGGAAGCACACGCATGGTTTGTAGAGCATTTCAAGAGAAAAGGGATGATCTGATTTGATTAAACTCTAGAGACATTAGTATACAAAACATAGAGTCAGATCATCACTCCCAATTACTCTTGTGTGATAAAAACAGTCTAAACTTCCTTTCTTTCTTCCCTGTTTCTCACTAGGCTGGTTAGACAAATTTCTGCTGTTTGTTTGTTCCTTTCAGCTACTTCCTTCTTCTTCAGCTGCATCACACCCTCGGTGTCCAATGTAAGGTTAAGTGTTGCTAAACAACAACAAAACTCTGACAGAATAGTCATTGCTTCTTTCTAGTGCTTGTGGCTGAAAGGTATGCAGATGCTTGGTGTGTCCCACAGCCACGGTCTCTGACTGTGTTTCTGTTTTGCAGCAATTCTGTGTTGAACAGAGAAAGAGAGACCAAACATTACGTCATTGTCCCAGATGTCTGGGTTTTCTTTGCAAGAAAAATGGAATAGTAGACAGGAAGGAAACTGGTATTTACTCAGTGGTGACAGCTGAGCAGCCAGGAGTGCACCCACTTGAACTCCAAGATCTTTTTCATATTTCTTTTTGTATTGCTTAACCCTGAGATCAATGAAATTCCAGATTTTTGGGAGAAATTCCATAAACAGGAGTGATAGTTCCTTTTCTTTTGAAGCAACACTGAACTATTTATGGACAAGACATCCAATTCACTGCAGCATGTGGTAGAGCACGGCACTATCTTAGGCAGAGCCACTGCTCCCATAGAAGTCACACATGGAAAGCTCAGCTAGACATAAAGTGTTAATCTACAATAGCAGAATTTTAAAATACAATTAAATATTTTTAAATATTATATATATTTTTAAATATTTTTTACTATGATGTAAAAGTAAATAAAAATTTTAGTGACTTCTTTGTCAACAGATGAATTATTTTCCACAAATTTCACATACAGTTTATAGTATGACACTTTAGGCAATATGTAATTTACTACTTCTTGTTTAAATTGTTTTGGGGAGAGGAGTTTAAAAGCTTTAAGCACATTTTGTGTACCTTTCTCTTGTAAAGTGATGTCATCTACTTCTGCCAAAGTCAAGCTAACTTGATAAACATTCTCACAAGACCTCATGATTAAATAACATCCTATAGCTTGTAGAGCAGCAAAAGATGGGGTTGAACACACACCAGCTGTGTTTATATCAAGGCTCTGATGCCTCGATAAGGAACCAAAATACTCATTAACTTCAATGAGTGCTTCCCTTCTTTAGAAGTATATAATCAAAGATATATGAACTATGGCCCAGATTTTGTGAGCATCTTTATGCGCCTATTTTCCAGTTTTGTTTAAAGTCCATCTATTTAAACCTTTTTGGCCAAGCTGTTATATTTTATCTGAGAAATAAAACTGTAGAAGGACATTTTTCTTCAGAAATATTCAGTCACTGTGATAATCCAGACTGCTCTATTGGTGTATAGATGAAAGACACAGAAGCTTGAACTAATAAACAAGATTGCACTACGACGATTTTTCGAACTTCAGACTTGAACTTATCATATAACTATTGCTTTGCTGTCTTGTCCTGTAAAGACGAAGAAGCCGGACGGCGGGTATAACGAGCCATAGGATTGCTTTGGAGGCATTTTCTAGGAGCACTGGACTGGAGGAGCAGCTGTGTTAGACACTTCTCTCCTGCCCTTTACACTGCTGGGACCGAGCAAATTGGGACCCAGCAAATGCAGACAGGATTCCTAAAGCTCCAGTGTCACCAAGTGACTGCTAGAGCAAGGCGGTACCACTGGGGCCTATAACGGGAGTGTATGGGCAGTAATCAGCTAGAGGGAATAAACCAACCAGAAGAAAACACATTTTTAAGAGAACAAAAAAGGCCACAGGGAGACTTTAATTCAAGGAGTCCTACTTCATTGAGACAGTCAGGTCATCGCCTCCAGCAGCAGCTACAAATCTCCAGCCTGCAATAATTTGGAATAAATTAATATAAATGTGGAGATGGTACGTGGGTCGATGCAATGAACCAGCTTAAACCCAACACAGGAAAAAAATCCATGGTGCGTGACTGAGAAATTGAGACTCTTTTGCAGATTGGAGATAAGCTCTGGAATAAAATGTAGAGAAACCTGTTAGACAAGCGCTAGTTAAAAAACTGAAGCAAGAATAATAAAACATATAAATACTACAGGGGTAATAATAGGCAGAAAATGGCTTTGTTTTCCTGGGGATTTTACACTGAAGGGAATTTTGCTGCTATATCGCCTGAACACTAAGAGGAAAATTCCAGCAGCGCCACTGCTCTTCGTCCGGTCTGGGGGACTCTGTCCAAGAAACCCCTGGATCTGGAAGAGTCCACAGAGGAGGGACAACAAGGAACTAATGGAGTTCCTGACTACTGATTTAGTGAACATGGAGGCAGTTGCTATTTAACAACCTTTAGCACTTCTCAGTGTAAAGAGCAGGACATTCCCACAGGGGCACTGTTGTTATTTAAACCATAGCGCTCACCTGCGGGCACACACCCAGCCCTGCACACGCAGCTGTGCAGACACGGCTCTGCACACCTAGCACACACCCCCACTCGTGCACACTCTGCCCTGCACACAGAGAGCCCCGCACACGCATTCCTGCACACACCGTGCACAGAGCTGGGCACACACATTCCTGCACGCACGGACACACACACATGTACACTCAGCCATGCACACACACCCCCTGCACACACAGAGCCGTGCACACGCACTCGTGCACACACCCTGTACACACAGAGCCGTGCACACACATTCCTGCCTGCACTCTGCACACACACGCAGCACGCACGGACACACACATGTACCCTCAGGCATGCACACACTCACGTGCACATTCCTGCACACACCGTGCACACACACAGCCGTGCACATGCATTCCCGCACACACTATGTACACATGCAGCACGCACAGACACACACGTGTACACTCAGCCACGCACACATTCCTGCACACACCCATTCGTGCACACACCGTGCACACTCAGCCATCCACCCCCCCACTCCCCACCCCAGTCCGTGCCCCCTTTGTCCCCACCCCCCGTGCCCTGGCTGGGGGTTCCGGGGGGCTCTCAGAGCCGTGTCTTTGGAGGGTCCCATCCCCGTTCTTTTGGGGGGGTCTCGACTCCTTTGGGGGCTCCTACCGTGGTTTGGGGTGTCAGGGGTCCCAGGCGTGGCTGGGGGTGTCCCGTCCCGGTACCTTTGGGGGCTCCGGTCGTGTTGCCTTTCAGGGGTCCTGGCGTGGTTTGGGAGGGTCTCAGGGGTCCCGTCCGGGTTCTTTTGCGGGTCCTATCCTGGTGGCTTTCGGGGGTTTGGTCGTGGTTGGGGGGGTTTTGGAGTGGGGGGTCTGGCAGGTCCCGTCCTGGTTCTTACGGAGGGTCCCATCCCGGTTCCTTTGCGGGGTCCTGTCGAGGCTGCGGGGGGTCCCATCCCAGTGGCTTTGGGGGGTCCCGTGGAGGCCGGGGGGGGGGGTCTCGGGGCGGTGAGTCCGAGGGCGGCGGCAGCAGCAGCAGGGGGGCTAGGGGCCCCGGGGGAGGGTCAAACTCTCCGCACTGCCTCCACTGTCCCCAGTACTGTGTCCCCAGTGCCCCCTGAACCGTGTCCCTGCTGTGTCCCTACTGTCCCCTGCACCAGGTCACCGTGTCCACACTGTTCCCAGCACCCCACAGTGTCCCCAGTATCCCCACTGCCCTTGCACCCCAGTATCCCCAGTACTGTGTTCCCACCGTCCCTGCACCCCAGTATCCCCAGTATTGTCCCCACTGTCTCAGCACCCCAGTATCCCCATTGTTCCCAGTACTGTGTCCCCACTGTCCCCACCACCCCAGCGTCTCCACGACCCCAGTATCCCCACTATTCCCAGTACTGCGTCCCCACAGTCTCCAGCACCCCAGTGTTGTTACCGTGTCCCTACTGTTCCCACCACACCAATATCCCCAGTACTGTGTCCCCACTGTCCCCAGCACCCCAGTATCCCCATTGTTTCTAGTACTGTGTCCCCCCGTCCCAGCACCCCAGGACTGTGTTCCCCACCGCCCCAGCCGAGCCCGGGGACCCGGGCGGCCCCGTGGGCGGAGCGGAGGGACCGGGGCTGCGACCGAGAGCAGGCACCGGGACCCGGACCGGGATCCTGGCCCCCAGCCCTGGAATCCAGCCTGGGATCCTGCCTCCAAGCCCTGGGATCCTACCCCCAGCCCTGGAAGCAGTTAACGATAAGGCCCATCCGCCCCCATCAGCGTGTTGGGGCGGTTCGAGAAGGCTCGGCCCAGGCGGTCGATGGGCAGAGGAAGGGGGGGCGAGGGGCGCCCATCGGTGAGCACTGCCCCTCCGCCGGACCCCCCCTGGCGTCAGCAAAGAAAGACAATTGGATCTCTACCCCCCTCAAGCCGAAAATGCCAACAGCCCATTCAATTTCTCTCTCCCCAGAATCCTAGAATGGTTTGGGTTGGAAGGGACCTTACAGCCCATGCAGTTCCAACCCTCCTCCATGGGCACATCCCACTGGATCAGGCTGCCCAAGGCCCATCCAACCTGGCCTCGAACACCTCCGGGGATGAGGCAGCCACAATTTCCCTGCGCAACGCTCCACAGCTGAGCCGTGTCGAGCCGAGCCGAGCCCGCGCTCTCGGGGCTGTCAGGGGACACAGGGGACGCGGGCACCACAGGCAGGGACGGTGGGCGCTCTTGGGGGAAGCCTGGGGGGACACGGCGCGCTGTCCCTCTCCCAGCCCCAGCCGGCATCCCACGGGCCGCAGGCGGGGTGGGCAGAAAGACACCCGAGAGCAGAGCCAGGCCGCGCCGAACGCCGACCAGGCGGAGCCGAGCCGAGCCGAGCTTTGAAATGCACCGCCTGCCCGCTCCCCGCCCCGCCCCTAGCCCGGCCCTGCGCCCCCCAGCCTGCGGTACCGCCCTGTGGCCGCGGCGCGGCAGCACTGAGACACCGCCCCGTTCAGGCCCGGTCACAGGGCTCCTCCGCCCACCCCCCACGCTTTGTCTGCGCTGATTGGTTACTGCTCCCTGAGTGACGCGTGGCTCAGCCAATGGGAGCGCGCTCTCCTCGGCCCCGCCCAACACGGCTCCTGTTGATTGGGCGTCTCTATCTGACTGACGCGCAGCTCAGCCAATAAGAGCGCTCGCTGCAAGGCGCGCGCAACGCCCGCTCCCGGGCGGGCTAACGGAGGGGGGGGGCGGGATCCGCACTGCCTGCGGTACCCGGTTTCAGCCCGTGATCATCGAGCTAAGCTATATTGAGACTGTTTTCACTTAAAAAAAGAAGTAAGGGATGAGAAGAAAAAGCGTAGAGAGTATAGAAAATATTTGTGAAATAAATAAAATAAAAGCATGGGAAAAAGCAGGGGAAAAGCATAATAGGTAAAATTCTCATCTGAAAAAAAGTGTGAATTATCACAAAAATGGAAATTTCTGCGCTTTTTAAAGTATTAAAAAAGCTGTTGACGGAGGATGAAACACGAGAAGAGGTAAATGAGTGAATGCAATGTTAGTTTTCCCCAAGTACCACACATGATTTTAGTTTGCCAGCAGCCACAAGGACAGAGCTGAAGAGGTGCGCTGGGGTGTCAGCCTCATCTGGCAATTTAAAAACCTCTCTGGCCTCTTCTTCCAGTTCCCATGAGCAGAGGTTAGAAGCTGCGTTTTCCATGAAGATGCGCAGACCTGACTGATTAAATTACAGAACGTTTTACCCACCCCTGAAGTGTTTGCTCCCTACACTACTTACCTTCCTCTCTTTTTTTTTTTGGCAAGGGCAAGTGGTTTGAATTAAACAGTTGGAAGATCTATTACTATTTTAATTATGATCATATTATTCTGTGGAGTTCTGTTGCAACAGTGGTAGAGAAAATGGCTTTTGTTGGTTTAGAAATAAAATAACTACTGCTTTTGCTGACATCAACAGGAATTACAATTTTGTAAGCAAGGAACTGCATGTATTATATACAGAAATAAAACTGTGTCAGCTAGTCAGCATATTTATAATCACGTTTTAAAAGAGACTCATGCTTGGTCAAAGGAATCTTCTCTGTCTCCTTTTCTATTAGATAGTAGACCTTTATAACTCTTAGAATGTTACTGAAGCTCATCCCAGGTACTCAATTAGTTGGTTCTTGTTAGGATCTCTTGTAAATATCGCTCACAGAACAGGTATTTAAACCACAAGGTAATGGTTGTTTTACCTGGTATTAGTTAGGGAAGATGCAATTTGCACTAGCAAATTCTCCCATTGCACTCAAAATCAGGGACAACAAGAATAGATCTGCTTTACTCACACTAATAACATTGTTAAACAGTATTTTTACTTAAGCATGATGTTACTCAGCATCTTTCAGCTGAAAACCAAGTTCTTTTAGAGTCAGATGAGGGAAGTGTTCTGAGAGAAATCCTTAAGGTGAGGTAACTGTACACCGTCACATCCAAATCATAATGGATATTCACCAGTGCTAAATCAGACTTGCATGTGCAGCTTGAATGTCAAATATCCTAAAATTTGAGAGCTGAACTTTGAAACCATGAAGTTATTTTGGTGTGTTTTTTCAGTCCATACTGAAGAGTCATACATGCAGGTAGAGGGATATGTACAGCTATAAATCAGTTATCCAAATAAGGGATAAGAGGTTCATAGTTTTCAGTTCCTATCTGATCCGCTTTGCAGCTTTGGGAAGGGAACACTGTGCCCCTTCGCAGTGACTGTATATGCAAAAGCTTGTCATTTCAGTGACAGGAAAGTTTTCTCTTAAATGACATACTGAATATGCTTTGTGGGCTATTTAAACATCCCAAGCACACAATATCCAGCCTATGAGCCATTCAATCACTAATTCAGATCATTAATTCTAGGGGCAAGCCTGTAAACCTCAAAGGAGGGTTTTCTTCTCTTGACTGAGGTTTCTTTGAGCTATTGCTGTAAAAACACTAATAACAAATGGGAACTTACTGTCTCTGCATCATCCTGTCCTACATCCTTGTATTGTGCTTCTTTTATTAAGAAAAAATATGACTATGAATCCTCACTTGCCTACTAAGTTGGAAAAACAGCATTTCAAGAGTCTGTCACTTGTATAGAACTCCCTTCAAAGACAGAGCCAAGAAGCTCAGCAGCTTCCAGCTGATGTTTTTGCTGGTGACTCAAAGAAAAGTGTAGGCTTCTCAGGCAGTGCTGCGAGCCAGCAATTAGTAAGCAATCTTCACCTCAGTGCATCCCAAGCCATCACTTGCTTCAACGAAGGGGAGCTGTCAAAAGCCAATTCACTTTCTAGCAATCAACATCTGAAATCAGGTCAGTGAGTTTGCAGTGCAAGACACTTCTTGCTGGGCCCAAGAAACTGAAATTTGCCGAGCTTGCCAGTCTCTCTTAACACTCTTAATGAGGTTTAGTCAGTGCAACACAGTTTCTTGCAATCTCATTACTTCCTCTGCAATCACAGTGCTGGAGGAGACCGGTTCAGATCACCCTCCAAGGATGGAGCCTTTATCCACTGAAATTTCAAAAGGTTTCTGATAAGCCAGAGATGCTGTGTCAGTCCTTATATGATGTTTTTCAATGCCCTTTATGTTCCATAACTGTCTCAAAGTCGTCTTGCAGTTAATATTATGGCCCTAGCTGAATTATTAGACATAATGCCTTGCAAACGTGAGGTAGGTTAAAAACTAGCTTGGATCGTGTTACTTGCTGAAATAAACAAGGCACTAGGAGCAGGAAATTTTATAGCAGCCTTTGCAAGATGTTCTGTGGTTTTAAACATCATAAGACATGTGATTGCAATTGCCCAAGGTAGAATTGTCAGGGTAGTGTGTAGTCCTCTTCAGACACTCGTTTATACAGTGACTTTACCACAGTTTGAAGGACCAAAGGGGCATCAGCTGCTAGAAACACACCACCCAACAGATTCTTGACTTTCTTACTCAGCACACGTCTTACAAGAGGATGATTTAGTAGATTGCCTGAATAATATAGGATGAGTTCAGTGGTGCAAATGGTTTCAGTGCAGATAAAACTTGAATAATTTGTAGTTTCTTTCCTGGATGCAGCCAATAGAGGACTCATGCAGATAAAAAGGTGTAGAAGTTAATGTATACAGAATATTTTCTGTAGTATTCTCACTTCAAGCTGACAACTGCTGCTCTGAAGAAGCTTCTAAACAGAATTCATTACAATTTTTGTGTATATAGGTCTATATCTCTCTAGCTATGGAGATCTTTATCTCTCTATCTAAATATAAAATATAAAAAATATAAAAAATAAATCTATAGAGATTATAAGTATTGTATCTATATTACTATACAGAAGTGTTATTGATCCATATTGTTATTACCCATATACATTATCAGAGATATCTGAAGAAATATATCTTACACTTGATTATATAATTAAATGGAGTATCCCTAAGATAGAAAACAAGGTGTTCGCGATGCTATTCAAAGCAGTGAACAAAGATTAGCTACAAGATGCAGCAAATTTCCTTGTGGTTACAAAGGCAGATGGAGTATATTTCAAAACAAGTTGCTGGAGTGGCAGTATTTTAGCCCAGAAGAGCACTTGGTCAATAAATTTCAACCAGAAAAAAAAGTCAACACAGTACATCATACAGGGCTGTAATTCCTTTTTGCAAGTAAGTTAAGACTAAGCAAGTAAAACAGGTCATAGATACATTTCTGATTTTTTTTCAAACCCCATCAAGTATTTTATCATCAAGCAGTTGTGTACTGGATGTTGCACAAGCAGCAACATATGCTCTTTAGAGTTGGATGGCTTCTGAAACATCCGGAGAATCTGATAACGTACAGGCAGCTAGCAACTCATCTTTCACATCTCAGCACTAGCTGCCTATCTTCAGATGACACTTTTTTCCCCGTGCTTAGTATTTTCTGTGGCTGTGAGAGATTATAAGCTAGAACAGGGAGACAGATGTGTGAAGATCACAGTGAGTAGAAGAAAAGGAATGTCTAAATATTTTCAGCTTTGAAATGCAACAGTAATTTCTTATTTTTCCTCACTTGTGAGGATCAGCACACCAATAACATCCAAGAGAATATTTGTACAGGAATATCTGAAAAATGTTAATTGCGCCTGAGCTGCACTAAAGTGTAAACATGCTGCATCAGCTCCTTCACAGAAGAGAGCTCTTCTCCACACAGAAACCAGCAGAGGTGCAGCACATGGCTTTGCCAAAGGCCTCAGCTGGTCAGCAGGTGTTAATTACCCCAAAAAGCCTCACCTGGGACCTCCATCCACGCACCACCCACTCATTAGCTCTGGAGCTGCATTTAAACCCAGGCCTGAGGCTTGTGTTTTGTTAGAGCTGTGGGGTTTGTGTGCTGTGGTTGTAGGTTCTGATGTGGGTTTCCCTCTGGATGTGCCATGTTTTTATGGAGAGTCACTGACCTGCGTTGCCCTGGCTCTTCTTGCTTAGGTACTGCGTGTCTGTGCCCTGCTTTGGGGAGGGGATGGTGTATTAGAGCTTTGTTGTTGCTCTTCCTCTGATTTTGCCCTGCCCTGGGCAGCAGCCCGCTGTTCTGCTCTGGGAGAGGCTATGTCTCCCGTCAAAACAGGCTTAAACTGTTGTTGTGAAGGAAAAACATTGATTTTTTTTTTTTTTTTATCAATTTGTGTCTTTACTCCCTTGCTAAAGGGAGCCTGGTTTGTGCTAATGCATATGGTGCTTGCAAGTGGGGAAATGCTGCACAAAGTGTGAAAATAGATATTCAGATGATAAACCAAAGACGCGAAGGAAGTTGCATAGGAGTGAGCATAGTGACTTGCTTAATATAACTTGCTATCTACTTACTAGGATTATTAATGTTTTCTGCATGGGTTATGAGAAAATGAAATCTATCAATGAAACACATGCTTCATACTGTCTTGGGTGCTTTAGCTTGATGCCCTTTAGTAGTCACCAAACTGTGATGAAGGCATGTTGAGTCTTGCTTGTTGAATTTCTTTAAAGATAGTATAAATACTAGCTAAATCAAAATACTTGGCTCCGTTCTGGAGACGGAGTGCCTGTGACTGGTTTGTGATACGCATGCATTGCGTGAAGCAAGTCCACAGTGCTGTAGTATTTTGTGGTTGGTTTATTTATTTTTTTAAAGTACAAATGGAGACGGTCTGTGGGTCTGTGGTTAAAGCCTCCTCTGCTCTGAACAACAAAACCTGATGTAGCTTTTTTAGATGGGAGACTTGTGATAATCTTGTCACACTGTCTGCCATGGTCTGCTGAGTTTTATTAATAGTTTCCTCGGGGAAACCTGTAACTTCTACTAGAACTTGGCATACCTTCCATGAAAATATCTTGTTTCAATTTAAGGAATTCAGACAGAAAGGAATGGGTTGTGGTGGGTCTAACTTCTGCCTTTGTTACATCTTTGCCTGATAGATAAGGAGAAACCTCTAATCTGAACCTCTAACTATATTTTATAATTTTTATTCTCTTCTGCCTGTTCTGTGGTGATAGCGTTGTAATTATGTTGGGTAGGTTGTGGTTACTTTTGGCCTCCATTGGACTATGCCATACAACCAGATTTTATTTAGAGTTGGCTTTCTGAAATAGCTTTTCTTATTTCAGGAGTATATCCTGTGTTTTTTGGGTTGAATGCTTAGTGTCTTCTGTATAACTCTTTGATTCTGAGTATGAGAGGATACTACGTACTGGGAGATTCAGAAAACTGTAGGATTCCTCTGTCCCTGTTATTTGCTAGGTCACAGCTTTGTCTTCTGTAACCTTTTATAATGGTGATTTTATTTTCTCCTTTAGAGTTGTAGCTAAGATGCAAATACTCTTTACAAATAAATTTAAATTAGTAGTTATATTAAGTCTTGCTCTGTCACTGTGGAATGCAGCTTAGGTTCTGCAAAATAATTTGTTAGTTTCTTCAGACTTTTTCTTACAGTTTCAGCAGTCCTTTTTTCCAAATACCACCTTATTAGGTCTTAGTTGAACATAAGTACTGCACTCTTTATGCGGAAAAAAAATCTATCTTTACTATCCTTTGATATCTACCAGTGCTTCTGCTTCCTTGACCCATTTCAGCCAAAATTATCTAGGCTAACCTAAATGTTAAACATTGGATCACTCCAGTCAGACCAGCCTAGGAAGGAAATGTGTGACTTTGGCACCTCAGGGGGGAGGGATGGTAGTCATTGTGGTGGGTTGACCCTGGCTGGATGCATGCAGTTTGTCCCTCAGGTTCTATCACTCTCCTCTTGAGCTGGACAAGGGACTAAGACTATAATGAAACTTGTGGGTTGGGAGAAGGACAGGGAGATCACTCGGCAGTTACAGTCAAGGGCAAAACAGATTCGGCTTGGGGAAATATTAATTTAACTTACCTATCAAATCAGAGTAGGATAACTAGAAATAAAACTAAATCTTAAACCCTTTTCCCCCATCCCTCCCTTCTGGGCTCAACCCCTCTCCTGAGTTTTCTCTACCTCCTCCTCTGCAAGCAGCACAGAGGAGTGGGGAATGGGGGCTGCAGTTGGTTTGGTGCATGTTCTCTGCTGTTCCTTCCTTCTCAGGCCCTGGCCCTGCTTCAGTGTCAGTGTCCCTCTCATGGGAGACAATACTCCATTAACTTCTCCAGTGTGGGCCCTTCCTTCAGGCTGCGGTTCTTCATGAACTGCTCCAACGTGGGCCCTTTCTACAGGGTGCAATCCTGCAGGAACGACTGCTCCAGTGCAGGTCCCTCATGGACTCAGAAGTCTTGCCAGCAAACCTGCTTCTGCATGGGATTCCTCTTCCTGCAGTTCCTGCCAGGAACTTGCTCCTGTGAGGTATCTCCACAGGATCACAACTTCCTTTGGGTGCATCCATCTCTTTCAGTGTGGGGTCTTCCATGAACTGCAGGTGGATGCTTACTCCACTGTTAACCTCCATGGGGTGCAGAGATACAGACTGCTTTACTGTGGGCTGCAGGGGAATCTCTACTCTTGACACCTGGAGCACCTCCTCCCCCTTCTTCATTGAACTTCATGTCTGCAGAGTTTTGCTCTCATGTATTCTCAGTCCTGTGTTCTAAATGTAGTTGCCCAGTTTTCTTTTTCCTCTCCTTAGATATGTTATCCCAGAGGTGCTACCACTGCCACTGACTATCTGCCTTGGTTAGTGGTGGGTCCATTTTTGAGCTGGCTAGCATTGCCTTTACTTGATGTAGAGAGCTTCTAGCAGCTTCACAGAAAAGCCACTCCTGTAGTCTCCCAGTTACTAAAACCTTGCTGCACAAACCCAATGGACTCTTGCAGCTTGGGAAATGAAGCTGCAAGCAGTTAAAAGCAGGCTGAGGCAGCTTCACCTGAAGCCAGGGTAAGTTATAGTTGCAGTCTTGATTGACAGAGCTAAGCTTTTCCAACTCAACCTTCTAGTTTAGATCTGACTTATTCCAGCAAGTGTACACCAGCTCAAGTGGTTTAGCACTCCTAAGAATATCAAAGCCATCAAGCATTACAGAGCTGGCATGAGTACAATTAGATCCAGTTGGTTTCTAATTTGTACTATTAGATAGGTAGGTTAGTTAGATGGGTCAGCAGTTATGAACAGGCCAGGCATTAACAAAAAAAAAGGTTTTAGAGTACCATGAAAGTGCTATTTCTATGCTTTTGCAATTAGGACACAAGAGATAAAGACCTTCCTTAGGGGGTACTTTAGGCTTGAGCAACCCATAGCCCATGTGCACTTCTATGCATTCCTTCTTTGACTCTAGAAAAACTCCCTGCTCCACTGTGGCAACTTGACTTTTACATGTACAGGCCCTCTGATCATCGTTGTAGCGCTCCTCTGGATGCCTTCCAATAGTTTGTTGAGAATTTCAGAACTGAACACAATACTCCAGGCGGGGTCTCACAAGAGCAGAGTAGAGGGGCAGAATCACCTCTCTTGACCTGCTGGCCACACTTCTTTTGATGTAGTCTGGGTTACAGTTGGCATTCTGGGCTGCAAGTGTGCATTGCTGGCTCCTGTTGAGCTTCTCATCGATTGGCATGCCCAAGTTGTTCTTGGCAGGGCTGCTCTCAATTGCATCATCCCCCATCCTGTACTGAAATTGTGGGTTGCCCTGACCCAGGTGTAGGACCTTACACTAGGCCTTGTTGAACCTTGTTCTCACAGGCCCACTTCTCCAGCTTGTCCAGGTCCCCTTGAATGACATCCTGTCCTTCTGGCATGACAGCTGCACTGCTCAGCTTGGTGTCATCTGCAACCTTGCTGAGAGTACACTTGATCTCACTGTCTATATCATTGATTAAAATATTAAACAGCATTGGTCCCAGTAAAGACCCCTGAGAGACACCACTTGTCACAGATCTCCATCTGGACTTTGAGCCATTGACCACTACTCTCAGAACGTAACCATCCAACCAGTTTCTTATCCACTGAACAGTCCATACATCAAATCCATATCAAATTAAGAGAGGAGGATGTTATGGGGGACTGTCAGAGGCTTTATGGAAGTCCAAATAGATTGTCTGTTTTTCCTGTGTCCAATGATGTGGTCATGGCATCATAGAAAGCCACTAGGTTGGTCAGACAGGACTTGCCCTTGGTGAAGCCATGCTGGCTGTCTCAAATCACCTCCCTGTCCTCTGTGCTTTAGCATGGCTTCTAGGAGGGATCTTCCCAGGCACAGAGGTGAAGCTGATGGGTCAGTAGTTCCCAGGGTCAGCCTTTATACCCTTTTTAGAACATGGACAATGTTGCCCTTCCAGTCACTTCTCTTGACTGCCATGACTTTTCAAATATGGAGAGTGGCTTGGCAACCACATCAGCCAATTTCCCAAGGACTCTGAAATGCGTCTCATCAGGTTCCATAGATCTGAGGTTCCTCAAGTGGTCATGAACCTGATCTTTTCCTACAGTGGGAGGGGCTGTATACCCCTTGTCCCCATCTTGGTGTCCATTGGCCCAGGAGGGGTAAGGAGGGTGGCTGTCAGTGAAGACAGGCAGAAAATTTGAGTACCTCAGCCTTCTCATCATCTGCTGATACAAGGTCACCATTGTTTTTTTTTTTCACTAGTGGACCAGGGCAGTGAACACTTTCTTTAACCTTCCTTTTCTGGTTGACATATGTATAGAAGCCCTTCTTGTTAGTCTTTGCTTCTCTTTCCAAGTTCAGCTCCGGCATCCATCAGGGCTATTACTATTACAAGGTAACTTCCCACGTTGCCTTGTAGGAATTCTAGAAGATGGTCAATCAATAAGGGGAAGAGTAAATGGACTAGAGCTGTGAAATGTCAGCAAAACTGTGTGATGCTGGAATCTTATGTGAAATTGGAAGGAATAAGGTATTGTGTAACTCCTAGGTAATACTTTGGACATTTTTGAGTAACAGAACAGTAATACATGTTGCCAATAGGTGCTTCTCACTCCCACCTCAATCAAATTGTCAAGCAATTGGTAGGACAGCAATTGGTCTGTATTGATTATGCCTTCCAGGCATCCTTAAAAGCAGTGAGAAATCAGATTCCTGTATATTTAGTGTCATTAGGGGAGATTTATCTCCACTGCCACATTGGGTGGCAGTGACTCCATGGGTTCACTTTGTGTGGGGATGTGCTTACTTTGACTAATTGTTTGTGGTCAGGATGTTTTCCCCTTCCAGGAGACCTGTATGGTCTTAAACCATGGTCTTGTACTAAAGTTTCTTGACACTGTGAAACTGAAAATAAGTCAATACATTTGGATAACACACAAGTACAGGGTGTAAGGGTTGTACTATCAGCACCAAATATCTGTGGCTTGCCTAACTCTCCTAGTAAAACCAGTTGTGTGTCAACCCATATTGAAATGCAATGTAGTATTGGCCCTCATGAGACATACTCTTATGAATCCTCCAAATGGTTTCATGGGCCTCAAAAATCCATTGTTTCCTGCTCCTGGCTTTCTGCTATAACCCTTCAGCTTTGTCCTTCCTGTAGAAGCACAGCTTTCTTCTTTATTTCCTATGCTTTAAGATATGCTTATTTAAAGCTCAGCTGAAAGAAGGTTGTGTAATAAAATACTTTCAAACACCACCTCTTCAGAATTGGTTTGTTGCAATAAACCTTAAGTATCCATCCACTGCAGTGCTCAGCATCTGGGGCACAGCAAGTACTGTGGTAACCACTGATGGAAAGCAGAGTAACGATTCAGTGTGAGAGGCAAAAACAGGTTTGGCATCAAGGGGCAGAAGGGAGTTCAGCTGCAGGACAAGCTGATTTATGCATGGAGAAGGCAATGAAGTTCTTAATGCCTGTCTCCTGAGGAAACCAGTTCAGTGTTGCATATGATAACCTGGTCCACTGGTAGCCACTGGTTGCTTGAGGGCCCCAGATGAGTTCACTGTCATTTGAGTCTAGTGCTTAGAGATGGGAAAGGCACAGTGGCACGACCTGAGGGACATCACTTTTGCCTTCAGGTTAGCAGCTCTATGCTGCTGAGAAGGCATCTGTACTTGCAGACATCAAGCTAGAAAGGAAAGTGGCCAAAATGTACGCGCTAGTAAGAAGTTGTTAGAGTTACCACTTATATTGGCTAAATGTAGTTTATATACATATATTTTCAAACCAATATCTTTGGAAGGTTATCTTTGCCCTTGAAACAATAGTTAAGGTTACACAATTTAAACATTTACTAATCTTTATGGATGCTACTGCTAAGTAACGGTATTTCTCTAGAAGTGCTACTGTAATTTCCTTAAACACCTTTTATTTAGTGGTGTCTAACAATATTTAATTTTAACCAGAGTTTTCCATTGTTGCTAAAAGCAGCTCACCTCGGAGGAGGGAGCATTACTGTAAACAGTGCTCCAGGCAGCAACTAACATTTAAAGCAATCCAGCTCAAAGTAGGGCTCTGTGACCTCCTATGTAAAACACCAGCAGCTGTCAGCACTCTGTTTACTCCAGCATATTTGATGCTGCTTCTGGCTGAGCTACTGCTACAGTTCATCTGTACTTAAAATAATCAGGACAGGCATTAGGGAATAAGTGTTCTGGTATAAGCCTAAAGCTATTACAAGCCTAGATTCACACCAAGAGCCATTTTGGAATGTCCAAGTGTAGTATATTTCCATTCATAAGCCCTTAGCATGAAGAGGAAACTTCAGCAAATGCTTCTTGATGCAGATGGTCTCTGCAGCTTGTTGCTTTGAGTGAGTTTGCTCAGAAAGTTATTAGAAGGATGAACACTGACAGGGTACCACTGAGGAGAACAAAAGATGAAATAACTTGAAGCTGCTACATATATATTGCCTATGTATTTGTGTGAACTTCTTGGATGCAGCTGCTGTTGGATGCAGAGCTCTGGCTAGTTTACATGCAGGCAGAACATTAGTGTATGGCTCACCTCTTGGAGGAATGAGGTGAAATAAGATGGGACTGAATCAATAGACCTTAGATGAGACCTATGGAGCCTTTGTAAATGACATAACCCAGGAATTGGTTGTTAAAAGGAAGACAGATCTTGGTCACAGCAAAGTCCAGAGCCCTGTGTTTGAGGGTGAACTGAGGAATGGACTATTTTATCCGCAGTTTTTTTCCCCTATATTATCCTTGTCTGTCAGCCTGTGAAGGGTAATGTTCAAAGTAAAATCAAAAAAATAAAACAAACCCAAGAATAGCTATATTTTAAATCTGTTCCTTAAATTTCACAACCAACTTAATTTTCACATAAGATGGGGAGTAGCTGTAAACACAGCTCTGAAAGTGGCACTTCTTTCAGGTGTTCCTTCAGTGGAAGGACTTGAAGGAAGCTTTCCTGTGGAAAGAGTGACTTCAGGAAAAAATAGAACAAGGTCGGGGCATGTATAGTACATCTGGGCAGTGCCAGGAGACAGTGTCATGCTGTTAACAGGTGCCAAATGACTGGAAACACAAGTAGCTTAGCCTGCATTTAACCAAGTGGTGTGTGGCAGAGGAAACAAATGTCAATTGAAAAGCTATGCAGCAGAGGATTATGTATATAATGGTATGTAGGATTTAATTTGTCATGACAAGGTTAAAGTTTGTTTCAAAAGTACAAAAAGAAAGCAAGGGTAGAATATCATTGTTTGATTCTAATAGCGAATTTCATTGTTGACATGACTAGTTTTGGTGGGAAGAGCAGCTATTGGAATTAGTGTTGTGTATTTGGAATAGTAACTCATCTTAGGCCTGGGCCCAGTCAATAGCTTCTGCTACAGCTGTGGTGCTCCACATAAAGAAATTAGGGCTAATTGCTTTCTCTGGGTTAGTTGTTTTCTTTTGTAATTACTGTATGGACAGAAAACTTGTACTTTAAGAGACTTGTATTTTAGTTGGGCACAACAAGGAGAAGGCTAAGGCACTGAACTTCATTGCCATGGTCTTCTCTGACAACCTCTTCCCACCCTTCTTGAGTGGATGGACTGCATGAAAGGGACTGGAGAGGCAAGGTCTCTCCCACTGCAAGACTTCAGGTTCGTGACTACCTGAAGAAGATGAACATGCATAAGTCTATGGAACCTGATGACATACATCCCAGAGTCCTGAGGGCTGATGTAGTTGCCAAGCCACTACATGATATTTGGAAAGTCATGGTAGTCAGATCTACAGTGACTGGAAAAAGGGAAATATTGCACCCACTTTTAAAAAGGATAGAAAGGAGGAGTCTGGAACTACTGACCTGTCAGCCTCACATCTGTGCCTGGGAAGATCATGGAACAGATCCTCCTAGAAGCTATGCTAGAGCACATGGAAGATGGAAGAGATTAAAGACAGCCAGCACAGCTTTGCCAAGGACCAGTCCTGCTTGACCAACCTAGTGGCCTTCTGTGATAGAGTGACTACACTGATGTACATCAGTGGACAGGGGAAGAGGTACAGGTATTTTCTACCTGGACTTCTGTAAGACCTTTGACAGTCCTCCATGGCATCCTTCTCTCTAGATTGGAGAGCTGTGGATTTGAGTGGACCGCTTGGTGGATGTGAAGTTGGCTGAATCAATGTATAGTGGTCAGTGGCCCAAGGGTCCAAATGGAGACTGGTGACAAGTGGTGTCCCTCAGGCTCATATTTGGACCAGTACTGTATATCTTCTTCAATGCTGTAGACAATGGGATTGAGTGCACCCTGGGCAAGTTTGCAGGTATCACTAAGATTAGTGGTGTATTTGACACACAAGGGACAAGATGCTATCTAAAGGAACCTGGACAAAGCCGGTGAAGTGAGCCAATGTGAACTTCATGAGGCTAAGCAAGGCCCAACCTGTGAGCTGGGGCAACAGCTGCTATTTATACAGGCTGAGAGATAAAGGGATTGAGAGCAACCTTGCAGAGGAGGACTTGGTGGTGAGGTACTGGTGGATGAAAAGCTGGACATGAGCCAGCAATGAGTGCTTATGGCCCAAAAGGCAAACTATGTCCTGGGCCGCATCAAAAGAAGTGTGGCAAGCAGGCTGAGGGAGGTGATTTTTGACCCTCTGCTCTGGTGAGACCTTGCACTGAGTGCTGGGCCCAGCTCTGGAGTCCTCAGCATAGGAGAGACATGGACCTGTCAGAGCAGGTTAAGAGGAGGGCCACAAAAATAATCAGAAAAATGGAATGTATCTTGTACAAGGATGAATGAGGTGAATTTGGCTTGTTCAGTCTGGAGAAGTGAAGGCTCTGTGAAGATCTTGCGTAGAGGGGGCTCATAAGAAGAGGGGGACGGACTTTTTAGTAGGGCCTGTTGTGACAGGACAAGGGGTAATAGTTTTAAACTAAGAGGAGATTTAGACTGGATACAAGGAGGAATATTTTTACAACAAGGGCAGTAAAATACTGCAGAGAGGTGGTAGATGCCGCATCCCTGGAAACATTCAAGGCCAAGTTGGATGGGGCTCTGAGCAACCAAACTGAGTTGATGCCCCTGCTCAATGCAGGTTGGGGTGACTAGACCTTTAAAGGTCTAGTCAAAGCCAAACCATTCTCTGATTATGTGAATTTCAGTTTTACTTGTGTGATTGAGCCTAAGGTATGAGGGTAGAAAGAAATACCTGTGGTATAAGTAAATTTTAATGGGATATAAATAAGCTGAAGCAAACCTAGAAACATTATTAGGGTGGTGGAATAATCTGCTGCATTCATGAAACAATGCTGTGTGAGTAAGGGTCATATTCAGTTTAAGCTAAGTAAAACAAATTAGACAAGCTTTTCTGAGGGGGCCATTCAGTGGTAAGTTAAAGCTGTTAGGTCTTTAAAATTCAGCCTTACTGGAGGCTTTCATTGCTGGACTAGAAAAATCTTTTTTTTTGTACCCAATTCTACTTGACACTGCCTACTATGATTCTTCTAGAGTCTTCTTCAACAAATGGGAAAAAATGTGTGGGTTCTGCAGAACAGCTGCCCCCTGGAAAGGGAAGAGAAGGAAGAGATGTGAATGGCCAGAACTTTCTCAGCACCACCTTCCTTCCTAGTCTTTCAGCAACTTTCCTGACTGTCTCTTGCCCCATTCTTGGTGGCTCTAGCAGCACACCTGTACCTGTGCTGTACCAGGCCACCTTCTTTGTTTTCTTTACTTGGGGGCATGTTGGTGTAAGACACAACACTTCTGTATTTAAAACCCATTTGTACATGCCTACGCAAGTTTAACTGATGATCTTTTGTGCAAGACAGAAGTGAATTGAGGACCCTGCCTCTAGTTGCGTAGTAATAGCTTCTCCTGGAGGAATCCCCAGCAACAGTATTTTAATGTTGGAGCCCCTGCAGCCTCACTATGACACCACCAGCTTTCTCTTGATGTCAGGCTACTTAGGTATTAGCTATCACTTTGGCATGCTGAGTGCCTTTCATCAGGAATCATTTCTGCTGCAGGTTTTCCCAACCTCTTCATTCTTCTGCATGTGCCCTGGTTGCTTCTCCAGAGAAGATGACACAATGTGTATTGTCTTTTAGTATGAAGTATTTGGGAATCCAGGCAGTGCTGATGCAAGGAATATATGGAAAATAAAGTACTTGGTGGTGGATGACAGTAGCAGTTTATGTGCTTGAGCTGAGCCCTGCTGCCTCAGATTTGACAGATGATGACCTCAAAAACACAAGGTGTGTCTCATCAGATTTCCAACTTCAGCTGCTATCATGCCTGGAAAGAACCTGGATTCAAATTTTAAGCTGCTTCAGTTTCAATCAGATGCGTTCATTCTGCAGCCATAAGTCTATTGAGTTTGAGAAAATTCAAGTGGGGATCAGGCCAACAGTTCAGGATTTTCAGCTGTATTTGGGAAGCCCTTTGCTCCCTCAGAAGGCTTAACTGTCCCGCAGGTACACAGTTACCTTTAATGATGTTTGCAATTCTTGTAGCATACCAGATGGCCTGTATCAGGCTCATCTGTATTTCTTGGCCAGGAAGTATACACTGTAAATAACCTAAGTGATGCTTCTTATTCCTAAAGCAGGTTATTGTTTGGCTGTAAGTTCAGTTCCTGGACTAACTCAGCAGCCAAAATGTAATTCTATATACAGTCCCTGCACCAAGCAAAATAAATTAATAGTCATTTAAAAAGAAACTTTAACCAATCCACCTGTATTGCTACTTCCCTCCAAATAGTTTTTGAAGTGTCTGTGGCAACACATGTTAATTCATGCTACTCATCCAGAGAAACAACTGTATTTTGAGTATAAGGAGGCTCTTTTAAAAACTCTGAAAAAGTCAAGTAGAAAACTATGCCCTGAAGCATAACCCTGTTCTTCTTTAGTCCTTGACTTCATACAAGCGCAGTGCGTTTTAGGGCTGCTCCTATGGTGAGTACCATTCAGGATAATATGCATATATAATTGCAGATAACCAAATATACACCAATTTGCAAAATTTGCTGATGCTTTTGAAAAGCCTATCTCGGATGTTGCTCTGTTTAATCACTCTTGCCTGTACTGATGAGTGGTTTCACAGGAATACCTTCTGATCTTGCATTGTTACTGGGCATGCTTCTTTTTATTCTCTCAAAACTAAGAAACTGCTTGTTCAGAGACAATGGAAGCTATTTTGGATTCCTCTTGTGACTTTTTTTATGCATTAAGGATTTATTACTCTAGATTCCTAAGTCTAGTCATTTCCACAATGTAATAATGGATGTAGAGTCACCCAGTGTAAGTAAGCTCCCTGTCTGTCATTTCCATCCTTGTTGGCTGAGAAGGGTTTTACCTTTACTGGGACGACTTTTCAGCTCTGGCAAGTGTTTCTTGATCACAGCACAAGTTATATTTGCAGGACTGCCTTGGTTTTGTGGTTCCTCTAATTCTACACTTGACTAGTGCAGACAGCGCATAGGGTTCGCCTGGGATTAGCTGTTTCAGATAGATGTTAATGGAATCTACTGATGGGTTGTACTAGTCCTATCTAGATTTCCAACATTATTTGTTTTTTGCCTTTGTTCATTTTTTCTGCCTTTCCATCACAAGGGGGTAGTTAGTGCACATCTCCCTCACTGACTTCCAGATAGGAGAAGGACTGGAAACTATTCCAAATAAGATTCCCAGAACATCTAGGTACCTAAGCTTCAGTTTTCTTTAATATCCTCTTTGCTTAGTGGTTCAGCAGCAGAATAGCGCATTGTTTTTGACAAGTGCTGCCTTCCTCTGTCCTGTGGTTTACAGAGTTGGAAAAAAGAATAAAGGAAAAATGTGGCAGTGCTGAAGAGAGCCTGAGCAGCAACCTACCACTGTGGGAGTTTTGCTGCAAGGGAAACAGACCTATGGCAGGAGTAAGTCCATGTGCTTCAGTGATGATGGCTGGAGTTATTTTCAGCAGATTTTTCTCACATTACTTCTCCTTAGCTATTTAGCCATCAGGGGGTAGCAGCCTGTCAGAGTCGGTGTTCTTCTGGGTGGTTATGAAAACAGCAAATGCCATCACTGGTTTTCCACTGTGGGCGAGTGAAGTGTTCAGTAAACAGTGTTTCCCACCTAAGGCAAATCTTGTATTATGTTGAGAGGTAACCATCACTCCCTTGCTGTCTTTCATCAGTTCACAGTATATTAAACAGCAAAATTGGTAACAACTTCTATGGCACTTGTCATCTTGACAGATCCTAAGGCTTTACAGGGATAGTTTCCCCTACTGTTGAAGCACAGTCTTTAAAAGCACCCAGCAACATTATGAATAGTACAAGGCAGGGGAGGGAACACAAATCGTGAGTCCAAACTAAGCCAGCAGATTGTTTATTGAACAGCTCTTAGCAGTGGGCAAAAGTTTACAGCCTTGGACACAAGTCTTCTGAATAACCCAACAAATCTGTTCTATTTTGAAATAGCCCTAAAGAAATCCACACAACAATCTCAAAGTTATGCATGGACTGTGAAGTCTTACTTGGTGATGATTTCTAATTTATTGCATTTGTTGTCTATGAATTAATTTGGGAAATGGTATGAACCCCAGTAACAATGTTGAAATGGATAACTATCCACTGAAGATCACCCATGCCGTTGTGCTTGGTGTGAAAAGACTCCATACCTAAACTGAAAGGCACTAGCCTTACCCTAATACATAAGTTGATAACATACTAGGTGCAGAAGTATTGTACCATAAGTACAATGAAGCAATGCTGGTGAAAACAGGAGCTCACTATTACTGATTGCAGAGGTAGAGAAGGGAAAACAAAGGTTACAGCTGAAGTCTTGAATGAGTATAAAATAATAGAGGTGATTAGGCCTTAATCTCTCTCTCAAAGGTAGAGGGACTACCATGGAAGAAATAAGGTTGCCTCAATAGGTTTACTTGAATAGAAGTTGGCTGCTCGTTATATTTCTGGATTATTTGTAGCTTAGTAAAATTTAGTGTTAGGAACTGCAGCTATAAAGAGGTAAAGGTAGGAAATAAACTACAGATGAGTTATTACTAGTGTGACAGAAGGATAGAAAGGAGAGGCATAAGAGCAAGGAAGAATCCATGTAATTGTACAAGCTGAAGATGTTTGCTTAGGTCAACAGTGCTAGAAAAATGAAGAGAAACTACTTCATATTCAACTAGATAAATAGGAGTGTCTTGTCAGGGATGCAGAGTTGAAACCCTAGTTTCTTCTGGTTTGTGCTGCTCTACAGGGGTCTCCTTTTATCTGTAGCTGAATAAGAGCTAATGTTGTAGGTTCATTCCAACTGAAAGTCTGTTCTAGTCTAATAGCAACAGACAGCTGTGAAGCTGCCGATGGCAGTTAAAGAGAATGAAATGGTTGTTTCCAAGATGTGTGTCATAGGCTGCTGAGACTTGGAAAGCTTGTATATATGGATAACTACCACCAACTTCAGGTCATTTGAACTGTTTTTCACATCATGTCTTATAGGTATCTTGAACAGGTTTTGGTCCTTCTCCAGAATCACTGCAGGAACTGTCAGTGTCTCTTCTTGCTGACATCTTTGTCTGTAGACAGTCAGCGTAAGCACATGGGTGATGATGTTGAGTCTTTCTGACAGACTCCTGTGGCCGAGGACCATGTTCTTCAGTTGAAGTCTTTACGTGTCACTGGGAAGTAGCAAGGTTGGGAGTCAGGTCTTTTTCTCAAGCTTAGGTGTTCAGTAGACCTTTCAGGCTTGGAGTGGGAAGCTGTCAGGAGTGGAGCTGAGCAATATTTAGTAGTATATCAGGCAACTGCTTGCCAGCCTTATAGGGAAAGTACAGTTCTTTACTTTTCTTTCTCTGAACTTCACAGACATGAGACTGTATACCTGATTCAGACCTTGACAAAAGGAATATCTCTGTCCACTCTTCTGATCCTCCCTCTGCTTCTGCTGGCAGGGGAGAAGAGTATGGCTCTACTGAAACCTCTTCCATTATTCAAACCCTGAACCATTATTAGTTGGATGCTTAGGCTGTAAATAGTTAATGTTAACATCAGTCTTGGGGGGGCTTTATTTACATGTAAACTCAGATTTTTTTTTTTTAGCGTCTGTGTGAAGCCAAAGTGTGCAGAGCACAGAAAATTCCAGATAGCCAAATTACAACATTTCAAACTTTTTTGTATGCTACAAATAGAGGTATTTAGGGCTTTTTGATCATTCTTCCTCTTGTGTGGTCTTCAGGACTAGCTATCTGCCAGTGAAAGGGTTTTTTTTAAGCTATCTTTAACATCTTGCTACAAGTCAATTTGTTATTGTACTATGCTGTGCTCCTGTTAAGCCAAAGTCAAATGCAGTTCCAAGTCTGAGGAATGTAAATTGTTTTGAAAATAACACCTGCAGTAATTGAGAATAAAGCAAGGTAAAGGACTGACTATGGTGGGAAACCAAGAGAGGTTTCACAAGGCTGAGGAATATCTTTCTGCTACTTGGTAAATAGTAAAATTTTCTCCTTCCAGCTGAAAAAAAAGCATCAATAACCTGCTGATGAGTAGCAACACATCGCTTCAAGAGTCTGACAGTCAACAGTACCTTCACTGTGGGAATCGGGCTCAGTGTCTACCACATCCAGTGCTGTGGCACTAGAGCTTGAAGTACTGCTGCCATCTGCAGGAGCTCAGCTTGATATTATTTCCGTGCTTTATTGCTGAGCTTTTCAGAAACAAAGTAGTCTCCAGAAACTTGATGTCCTGATTTTGGCTGAGATGGAGTTAATTTTCTTCCCAGTAGCTGCTGTGTTTTGGAGTTGAGTTAGTGTGAGAGCAATGTTGGTAACATGTTGTTGCCAGGTGATGCATATGTTTGGGATAGAATTAGTCTTCCCAGCAGTGCTGGTTTTTAGATTGAGGAGAATGTTGCTAGTGCACTGTTTTTAGTTCTTGCTAAGAGAGCAAGGATTTTTCACTTTTCCCATATGTTGCTAGTATCACAACTGCAGAGTCAGGACAGCTAACCCAAACTGGCCATTGGAACATTCCATATCATAACATCATGCTCTGTATAAAAATTGGAATTTGGCCAGGTGACAGGCAAGAGAGCAAAGTTCTGCACTTGTGATTGCTGAAATTGCTTCTTAGGATAAGCTAATCATTGAGTGGTGAATGGTTCTATTTTAACATACTTTCTTCTTGCTCTATTAACTGTCTTTATCTCAACCCATGAGTTTCCCATTTATTTTCTGATTCTTCTCTCCATCTCACTGGAGATGGACTGGACCAGATGGGGTGGGCTGAGAGTGGCTGTGTACTATTTAGCTGCCAACTACGAGCCAGAACTATGACACTTTTGCATCAGGCGTGTCAGATTCCGTAATGATTGCTTTTTGCTCTGTACCATATCAAAAGCCCGAATGCATCTGAACCAGTGATTCAAGTATGTTTTGGAGGGACTTCTGATCTGTGCTTAGGCAATGCAATGAAACTAGCACTTATTCTCATTTAGTCTATTTAAGGTGTGCCCCTCCTGTAAACTTACTTCTAGTACTGCAAAATAGACTGCTACTAGCCCAAAGTGAAAGCTTCTAAATCTGACCAAACATCACATTTATCCCAACTGCTTTTCCACAGTGGAAGGTGTGATTGCTTATTAATGTGTGACCAAATCATTCTGCTGCTCAGTGCTCGTCTATGTGCTCATGGACTTGTACCTACATGTGTGTTTTAAAGAAAGGATGTTAGATAAAGTAGAATCTGGGTTGAGGGAGGGAGAAAAATTGACTAGAATAGGCCAAAGATAGTATTTTGTGGACACCTGTGGACTAATTAAGTCCAACTTTTGATAGAAGGGTTGATACTGGTGGTACATGGAGCTAGATGCAGCCATACTGCCTGTGCCAAAAGTATTGTGAAATGTTGGTGTGAGGGGCTGCAACTGTGATAACTTTAACTTTGAGGTAAGTAAGGATTTGGGAAGAAGAGGGTGTTGAGTATTTAGTGTTGGAGTTCCATGTAAATGAGTTGTGGAGTTAGATGTAAGCCTGTAGGACACCAGAATGAGATGAACTTGGCACACTTGAAGTGTACAAAGACCACTGGACCTGGTACAGACTCAGCAGCACAATTAAGGAATGTAAGATGTAATACAGAATTAAAGGTGCTGGACAAGGAGTCATTAAGTACTTCATACCTTAGGATTGCAGGACTTGCTTGTTAGAGTTTTTCTAGGTATTCATTTCAACAAAAGTGAAAAATAATGGGGTCAAACTCTTGTGTGAGTATGAATTTTCAGACATGACCCCATTATGTCAGAAGATAAAATAAATGATGGAGAGTCTCCAGATGTGTGGCAATTAAGAACATTTCTAGCTTTGTACTTGTTCTTATGCTGTGAAAGTGCTGGTTGCTGAAATCTTATTTTTCCTATCCTCGACAACAAGCACAGAAGACAAATGAACTACTGAGTCTATGTAGGCTTCTCCTTGACATCTAAAAGATTGTTTTGCTTCTCACTTCGAGTTCAGTTTCAGGTCATCTCATGCCTTTTTGATATTTTTGACAGAATTCTCCATCTACTGTACATTCAGTACAAGCTGACTTTCACATCAGAGATAATTACTTCAGATAGGTAGAAAAAGATTTTTCATTGCATGAACTGAAGACAGGATTAGAAAGCAATTCTCACCTCCAAATTTATGTCATAACTGTTTTGCTTCTCAAAGTGGCCTAATTTTATAAACAGCAGCTTTTGACTGTGGCAGACTTCATCTAAGAGAATACTTGAAGTTAAAACTTTAGAAGCTCAGGTTAAAGAGTAATTTCCATCTCTACATCTGAGTTATAATCACTAGGCACAGCAGTCTTCAGCGTGCTGAACAAAATGTAACAAACCTCATAATCCTTCCCTGTTTAATGGGAATATGGTCAGTAGAGTTCTTTAGTGATTGAAATAAGCCCTGCATTGCTACTGTGCTTTCATCATAAAAAGTTGCCTGAGTCAATAGCAAGGCAGGACCAGTTTGTCTCCATTAGTTAAATGTATCTGCTTGCCATTGTATTTTTTAGATGCATGCCTAGTGAATTTGCAAGCTAAGATAGATGTGTTGCTATTACATTCAGAAGTCTCTGAAAAGAGATTGGATATAGAGAGTATTTATCTTGATCTTGCAGTCATCTTGTGCACTCAGCCCTCACTGAAGTGCTCCATAAAGACAGATGGGGTTAATTCCCAAATGGGAATAAAAGCCACTTCTGAAGTGCAGCTGAAATACAGCTTCAATTTGTCCCTGGGAATGCCATTGTGAGTAACTACACAAACTCTGTTCTAGCTCAGGATAAATGACAAAGAACTATTCTTAATCAAATGGAGAAACAAATTGCAAACTGCCTTATCTGTTATGTAAAATGAAAGGTAATTAGTGATTCTTAGTCTAGAAGCCTTATTAGTCTTACCTGTCATATAGAAGGTGTATTGTTGTGTACTTCTAGATGATAGTGCTGCCTAGACTAATACTATACCTTGATTTTTGTCATTATCTGAGGGGATAAATTGTTTTTATCTGAACAACCAAAGCAATAAGCAGGGGCTTTTGTAATACCTAAGTACTTAACTATGCTAGTGCTGCTACAAAGAGAAAAAAATCTTTCTTGCTTTTGCAGGGAAAATGTGTTCTTATGTTTTACATATACAGATAAATCTGAGGTGCAAGACATCTTTCAACTGGCTGAGAAAATAAAGCAAGGACTCTAGAGACTTACTATTTTAGAATAGAAAGAGCTGTGAAGTTGGGAACTACCTACACCTGCTAGTTCTCAAGTGACTACCCTAGATTTACACCATCCCATGACATCACTGAATGCATCTTTACCTTGAGAATCCAAGGCAAAGATGTAAGAAACAGGATGAGGAAGTTGGAGAAAAATAGGTACCAGGAAAGAAATGAGAATACTGGTGTTTGCAGTCCTGCTATGTATACCTTGTATAGGCTAGTTGTCTTCACTTGCTAGGTGGTAGTTACCATCTCCAAAGATCTTAGTACTCTCTCCAGAGCAATTGTGCAGTTCAATTTTATTTTCCACCCTACAGTTCTTTGCAAATTTTCTTGCTCTGAGCTAAAGTAATGCCTTCTGCTGCACAGAGCAAGAACCCTAGTTAACAACGGCTTTAACGGTTTTGAGACCTAGGAACTAAGCATTTGAGATCATTAAAAATAGAACTGGAGATAGGAATTTATGAATTGGTGTTACCCCTTGATATGAGCAGTTACCCAGCATTCAGGACTTTTCCAGGTTGTTTCTCTGAAGTGGTACATCTTAATAACTTAAATTCTTGTTTTTCTGAGGCTAACTGGAAGGAAGAACGAATAGTAAGGCATATTGTTCATAAATTCAGCAAGTTTTTTTTTCTACATAGTACTTAAGGGGGGGGGAAAAAAAACAAACAAAAAAGCCTCTTTCAGAGGCTTCAGCATTGTAATGAAGCCCCATTTCCACTGCTGTCCTTTCTCCTGGATGAAAGGTCTATGCATGATGGATAATTAGATCGGCCAACAGAGACCACAGACCTCAATATGCTCCAGCACATCTGCACACATGAAGAAGCAGCAAAGCCTTGAAATCCTGGGGGTTGGAGCTTGGGGAAGGCAGCCAGAGGGTTGATATGTCCTGACAAGTCTGCTGCTGTCTGGAGCAGGTGGGAAATTCAGAGCTTCTCCATGTGTCTGTAAGGTCATGACAGTCACTGGGAACTTGTGAAGTGGGAGAGAGCTGCTGCCTGTGTTCACTTCTGAGACAATGAGCAGCACAACAATCCCTGTCACTTGTTCTTGCTGCCACAGGGGTTGGCATACCAACTCAAGGGAGTTGTAAATGTCTGAGCTAGAACCATCTGAATGTGTGCACACATGCACAAATGAGTGTAGAAAGATAATTGATTTCTATAATATTCTTTCCCCTGACAGGATTCACAAATTGGACTTGCCATGAGTATGGTTAGAGCAGTCTTGTACTCGCAGCAGGCCCTGTTCCTGCCAGTTTGCTGGTTAAATTGCTGCTGCTACTGCAGCTTCGTCACTGACTTCCCCCAGGCCTGGCAAGCACAGTCACTTGGAAGGCAGCAGGCGAATGTCAATGCTGTCTCACAACAGGATTCCTTTAATCCTTGGCACCCTGTCACATGGTTGCTTGCTACTTAATGACATGCTCCTAAGTGCGCAGTTAAATGGAGTTGTAAGAAACTGAAAGCTCTCATTGCTTCAGCTGTTGCTTTGGCAGGATTTTTTCAGCAGTTTGTTGCCTTTGAGAGGTTTTGGAACACAGCCTGTTCTTTAGATATGACTGAGGCCAGCCTTAAACTGCGAACATAAATGCAGATCCTGAATCCAGGCTTCAGCCAGTCAGTTCAGCTTTTTTCCAGGAACTGGGCCATGGTCAGTTAGCTTAAATCCATGAAAGTTCACTTCAGCTATGCATAAGACATGCAAATACATACCTGCAAATTGTGCAAAATTAATGGCTAGCCTCCTCTCCACAGGCGCTTCTGCCCTGGAGATTGTGCGGTTAGTGGAGGGAGCACTGGGGCACAGTGTGCCCAACTCAGTAGAGAAAAGAAAAGCAAAGGGTGATGGAAATAAGTTGAAGAAATAACAGCCCCATGGTTAGGCAGTTATGTTATGCTGGAGAAATTTATTTAATCTGTACCATAGAGTTACTTGGTGGTACCCACCAAGCACTGGTGTGTGGGCCACCGCTGTGTGTGTTTGTGGTGTTGGTGGGAACTTGCCCACCCGATGGACCTGAGCTGGCTCTGCCTGGGGTCAGTATGGTGCCTCTCAATCCAGTTACACTGGCAGTCCAGGTAAACTGTCTGTGGACAGCTGACAACTCAACTTCTAGTCCAGGGATGAACAGCTAGAGTATCTGTTCTCAGTGTTCCCATATTTGTGTCCATTTTCTCAGACCTCTTCTGCATCCCACTTTGCTGCAGTCACCCTTTAGTTTTACTAGTATCTTGTACTTCCTTTTAAATTAAAAATCAAGAGATGACTGTTCAACTGTCATCTGCTTTTCACACCCATTTTAAGTTCAGGCTTGGGTATCTCCCTGTTGCTCTGCAGAATTTGAAGGCTTTCATTGTGTTCTTTAGAATGTCTAGGCCAAATAAAACAACAACTTTTACAAGTCAATGGTCAAGAGAACCTCAAAATATTAAGCGTTTTGTTTAATAATAATGCCATTAAAGCTTTACCAGAATTAAGAGAAATAACTTGGGTCAGAATTCAAACATTTGGGTACTGCACTTCTATTTTTAAGTATTCAGACTATTTAGTAATCATTTTATTCTAAAAATAAAGTAGTAATATTTTTGCCATCAGTGGTGTTTGTACCAGCTGTCCAAGAGAACATAAATTTCTTTCCAGTCTTTGGAGTTTTAAAGAACAATCTATTCTTTGCTGCTTCATGTTAGGCAGGGTTCCCAAATTTTCAGTTGAAATAATATCACGCATTTGCTCAAAGAACATTGGAGCAGTGTTATTTACAGCATAATTTTCAAATGCAAATGACAATGTCTGCAGCTGAAAAGTGATTCCAGCTCTGAATTAATTTACCACTTTCCAGTCAACTGAAACATGCGTGCTTTCCAGTACATATAAATGTTTATGCAAGTCCTAGGCCTAGTTTAATGAGCTGGGATGGTTCCCAGTACATGGCTGTTAACACTCAGATATTTGCTAATGACAGGACTCGTAAGCAAGCCAATTCCATCTTCCTGTAGCCACAGGAAAAGCAAAATGATTAGCTTTCTGCTAAGCTACATTGGCTATATTTATCCAGCAGGGTGGACCTTATGCTTACTACCCCTCTCTTCCATGTGCCTAAGCTTACTGCTTTTTCTCTGCTGCTTTTTGTATGTATGAGCAGCACTATGCATGTGCTCTACTACTCCCTGCCCAGGCCAGGGAGAAGATGTGTGAGAGTAGGTTTCACTAATCTGTCCTTTGCATCCAGTTATTGGCCACTCTGTGTTCTGGGAGGCAGAGGCCGAACCATGCCTGTGTACTCCACCACACGTGTTCAGCGTTTCCAGTGTGCTGGGGAAAGCATCTGGGCACCCTGGCAAAGAATAGGTGGAAACAGGCTGGCACTATCAGCCACAGTCAGCTGCTCTCAGCCCCATACCTAGTAATAGTGAAGAGGAATGAAAAGGACAAAGGGTCAGGGGAATTGTTCTATTGACTACATACAGCTATGGGATCTAGAGTGATCTTCCTTGGGCTGGTGGGACAGCTCTTAATTATTAGCTTTGTGAGTCACCATGGAAATTGAAAAATGTAGAATTATTTCCTGGCTTCTGTTAGAATCTGAGCTGTTGAGGACAGCAAATGCTTGAAGAAGTAACAGCTTTACTTTTATGCTCTTACCTGATGAGGTGAATATGGATTATCTATATTGGTTCCACCTCTTGGGAACTGAGGCAGAGGTAGCCTCCAGTAAGTAGAAGACAGGAAGGATACAGTGGGGAAATTGCTAAACTCAAGGTAACAAAGGTCCTTAGTGATATTGAAAAGGAATTGCATGCATACCATCATGTCAGAAGCCTGAGCAAGCATTATTAAGGAGATTCATAGTGCTCTTCTGGTTTGTCTTTTGGTTGGTTTTTGTTCCATGCAGAGAAGTGCATGAGAGAGGGTGAACCAGTGCTTCCCGTTCTCTTAGATGTATTCAGGAATTGACTCATTCACATTGGTATTTCTTCCCCAGTTATGGTACTGATCCTGCTTCAGACTGATAGGCTTCCTCACTCCCCCTTTACCTGTCTCCAGGGGGCTGTGCTCCCCAGTGAGCTGTGCACCTCCTACTCTTCACACCTTGGCTGCAGAAGCTGCCATGGCCCACAAACCTGGCCTTGCTTTCTCCTTCCTTACCTCACATGTGTCAAGGCAAGCTCCTCTGCTCTTGCATCTGTCAGACCCAGACACAATTACATGGTGGGTATTAACTAACTCTGTACCATGACCAGCAGTCTTAATTAAAAGACAGCATCATCAACTGTCTGTCTCTGGGAACAATGTTCCTTTCCCAGAAACAAACGTTCTCAACTAAATCTCTTAGCTGTCAGTCTGCCTCATCTGCCCTAGTTCTAGATACTCCCAGAGAGTCCCAGTGGATTCTCCTATGTCTCTTTGCCAGCAGTTTCCAAATTTCAAAAATCAAAGCCTTCTAACTATGTCTGGCACTACTCAAATACCTTTGTAGGAGTAATGTTTCGGGCAGTCCAAACAGCACTGCAGCGTTTTTCAGTTCTCACTTCTTCCTCAATTTTTTAAAGTATTTGCTAGGTCAAATGTGAAATCATTGTGAAACAACATCTCTTCAGTTTCTGTGACCCAGCAGGGGCATCAAAAAGCTATTTCTTAGGAAAACCCAGTTAATGTCCCTTTTACTGTGCTGTAACCATGGTACCTTGGCCACAGTTGTGCCTGTTCCTCTCATAGCAAAGGCTTTGCTGACTCACCAGCGGATTCATGCAGACAGCAGCCTTATCTGGCTTCTGAGGAGCATTGCTGTGTCAGTGTGTGATCCCTCTGCATGCCCTAGGCTGTATCTATTTATAGCTGTTCTGCCTCCATCCCCGGAGCAGTCAGCTGTGTGATGGTCACAGCCTCCAGATGGTGAAATTAGGGTGTTTGGTGCCCTTTGCTGGATATATGCTGCTATGGGGCCAGGGGCAGTAGTTGAGATGGAGCAACTGAATGGTTGTGATCTGTGGAGTTGTTGCACATGGGAGATTTTGACAGCTTAAAGAACTGTTGTTGATATTGGCAAAGTGGGTTTAACATGATGTTGTAGAAGTGCCAATTTAACAAAGCAATTCAGTGGAATTAATTAATTTGAGAAGGATGAGGTTCACATCAGACTTAATACAGGGTTTCCTAAATTAAATCACACACAGGCATATGCAGAGACAGATGTACAGACACACAGAGGGTTAACCTGTAGCAAAAAATTTCCTTCTTGATTTTAGTGAATTACGCATGGGTATTCATCAAAGGGCAGTCATTGAGTCTCAAGGTCTGACTTCACTTTTCTTCTTCATCTGCTATGTTAGCAGATGGTCTTTAAACCTTGAGGAGTCTACATGTGAGAGGCATCCCAGCTTGGGGAGAGGGCGGTCACATCTCACTGCAATCCAGCAGAGCTCAAAGGGTCTCACTTAGGATTCCTGTTTATAGAATTGCGAGATGACTGACTTTGGTCAATATTTTTCCATTCTGGCCACAATTTGTCAGCTAATCTGAGTATTTTCTACCAGCTGTACATTTCTAGTACTTTCTAGATTATACAGTTCTGTTACTGTCCAGCTTGGGCTATGATCTAGGCAGCAGGTGTTCCAGGGACCATCAGGGACTGACTGATTGCTCCTTGTTTACTGACCTTGTGAGGCAGCAGGAGTTCCA